>NC_134407.1:167923356-168250856 GCF_038048845.1 Mixophyes fleayi
ACGTACGTGCACTAATGCACGTACCTGGTGGGTGCGAACGGCTGAAGTCATCAAGCTGCGTATTCTCACATACTTGCGGCGCAAGTGTTCCTATTCTACCCGTTTACGGGCGTACAAGCCAGCACATACTTGCATAACGTGCAGAAGCGAACGCAACGCTGTTTAGTGCATAGTAACATTATTGGTGTATCTCTCAATTGTTGAATCATGGTGCTGGTTGCAATTAACCGTAAAATATATATTCCCCTTGTTATGTTACTTTGTTTACCCTGTCAAGATGTTTTAGTTTTGATGATTTAAATTTATTAATATTGAAATATTTTCATTGTTTTACCGTATATCATATATCTGTATATCATGTATATTTGAAGTGGTTTTATAATGTCATATGTATTATAATATATATATATATATATATATATATATATATATATATATATATATATATATATTATATAAGCCTTTGGTGTGAGCTGGAAGGAAAAGAATATGAACAGGAATGAAGTAGTTATTCAAATAACCTATGTTTCCAATCCAGAGATTTTCAACAAAGACTTGCACAGACTTCTTCGACTTGTCCATTGCATCCAGGAGACTCAAAAGGATCAGGATATGCCTAAATACTTTCTCAGCCAATTGTTATATGATATGTGTAAATTATAGTACAACCTTCTTTTGTTGAAACACAAAGTACATCTCTGGTCTGTTTAAGATCAGAGTTTTCAGCATAGAAAAAGTGAAAGCTTATTATTTTGTAAATAAACAATGATCCAATTTTATTCGTTAAGTCTCTTTTGCTGAAGGAATTTTTTTATTACTTTATTAACCTATATAACACCAATGAGGTTATGCCGCTAGCCCTGTTTTCCCTGTGTATCAGGTTGTGTCTTGGTTCTTTTTTCAGTATATGTTTTCTAAAGAGGTTATGTCGTATATAACTGTTATTTCTTTGGGGCCTTATCACATTATATCCAGGATGTGAGGTGTGACCCTATTGGTTGGCCTCTTCTCCATTGGCTTTTAAACAACAGCTTGACTTAAGTGTATAATGCTAATACGTAAATTTGTTCAATGAAATCACACACATACCAGTTTTTCTTTAAACAATTTTTTTTTAATTTATAAACTAAAACTATGAACAAATGTCAACTAAGAAACAATCAATAAATCAATGAAAGGTATTTAAATTTTTTATTAGATATTTATTTATTTTTTTACATTTTTTTGCTTTTTAGTAAATGCACTCTTAATACATTAATGTGGTGAAATGCTAGCTCTCGGTTCTTGTACCTATGCATTTTGTAAGCTCAGTATAGTGCATAAATGAATGTTACCCAAACACTGGCCCCATTCATTAAATTTTGATAATGCATGTACCCAGAGCCGTAACTTAGAATTCTAGCGCCCAGGGCGAGAAAGCAAAATGCCGCCCCCCTAGCCCTCAATTTTAACCAAATGAACCTAAAATATTCCTAAATTGCGCCCCCCTTCAGCGTTGCGCCCTGGGCGGTTGCCCCTGTCGCACAGCCCTAGTTACGGCCCTGCATGTACCTGGTGGCTGCGAACGGCCGAAGTAATTTTTAATTTCAATATTATTAGCTATGACTAGAATGGGTCTGCAGTGCCGTACATAACATATACTGAAGACCGAACCAAGACACAACATGATACAAAGACAGGTGACAGGGTAAAACAAATCAGATTATCTCTGACAGATAGTGAAAGGGATGGGCCATGCGCATGAGAGCTTACAACCTAAAGGGAAGGGGGAGACACAAGTAATACGAAGCATATAGTATTTCATTGTTTTGGTGTATACATTAATTTTCTGGCAAATTTTGCCAAGGTGAATCTCACCCCCTAGGGTGCATTTTTAAAGCCTGCCAGCTGAGTTGGCCTGCGCACAAGACAAGAATTGGTGGGAGGACATTTTTCCCATTGTGGGAACTTAGGATGCCTTGTACTGTGAATGCGCAGTGAAAACTGTTTGTCATGTTCTACGTCTGTCTTGTCAAAAAAAAAACCCAACTCAAGTATACGAAAATTACCAGGTAATGTACTTACTTTCCTCAACCAGCACTGGTGGTTGCTGAGAGGTGGATTCTGGTTGGCTCTGGAAGAGCAGAGGTGATGCTGCCAGGTCATCAGACTGCGGCGAAAAATCCACCACTGCTGACTCCACCTGTGGCTGTTGGCTTCCACCTGGCGCCTCCGGTGTGACCACCTGTTCATGTTGGCGGTGGTGTTGGGAGCTGCGTTGGCGTCCTGTTGGAGACCATGATGTGTTATCTTACGTGTATTTTTATAATTTATTCAACATACACAGCGAATACATACATACATGCAGCGAATGGTAGCTTTGAATGCTAAAATGGTACTCATGTCAATAACATTAAGTTTTTGAAAAAAATGTACACAAAATTTTATAACATATATATAATAGGAAATAATCTGAATAATAGTAAACAAGACTAACATTATTCATACGTTTAGTATGAGAATGGTCAGAAAATAGGCCTTTTCTGTCCATATTTCCTGTGAGCAGAAAATATTACATTGCCATATTATATAGTGTTTGAGGGCGACTTACTAGTAAGAATTTCCGCCCTCAAATCTGCAAGAAGGTCGGGCTGTTGTCTCCGCAGATCACTCCATCGGCGTTGCAACTGCACGATGGAGCGTCGGGTGCTAACCTGCATAGGCAGATGCCTGCGCATGGCTCTGTATGCCTGCAGTTTGTCATCATTTCCCATGTACCTCCCTGCGGGCTCAAAGCAACGGTCCATCGTTGCTGTCAGCACCCGCAGTTCGGTACGTGATAATATTGCAGACCTCATTTTCTCTCACAAAGGACAGTTTAATATCCTGCTTACCGCTTGATTCTCAGTGCACGTTGGTGCGTCTGCACGTCCATCGCGGAACCTTTACTAAGATTTCTGACTGACCTGTCAATCACTGCTCCGGCGTGCCTAGCATTCTGGCGCGTACACAACTGAACGCATCACTATAAAACCGCATATTGCATGCGATAGTTCGCCCTGACAATTTATGCATGGACCAAGTTTTTGCTGTCAGGAAACATATTGCATTGGTGGATATTGAGGTAAGTAACATGGGCCTAGGTCTGCTACCTGACATAGCGTCGTAGGAAATGGAATAATTGCACTTTCTTTTTTCCTTTTTTAGTTTGCTATAACATTTCTGAAAACCTTGCTCCATTTTGAGGTAAGTAACATGGGCCTAGGTCTTCAGGTTTTTGGTCTAGTGATGGAATAAACTTATTTTATTTGTAGACATGTCTGAACAAGACTCCAATCAGCCATCGGGCTCATCATCTGCTGCTGCTAAAAAAATCAGCCAGCCAAATTTTACCAAAAATGAAATAGACATTTTGGTCGAATTGGCTGTTGATAGGCTCCACTCCACTCTGCATCCACTCTCTGCACCATCCAAAGCCAGAATATGGGAAGAAATAACAAATGAGTTCAATGCCGTGGCTCCAATCAGACGCAAGGTTAATGAGGTCCAGAAAAGGTAAATATTGAAGTGTACAAAAATTAGTTAAATGTGTCCAGATTTTGGGGATAATTTTATCCTGCTAATGTGTCTATTTTGCGCACAGGTGGCAAGACTTTAAACAACGCCTAAAAGATAAAATTTCCAAACACAGAAGACATGCCAGAATGACAGGGGGTGGACCTCCTGGAATTGACTGCATTGGAGACCAGGGCATTGGCCTGTTTGGATGCGGAGATGGTTTAAGGTGTGGGCCGCATTGACACTGGACGTAGCCCACCTGCCAGCGAGCCTATCACAGCTACAGGTATATACACACACATATAATATAAATACATTGTCTACTAAATTATATATATTACAGTTAACCAATAATTGCCCTATACTTTAACAAATTTGCAGTTACATATAGTGAGAAGTAAAGAAGTTATATTTTAACCACCACACACAGTAAAAAAAAATATTGTATTGACAATATATTTTTTAGAAACTTGCGGACAATAAGAATTCACACAAATTTCCTAAGGACGGCAATAATTTATTTATTTTTTTCCTTGTAGGGGCCAATACAGCGGAAGAAATTTCCGAGGATGAGCTGGTGGAGGAGCCACGTGATGTGGAAGAGCATCAGATGAGTGAGGAGGCAGAAGTCAGTGAACGGGAATCACTGCACGCCTGCTATCACAGTATTAGAGCCACAAATGCCACTATTCAGTCCAATACCACAGATATTGCCACAACCCTCACCCGTATGGAGCACACTTTACACAGTAGCCTCACCCGTATAGAGAACACTATGGACTTAAACCTTACCTCTATCAACACTACCCTTACCCATCTCACTGACCTTATTGCAATGTATATCACCAATCCCCAATCACGCATATCACAGGGATCTTCTCCTACTTCTTTCTCTCAGTCCCATGTATCAATAATACTACACTTCACCCGATTATCGTTCCACAAGTAGGCCTTATCGCGCGCACCCGTCTTCACATATTGAACAACTCCACTCTCAAGGTTCTATTGGTTCTAGTCTAAGACCCCAAATGCATCACCATCATTTCCAAAGCAACCCATATGTTGACATTGACCCATATTCACATTCTAATCAGCAAAACAACTATTATTTACCTCCACCTGCCCCTTCTGCCATCTCTGCCCCTTCTGCCATCTCTGGCCCTTCTGCCATCTCTGCCCCTTCTGCCACCCGTGCCCCCTGTGCCACACAATCGTCGGCTGCTGCACAGTCACTCACTGCTGCTCCACTGGCCTCTGCTTCCTCCCCACTGTTGCCTTCTATATCACGGGTTACCAGAAGCCAGACTCATCCTAGAACAGATGCAACCATTATCCCAGCAAAGAGGCCCCGTAAAACAAATAATTGTTTGTTTGATGTGTTTTTCTTATTGTGTAAATAAATGGATTAATTATATACTTAGTAGCTATGTATGTTGTATATAACAAAAACACTTACAAGAGAAGTAGGTGTCCAGGACATATTGCTTAAAAGACACAGCATCAACTGATTCTGGAGGGCTGGGGTCAGCATCTAACACCTCCTGGACAGCAACCTCGGCCTCCTTCCCCCAAGGAACCCCACTCCTAATGGCGATGTTATGGAACACCAAGCACAGAGCTATGATATCACACACAGAGAACCACCAGACCTGATCTAGACACCGGAATCTGGCCTTTAAAAGACCAAATGCCCGCTCCACAACCGATCTAGTGGCTGTATGTGCGGAGTTGCATGCCATCTCCTGCTCCGTACGTGGGTTTAAGAGAGGAGAGAGGAGCCAAGGGCGAAAAGGGTATGCGTTATCTCCTACAAGGGGTGACAAGAAGGAAAAAGTAAAAAAATAAGAGCGAGTGTCATAATTGTAGACACAAATAACTATATCTATGGCAACAAGACAGGCAACATGGATGACAAATAATGGCAAAAGAAGCAATTAGACACAGATATGACTTCAGAGAAGCTTATATAACATATTCAATGTATAACATATTCAATGTATTTGTAACCAAGGTTTAAGTTTTTGAACAACTTTTCATATGGGCAGCTATCCAGGTAGGATTTTAAGGTAAACATCACAATTAAATGTACCTTTGAATGATATTGCAATGTGCCTTTGTAATATATCTACTTAGCTACCAAACGTAAGACATTACTATTTCCACTTTAAACTACTACATACATGACATGTTTGTTAAATAATAAAAATACCTAATAGCCACGTATCACCATTCGGCCTTGCACCACCTTGCCTCAGTTGCAATCTTTCCCACATCCCTGATTGCCGGAAGGCAAAGGAGTCATGTGTGCTCCCTGGCCATATAGCTACCAGGTTACGAATCTGGAGAGAGGTGTCACATATAGCTTGGACATTTATAGAATGGAAATGCTTGCGATTTAAAAAATTAGCAGCATTCCCACCGGAGGGGACCAAAGCTACATGAGTCCCATCGACTGCCCCTATGACATGCGGGAAACCGGCTATGTTGGAAAACTGCCGTTTTATCGGCACCTGGGACTCCTCATCGAGTGGCAGATGTATAAAATGCCTTAGACGTGACACAAATGCCCCCAGAACAACCTTTAGCACACGACTGAAGGACTTCTGGGACATCCCTGAAGCGACTCCCACAGTGGTCTGAAATGACTCTGTGGCGCAAAAGTGCAATACCGCCAACAGTTTAGTCAATGGCGTTATTGCTGTTGGGCTGTTGCGCTTGGGCTCCAGGTCAATCTGCACTATGCACAGGGTGTCCAGGATGACATGAGGCGGGAGCCGATAACGACACACCACCTCAGCATCAGACATGCCAAAGAGGCTGACATGTTGCCTGAACACACGCTCCCTGGGTCGGCGACGATGGCTTACTTGCTGATTTTGGGTGTGGCGACGCTGGTTGCCCTCCTGTGCTGCCACATGTGCCTCGGCCATTTCTAAGAAACGATATATTTGAAAAGAGAAGGATGTAAAAAAAAAAAAGGAACTCATAGTTTGGGAAATGTCACTACTATTTGCACAGGAAACATTTACAATATACTTACACCAACAAGTGGCTTGGCCAAACTCATAATGTGGCTAAAAAAAACAAAAAAAAAATTGTCAGAGAGTGAATAAGAAGTTATGGCATTTGCTTCTATGCTAGACCCATGTTACTTACCTCAAAATGGAGCAGGATTATCCTGTTCACTTGCAAACAATTGTCAATGGAAAACTAAAAAAGAAAAAATAAAGTAAACAAAAGATAAAAATAATCTAAAAAGTACTACACAGCCCAATACAAGGAAACTATTATCTGTAACTATTATCTTATACAAAGTATAACACCCAAAATAACAAAAAAGTCCAAGACAAATAAAACAATAAAGCAATAAAATGTTAAAACAAATCAACCAAATAAACCATAGTAATATCTTAAAATATATCATGCAAACATACCAGTAAATGAGTCAGCAGTGAACAGGGCACATCATCTACGCAGAGCTTTATAGCAGTGGTTAATTAGCTAAGAGTTTGCAGGTGAGGGTCTGCATGCGTCATGATCACATGGCGTTCCTTTGGGTAATTTGTGTGTGCTCGTGGTTCAGATATGAGAGATAAACTAGACCCTTGGCAGGCGCATAGCATACGCCAGCACAAACGCGATCGCCTGCGTTCGCACCAGTATGACTTGGGTGTAGTTAGACGGGAACGGCCCTATGGGAAATTGACTATGTCACCATGCCCCAGAACCACCCTGTTCACGCCCAGAACTCGTAGCATGTCGCAAATGGCTTTTGCGATCGCGCCCGTACAGTTTTTGTGTTCGTGAAAGTGTACAGGCTCGGCTACCGAGCATGCACACTAAACTTTTGCGTTCGCTACGCGCTGAAAAGGGACATACGTCCCTTAATGACTCAGGCCCTAGCTGTTTTTTCATATAACACACAAAACTTGATAGCTTATTTGTACACTGAAATTTAAAGTTGATATGTGTGTGTTACATGAAAAAACAGTCAGTATTTAACTTATGTGCAAAACAGAACACACATTTGCACCCCTTCCATTGTAACATGGTTTTGTCCAGGAGACTGAAATAAGGATCCTCTTCATTTAAGATCCTTAATAAATCAGGCCCCAGATTTTGGACAGTGTCTCAATTTTATGTTCTGACCTGCTCTCATTATCGAAAGTATGGGCCACAACTATTGATATTCTCCAGAGCCCTGTACACTCAATATTTCTATGTATAAAATTTTACTTTTTCTTAATCAAGATCAGCCTTTACCATCATGTAGCCACCTTCCACTGGGGGCCATTACCAAAGATACGAACTGAACAAACAAACTGCACAATGTATTACACCTTGTAGTGCAAGACATTTGCTTGTACATGTGATTTTTTTCTAAAATGTTGTGTCTCTGGTATCTTGTGTTAGAAATTAATTATTTAATTATTTATTAGTGGTTTTACGTGTTGTTTCTTTGCAATCTGTTGCAATAATAGAAGCCATTCTTGTTCTCAGAAAGCCACGTGTTTGTCGTATCCTGTTGTGTTGGAATGTTGGAGTGAGAATCTTTCTAAGATGTTGTTCCATTTTTGTAGCTATCCTGGAAATTTTCATCTTGGGGTATATATGCCAATGCCTTTTTAGTAAGGTTTCCAGTGTGCAGTGTCATAGTTTCTTTGTTGGAGTTGTTGCTTAGTTCTTGAACGTTTGGAATGTGGAGCAGTTCCTGCTTAGGTATTTCATTTGGCCTCCTATGTTCTGGATAGAACATTTGTGATGGTTTCCTGTCTGCCAGCATTAAGTTTTTACAGTTCAGTGGTTTAATATATGTTTTGATGTGTAAGGTTCCATCCTCTATGCAGATGGTGAAGTACAGAAATTCTACTTGTGTTTTGCTGATATTAGTTACGAAATGGTAGTTGAGTTTGTTGGTGTTGATGTAGGAGGTAAAGTTTTCATGATAACCTTCCATATGGATAGGATTTTCATCATCATCATCATCATCATCATCATCATCATCATTTATTTATTTATATAGCGCCAGCAAATTCCGTGGCGCTTTACAATCGGAAACAAACATTAATAAAATAATACTGGGTAATACATACAGACAGAGAGGTAAGAGGGCCCTGCTCGCAAGCTTACAATAAGTGGACAATGGGAGTTTGAAACACAAGGACATGTGCTACATCATATTGCACACTGGACCAGCTAGAATGCAAAGGTAAAAGTATTGAGTGGGCTGTGTGTGTGACAATGTTGATCAGAGGGTTGGTGTCTTGTGTTAGCTGTGTAGAGTTTGGTAATAGAGGAGATTAAGATGGTGGTTGAGGAATACATAACCTTGTCTGAAGAGGTGGGTTTTCAGAGAACGCTTGAAGGTTTGGAGACTAGAGGAAAGTCTTACTGTGCGAGGGAGGGAATTCCACAAAGTGGGTGCAGTCCGAAAAATGTCCTGTAACCGAGAATGTGAGGATGTGATGAGAGTGGAAGAGAGACGCAGATCTTGTGCAGAATGGAGGTGTCGAGTAGGGAGATATTTTGAGACAAGTGAGGAAATGTATGTCTGTGCAATTTTGTTGATGGCCTTGTATGTTACTAGAAGAATTTTATATAGGATTCGTTGAAATACTGGCAACCACGTAGAGACTGACAGAGTGGCTCAGCAGACGAAGAACGGTTTGCAAGGAAAATCAATCTAGCCGCTGCGTGCATAATAGATTGTAGGGGTTCAAGTCTGACTTTGGGAAGACCAGTAAGGAGGGAATTGCAATAGTCGAGGCGGGAGATGATGAATGCATGAATTATGTTTTTCCGGTGTCTTGTGTGAGATATGTGCGTATTCTGTAAATGTTCTTTAGATGTATGTAACATGATTTCAATATGGAGTTGATGTGGGGAATAAATGATAGTTGTGAGTCAAGGATAATACCTAGGCATCGAGCTTGCGTGGTGGGATTTATGGTCATGTTATCAACAGAAATAGAAATGTCAGACAGGAAGCTTCTGTTTTTGGGTGGGAATATTATTAATTCAGTTTTTGAAAGATTGAGTTTGAGTTGGCGAGAAGACATCCAATATGAAATGGCAGAAAGACAGTCAGTAACGCGAGACAACACAGGTGGTGAAAGATCAAGAGAGGATAGATAGATTTGTGTATCATCTGCATAGAGATGATACTGCAATCCAAAGGAGCTTATTAGTTTTCCAAGAGAAGTGGTGTAGATATAGAGAATAGCAGAGGATTTAGGACTGAGCCTTGCGGTACTCCAACTGATAAAGGAAGTGGAGCAGCGGTGGATCCAGAGAAATTAACACTGAAAGAGCTATTAGATAGGTAGGATAAGAACCAGGATAGGACAGTGCCTTCAAGACCTAGGGATTGTAGCGTTTGTACGAGGAGAGTGTGGTCAACAGTGTCAAATGCAGCTGAGATATCCAGGAGAATTAGAAGAGAGTAATGGTTTTTACTTTTTGCTGTGATCAAATCATTGACAACTTTGGTTAGTGCAGTCTCTGTGTAGTGTTGAGAGCGAAAGCCTAACTAAAGAGGATCCAATAGGTTGTTTGCTGTAAGAAAGTGTGTGAGACGAGTGTAGGAAATTCTCTCGAGAAGCTTGCAGGGGCACGGGAGCTGAGAGATGAGGCGGTAATTTGCGAGAGAGTTTGGGTCAGAATTTATATCAGCGGAGTATGTAGTGTTGCTGATATATCTTCACCAGAATACAACATTTTTGTGGTAGGGTTTGTTGTTCTAAATGTGGTATTCCTCCCATTTTGTCATGTGACTTGGTGCAAATTTGTCCTCTTTGCTTTTGCTATTTGTAAAAGTAACCTTCGAACAATAAGAAGTTGTGGTTGAGGATTAAACTCATGCTTTCTAACAGGAAATTAGTCTGGGCTTCAGGTAGGGGTAATGCCAAGGTGAGGAAATGTTTGTTATGCAGGCATCCCAGTTTGTGGTTAATCACAAGGGAGGTGTGATTCACCACAGGAGGTGTAGAGGAAGGTCACATCAAATTATGGAATCCTATTCATGTCTAGTATATAGTCTCAGAGAAAATAGAGATTGTTAAAGATCTTGAGTATTTGTTTGGTGTCCTTCAGATAGCTTTTTGTGTGCAGACCAATGTTAAAAGCAGTCTATGTATTCTCAGAGGCTGCAAGTCAGGGAGTCTTTTCCTGACATAATTGGTCTTCCTGGGGGCTTGGTCAAGTTCTTGTATATTTTGGTAGGTCGTAGAATACTGGAGTACTTGTGTAGGGTGATGTCCTCAATTGATTCTTAATTGAGTAGTTTGGTGAGTTCCTTGTGGCATTTGAAAGTGGGGTCACTTTTGAGTTTTTCATAGGTAGTAGTGTTTTCCAATATTCTTTGTGCCTCTTCCATATACTCTAATTTATTTAGTATGACTATGACGATATCCTGGCTTTTTGGGCATTTTGAGTGCTGTTTTCTTTTATGGAATGAGGTTATTGCTTTTCTTCTTTGTTATTTAACTTTTTCTAGGTTTTTCCAACCAAGCTTTCATATGTTTATATGAAGGCTACTATGAAGTGTTGTGGGAAGATGATGGAGTTGTTCTTCAGGTTTCTGTGACCGTCGACTGAAACTTTAACAGTGGCATGCTCATCCCCGGCCCCGACAGGCCGCTCCTTACCTGTTAGAGCAACTCACTTTCTACGTCTTGCCCATCACTACGGATCTTCAGCATTCGCCTGTCTTGCCCAGGCTCTTTTTCATCAGAATAAATTATAATTTTAAGTTTAAATTGGTTTATTTAGTACATGCGGTAGTCATGGCAACATGAACCAAGCTGCATGTTTGTTTATAAACATATATTTGTCCTTATTTATGAATTTTTAATTAAATTATCTATTTTTGCCATGAGTGCTTTGATGGTTGGGTATCTGAACCTAATGTACAAGAGGATGATCTGAATCATTTTTAGTTTTTATTTTTGCGATCTTTGGTCATGTGACCGGATCGGCTTATAAATTGTTTTGCATGTGAAACAACTACCATTCCTCTGATGAAACCGGACTGCCCGGAGAAACGCGTAAGGATTGGCTATACCGTATCAGCTGACTAGCTGACAAACTGACCCCGCCTACCTACCTCGGGGTACTGTGTGCCGGACTGTTGCTACTATCTCTCCTGTACTTATGGAGACAACGGATACTTTTAATTGACATACCAACCGTGGAGGACTGCCTAAGATTACATGATGTAAACTAAAACTTATGCTGAACACAATACAAGCATTATCTTGAGACTTTGTGTGTATACATTTGCATAGCTGTTGCCGCTTGGTTCCGCTTTAGCTGGCTTGCTGTGTTTGTATGTTTCAAGCTGGGCTGTTACTACACTCCAGCGTTGGATAAATAAGTTCAACCTCTTGCAGACGCTCAATCAGTGATTGAAGGCTTATTGGTGTATGGCTATATGCCTAATTGTATTACCAATTGATCTATCTTCGTGTATCCATACACTTTGAATTGTTATCTTCTACTCTACATATTAACATTCAAGCCAGAGGCGCTTCTGAACGGTTTGGCTTATTTTTTGACATGCTCATTCTTTGAGCCGGATTAATATTTCCTGTTTGTGCTGGATTATATTTATACAATTCTTCACATGTCATGGTCACCAATGCTATATGACCTCATGAGACTATACTTTGCACAACAGTTTTGGATTGCTCACTAACCGGTTTGATTACCGCAACTTAATTGGTCCGGACCACATTTTGGCTTATTTTTTGTTTTTTTAGACTGATATCGCTATATATTGGCCAACTTTATATGTACTGGTGAATCAGTTCACTTAATTAATAAGCTAATTGTATAAATGTTAGTGATATCTATTCTATTGTAAGAATATTAACTGTTTGTATGCTAGTCAGGTGTGCTGCTATTATTATAATTAGGCCTTTTGGCTTTAATTTGTATTAAACTATTTTTACAGTTGAGTCAGCGCCATCCTCTATCCTTTTATATATGACTTATAACCAGTTAGCATCAGATATCTAACTAGAGACAGCAGCGATCAACTGTAACTAATACGTATTTATATAGATTACCTAACGCCCATCTATTTGATTTTATTGTCTTTTTCATCAGAAGTCTGGTTTGGCTTCCTGTGTTGTCTAGCAATAATGTACAGCTGTTCTGAGCATGTGCAGAACTTTCTATTCAATTCCATTCATTCTGAAAGCTTCCTGCTGAGGTCATCAAGAAGCACCTATAGTCACTGTAAAAGGGATCTTTTGGCATACAACCTTTGCTAGGTGATTGTGTTAACAGCCAGTTTAAATATCTGACACTGACTTCTTGCCTTGGACCTTGCTTTGGACAAATTGCACCTGCCTCTGCCTTAACCCTTTAAAATCTTGTTTGCTGACCTGCTATGCCGTGTTTTGACCCTAGCTTAGAATTCTGGACTTACCCTTGTTTATTCCTTTGACACCCTGCTTCTTATTTTGGCTATTACCGTCTACCTACCCGGATCAGACAAGTGGTCTTGCTTTTGCTTCATCCTCTGGAACTTCCTTACTGACATTTGCTTATCATTTACTGATATGATTTGCTTACTGGTCACACTACAGTTATTTACCTGAGAGTCTCCTAATCTGAACACAGCTATATATATCAATACACACCTATTGTGTTGTGTAGCCATGGACATTCAGTCTCCTGGAATTAACCCTTTAAGGCTATACTTTCTCCATGTCTCCTTAGTATTTGCCAAACCGGCTGGGACTCTGGACAGTGGCTTTATTATTGTGACATTAAGCTTTTATCCTTCTCCATGTCTGTTTCTATGTCTGGAAACTACCTCCCTGTGACCGTCACCTATACAGCCTCACAGACCACTTCCAGCTAAGCTTCATCAGGAACTCCTCACTGATCAGCCAAAATCCAGCCTTTGGAATCCAATCTCCAGAATAAGGTAACAGACATTATTATTATCGTGACAGTTTCTATGTGTATTCCAGGTTGGGGTGGTATTTTCACTGTGGGTTTCCTTGTCTGATGTTCAAATTATATGGATCACCTGAAAAGTGAACCATTTTAAATTTAGATCGAATTAAATTCCAAATAGAAGCAACGACTTTTGTATGAATGAATGGAAAGTGCGTTCTGAGATCAAGAAAATGTTAACTGCTTTCTTTGGTAAAATTGAGATATTTCACCTTATTTGAATCTTAATATGATTTAATTGAGTATATAAGGTGTAAACTGAAGCATAATCAGTTAGATTATATCTTTCTGACTGTGTATTTGTTGAAAAGCAAAATTATTACAATGATTACAAATGTAATTTGCCTGTGTGATGCTTAGCTGAAACATAAACGTCCTAACGGTTGATATAATTTTTACTTTTACCTTATTATACTTACCAAGAGTTATCTTGCTGAAATAAATAATGACACATGACACTTGTTGGACAAATAGAAGGTCACAAAAGCAAGGGCCAATCAGCTATCAGCCATTCCAAAACCAGAATTATAGAAAACTAAAATATTCAGATACTTCTAGGCAGTGAAGCCCGACTCTACCCTGTTTTTGCTCACTAGCTGGGGCTCATCCGACCATGTGGTGTTCCATAACTCTCCGAGAGGTAGTATTACTAATTCTACCTCTCTGTTAAGAGAGAGTGCCCAACCGCCACCTGAATGGTTGCTGATTGGCATGCTTTTCCAGAACTTAAACCCTTCAGGGAAGAAAAAGCAGAGCAAAACAGGTAGCGCAAACCACATAAACGACAACAGGGCTTGGTCGGACGAGGAACTCTCCAGAAGGGAAAAGAAAAAAAAACAGGCACTTCCCTTTTTTTTATAAACCTTTCTTAGTGCAGCCCCTCCATAGACCCTCTACTCATTGGCTAATAATTCCTAAGAAATTTATGTATTGTTAACACTTGCCAAGCTCAATTCTTTTTCTTCATATTATACAACCTAGTCGTTTAGGTAATTCCTGTCCTATGGTAACCTAAGCCGCGTAGTGGTTGATAAAACTTTTCCCTTATTGCACTTACCAAGAGTTATCTTATCTAAATAAATAACGACATATGACACTTGGTTGGCAAATAAAAGTTCACATATTTTATTGAAAAATTAAATTAAAGTGGTGGCAACTAAAAGCCTGACCAATCAGCTATCAGCAATTCCAAAACCAGAATTATCGCAAACTAAAATATTCGGACTCTTGTAGGCAGTGGAGGCTGACTCTTCCCCATTTTGACTCATTAGCAGGGGCCCGCCCGACAAGGCAGTGTCCCATAACTCCCCGAGGGGTAGTATTAATAGTTGAACCTCCCTATTTAGGGAACGTGCCCAAAAGCCACCCGAATGTGTCATTATGGCTGCTGATTGGCATGCTTTTTTGCCACAGCTATTTTGCACCCAAAGAAACCAAACCCTGACACCCACAATGACCTCTTAAAGCATAATAAGAACCCTAAAAATAAAAAACATGCTACACAAAAAAACTACGCCCTCCTCAGACAGTTACTTCCCTTCCGACCTGTACAAGTGTGAAAAAGTATTCTTAATGGTCGGATCTGCGTGGACCTCACTCCGCTTGCCTGGGTTCTCCCCAGCCGGTACACACTTCACGACCCTCTGTCAGTCTGCGGCCCAATCTGTCCCCACCATCAGGGGCTCCAGTGAACACCTGATTGGCAGAGTAGATTCTGGGTTGTGATGTGCCGGCTGGAGGGGTTCCTAACAGGCTGTTAATTTTCTTACAATTTTTACCTTTACAGGAATAAATCTAATGCCTTTTGTGGAGGGAGATGTTGCGGTGGGACAATATTGAGAAAGGGGCCAGGTGCAATAATCCTTTCCCTGGCTATACCTCTCTTATGCTAGGTACACACTGAAGAATTTTCCGACCAAAGTGTTATCTCAAACGATTGTACCTACGACTGAAGGTCCGATCAGTCTGGCAATTCACTCACACATACTGACACGATTTACCTTCAGATCTAAGCTCTTCATCTGGTCCTTCATCTGGTCCTTCATCTGGTCCTCTAGTCTTCAGAGAATAGTAGCACAATATTCATTGATTCATTTTTGTCACACTGATTAAAACCACCTTGTTATAGCTATACACATGTCCTAATGAATTTCGTTAGCTTCTGTGACTTTGAAACAGAACATTCTGTCTGAGAACGAACAAATGAATTATTCCTTCTACAGCACTCTCTACATTTATTCACAGGGACATTCATTGCTAGCATCGGCTTAAAAGAGCCCGACTCTCTAAACTGAGACCGTGAGCATGATTGCATACACACTACATGATTGTTAGGTGATTGGTCGGAAAATATTAAACAGTACGACCAACCAAATGAGCCGACAATCGACACGTTGGAACGACTTTCGACCATTCTGTCACTATACACACTAACCCAACTTCCGACTCAAGTCGTACATCGGCTGATTTGCCCAATTATTGGACGAAAACGCTTCAGTGTGTACCCAGCCTTAGCCCTTAACATGAGGGTTCCTGTGATGGTTGATAATAACTGAAACAATTTATTGTTGTTACTAATGAACTATAGAAATTATATCCCTATAAAATTGTAAATATGATTAGTACTCCTGCTTAGTGAATTAATGTTTATCTAGCACTCCTTGAACTGTCAGCTTCCAACAAAAAGATACATTGTTTAAGGAACAGAAAAACGCCTGATGCCTCAGAGAACCTGTTATGGTGGGTGTGTACGGGTGGCACAGAATTGTTGAAGCAAAATATTACAGGTGTAACACCCCCTTCTGAATTAGGCGTTGTGAGGGTGTTTATATGTTGAACAATGCAGATGCTTCTCACCTCGGTACTTGACTTTCAGTGCCTCCACCCGAATCACTGCTTTCTCTTTTGGGGGGTGTTCAAAAGATCCACCAGTGGGGAGATTCGGGAAACCCCCTGCCCAGTATTAACACTCTGTGACAAACTGTGTGCTGCAAAAGCCATCCAGGCACATTTTTGGAAATGGAAACCCTGAATACAGCTTTGTAATTTTATAGAAAAATATACTTTGGTATAAATTTGAAATTATTAGTGCAAACAATACAATACAGTAATAGGACAGTGTGGATGAAAGTGCAGCACCACGTCTTACTATGAACACCAAGTTAACACAATAACTCGCAATAAATCAATAACATTAACAACATACAATATGAACATTAACTGTCACAGCCTTATACACATGGAAAAATATATCAGATACCTTACTTACTCCTGATACTGGGAATATCTTGCAGGGTGAATGTATATATTTTTCCTTATAGCTCTACAATGTACTGCCAAACACATACATCAGCAGGATTCAAACACACCACACAAATGGAGCAGTGCACTGCAAGTTGGGGCCCTTCTGTATGGATGCAGCATGGCATGGAAGCATCATGTGTCCAGAGTGCAGCTTTTAGATATTTCACCTTATTCGAATCTTAATATGCTTTAATTGAGTATATAAGGTGTAAACTGAAGCATAATCAGTTAGATTATATCTTTCTGACTGTGTATTTGTTGAAAAGCACAATTATTGCAATGATTACAAATGTAATTTGCCTGTGCGATGCTTAGCTGAAACATAAACGTCCTAACGGTTGATATAATTTTTACTTTTACCTTATTATACTTACCAAGAGTTATCTTGCTGAAATAAATAATGACACATGACACTTGTTGGACAAATAAAAGGTCGCAAAAGCAAGAGCCAATCAGCTATCAGCCATTCCAAAACCAGAATTATAGCAAACTAAAATATTCAGATACTTCTAGGCAGTGAAGCCCGACTCTACCCTTTTTTTGTTCACTAGCTGGGGCTCATCCGACCATGTGGTGTTCCATAACTCTCCGAGAGGTAGTATTACTAATTGAACCTCTTTGTTAAGAGAGAGTGCCCAACCGCCACCTGAATGGTTGCTGATTGGCATGCTTTTCCACAACTTAAACCCTTCAGGGAAGAAAAAGCAGAGCAAAACAGATAGCGCAAACCACATAAACGACAACAGGGCTTGGTCGGACGAGGAACTTTCCAGAAGGCAAAAGAAAAAAAAACAGGCACTTCCTTTTTTTAAAAAAAAAAACCTTTCTTAGTGCAGCCTCTCCATAGACCCTCTACTCATTGGCTAATAATTCCTAAGAAATTTATGTATTGTTAACACTTGCCAAGATCAATTCTTTTTCTTCATATTTCACAACCTAGTCGTTTAGGTAATTCCTGTCCTATGGTAACCTAAGCCGCGTAGTGGTTGATAAAACTTTTCCCTTATTGCACTTAACAAGAGTTATCTTATCTAAATAAATAACGACATATGACACTTGGTTGGCGAATAAAGTTCACATATTTTATTGAAAAATTAAATTAAAGTGGTGGTAACTAAAAGCCTGACCAATCAGCTATCAGCAATTCCAAAACCAGAATTATCGCAAACTAAAATATTCGGACTCTTGTAGGCAGTGGACTCTGACTCTTCCCCATTTTGACTCATTAGCAGGGGCCTGCCCTACAAGGCAGTGTCCCATAACTCCCCGAGGGGTAGTATTACTAGTTGAACCTCCCTATTTAGGGAACGTGCCCAAAAGGCACCCGAATGTGTCATTATGGCTGCTGATTGGCATGCTTTTTTGCCACAGCTATTTTGCACCCAAAGAAACCGGACCCTGACACCCACAATGACCTCTTAAAGCAAAACAAGAATCCTAAGAATAAAAAACATGCTACACAAAAAAAACTACGCCCTCCTCAGACAGTTACTTCCCTTCCAACAGGTACAAGTGTGGAAAAGTATTCTTAATGGTCGGATGGCTAACCACCAATCCCCCCTAATCCCATCAGAAACTTCACAACAGCCAGGTTAACTTATAACGGGCCTTACTGAGGCGAACCGGGATAAAAACGCCTCTCCAAGTCATCCTAGGCATAATATCTGACCAGCCTAAATGGTTTCCAGGCTAGCAGGACAGGATAACCTCAAATTCAGAATCCATGTTCTCGATGATGTAGAAAACCTTGAATTACTCTGATTATTACCACCCAAATTAACTACCACTATCACAGGGCGCCCAATCTTGTTTCAGTCAATGACCCACCAACCACTCTGTTATGGAGTCCCGCAGAGAACCGGAAAACATGTAGATAAAGCAAAACATGACAAACAACCAAATGAATGAAATTATTATCCAAACAGCAGGTATAGCGAAAGACGCATGGGATGACCCATATGGAGGTAAAACTGTTAACCTCGATGAGGCACAAGCCAATCAGGATCCCCATTTAGAAGAAAAAAATTGGCAAATCCCTCGATGCCTCTGTCACGAACGCCCAATCTGTCCTAGAAACAGCAAACTGAACAGCTGGCCGTTACTGGCATCACCTTAGTCACTTAGCAATGAATACACCTTTTCTGCCACCACAAACAATTTATTATGGTGTCCTTATGTTCACCAGAACCACTTATTAATGTTTCACACTTAAATCATATACACATGTAGCATGAGCCTCGCTAGGCTTCGCAAGTTCACAAAGAATCACGGAGAACACACTAGGTTATATGTATTTAATCGGAAAAATGGTTCCAAGGCATAGTTACAAAAATTAATAACAAGATATACAATATATTTGCACAAATAAGTTTCAGAAAATAAAATAGGAAATAAAATCAGTGTCTTATTGAATGAGACTTAATAAATGAGACCTGGGGGTAAATGTATCAAACTGCGAGTTTGCCAGCGTGTTTAAATCGCGGCAAATCGCAGGTTTACCCGCAATTTTTTTTAAAAAAAATGGAAATGTATCAAGCTGCGATTTTGACATTCATGTTCAAAATCGCTGGTCATCTCTGGCGATTTTGAGCGATGTAAACACTGACGAGTTTAGCAAACTCTCCTGTGTTTGGCAAACTCGCCTGTGTTGTAACAGGGAGTTGTAAACACATCACTGTTACACTGCCCCTGTCATACAGCTGCCGGAGCTCCGGCAGCTGTAAAAACGCTGCTTGCGTAACCTGTATTTACTGTATTACAGGTTACGCAAGTAGCGTAGCGCATGCACAATGCACTACGTTAATTGCGTAAGCGCTAGATACAGTATTATGTGATTTCCCCACTAGCGTGGGAAAATACCATAATACAGTAGTTAGCTCTTACGCAAACAGCGTAAGAGCATTGCGAAACGGACCTCCTACTAGGTAGGAGGTGTTTGTGGCGGCTCCTGTTTTTTTTTATTTTTTATCTTCAAGCAACACTAAAGAGTCGGGATGTACAAATATGTGACCCTTCTGGGCGAAGAGTTCCTGTTGGCAAAGATTCCCTTATTAAGGTACAAATGGCAGGGACTGGGGCAAGCCGGCAAGATGGATTTACAAATAATAAGTGACATTGGAGCAAGAAAGAAGGCATCATTGGTAAGTATTTGTTTTTTTTATTTTTAATAAATACTTGTGGTTTAAAAGAGGGTGGTTAGTGTCTTTATTGTGGGTTTTATTATTTTTAATAAGTGTATGTGGTTTATAAGAGTGTGTTGTGGCTTTGTAAACTTTTTTCTTTGTGGAACTACAGGGCCAAGCAAGCCAGGGATGTCAGGGCATGTTGGCACTTGTGGTTCTCCAAGTGCCAACATGCCATGGCTGCCGTGGGTATGCTGGTGCTTGTAGTTATACAAGCACCAGCATGGCCACACTGTTTTTGGCAACCTGGCTGACTGGGACTTGTAGTTCCACAAACAAAATTGGTGTCAGTTTTTTTTTTTTACTACTTTACCGCCGTATTACCCTACTACCCACAGCCAAGGGGTAGTAGGAAGAGCCCTAGTGCTATCAGCACTGGGCTGGTTCTTTCTGGTTCTTTCGTTTTTTTTAGCGGACCCCACTCCCTAGGGAATCCAGCCCAGCGCTGAACAGTCTAGGGTTGGTTAGTCATTATGTATCAAGCAGCGTGTTGTATCTGGCGTGTTTTGAAGCAAACTCTCCTAAGTTTGCTAACTCGCAGCTTCATACATTTGAGAGCTGTATAGCTGCAGTGGCAAACAGTGGTGAGTTTGATCTCTGGCGATTTTGCAAGTAGCGATTTGGACAGAAGCAGAACTCTGGCGATTTTGCATGAAATCTCAGCTTCATACATCGGCTAGTTTCAACTCTCCTGAGAAAATCGCTGGAGTCGCAAACTCGCAGCTTGATACATTTACCCCCTGGTGTATGAAGGAACACTATTGAGAAATATGGGACATTCCCATCTTGATAGACACCCTCATGTAAATGCACATGTTATTGTCTATGTCAGAAGTTTTTAAACCTTTTTCCACGTAGCTTTCACCTCCCACCTTTGGAGTTTAGCTGTCAATAAGGACAGATTGATCTTCCAAATGTCACAGGGCTTTGGAAGTGAGATAGGGAGTCCTGAGATTGGAATGTTCACAGGACCTGATTTCCCTTTGCTCGTTCTGCTTGGCAAGATGGTTTACAATTTTGCATTTCAAACTCCTCTAAGATCCTATCTCTGGCTATTTTCAACAGATTAATTACACTTGCATAAGTTCAAACACATGTCATCTAGCAAAGCACACGTTGAGATTACGTTACATGATTACATACAATATACATTGCCATACATGAATTCAACAGAAAATAATAATCAGTCATTAGATATACTACATAATTGTCACAGCCCACTTAAAAGAAGGGCAAGCAACGCATGTCATGGGCCAGCTTTGCCAAGGAAGGAAACCAGCTTGAACACACGTCACATAACCTCACATACATCCTGCAACACCCAGACTTCCATCTCCCAATGCCATGATGAAGTGAATAAACAACCTTCCTTGTCCACAATTGTAGCAACATCAATCATAAAGAAATGTGTCCAAAACCAGTTTGCGCAAACTTTTCTGAAAAAATTTCTGAAATGAAAGTTTAAAAAAAAAAGATAAAAAAGCAAAGCGCTCTCACGTAGCATGCAGCACCTCTTATCAAATAACAGTGAATAGGAACAGGAGAGGGTGCAAATTGTGTCAGATGTAATGCAGAAGTGGAAAAAACTGAGGGGAAATTAAAATGTTTATAGCTCTTTCAGTGATAGCATGATATAACCAATGCAGATCCACGGACAAGGATAAAAAACTGATGCCAAACACTTCTTGTGAAAAGTAGAATGGAGAGAAAATCTTACTCTATTTCGCCCCATTGAGATGTCCCGGGACTTATCCGTTGATAATCCTCCGTGAAAGTAGTGTGAGCAGCGTGCAGCCACATACACAATGCGGAAATGAAACGAAAACAGATACGGTGGCTGTGTGAGGTCAATACCCAACGCGTTTCGTCCGATTATGGACTTTTTCAAGGATGATGCAAATGAGTATGGGCAATCTTAAATAGAGCCATCTTCTTCCTTATTGGTTGAAGTATATCTTTTGCTAAATATATAACGTGGGAATGCAATCCAATAATGTTTAAAAAAGTATGTTTATTATTAAAAAATGTGTATTAAGACACATATTAAAAACGTGCAACATAATCAAATATGCCAATGTTTTAAAAAAATTCTTTAAAAATGCAACATTATAAGAAGGACAGGACAAAAAATAGGACACAAAAAATATATATATATATTGCAGAACATTTGTACAACATCAAAAAAGGACTTTAGACCCATAGTGTCCCTAATCATTTCTCCAATAATTCACAATGCAATCCCAACAAACTAAGTTTTATGGGTATACAAATTATCAATAAATTTTGGAGAGGTGGTGATTATATGACTAATATTTCACGTCAGGAGGCCAAATGGATATACATGCTTAAAACTCTTGCACCATATGGACTCAATAGTGATTTCGATTTGGGCTCATTTCTCAAATTGTAAAGATCTATGTCCTAATATTTTTGGATCAATTTTCAGTCATTTGATTTTTTTTCCCATAGTTATTGCCCCATATACGTATATATATTTTTTGCGTCCTATATTTTGTGTCCTATATAAAGCTACTACCATGAACAATAACATTTCTGTAAACTAAACCTGTACAAGTGGAAAAACCTAGAACAAGCCACCAACTCACTAAGCAGGAAAGCATCAAAAATAAACCACAGAAAAAGCCAACCTAAGCCAGGCTACATTAAAATTATTAATAGCAACATTAGCAACAGTCCCCAGAGTGCACAATGAAGCCACATTTGGATTTTCAGTTGTGGACCTGGAAGCCCAAACGAGGCCCCACCATACATGATTCTCAGCCGGGCATGCTCAGAAGAACAGAGCAGGGACTGGAGTAGCGACTGGACTGCTGAAGACGGGAGTTCAGCTGACTACGCCCGGCTGTGGCTTCCACATCAGTCTCCTCAGAAAGAGAGATTTTGCAGAGGAAAGAAAGAGTTACAGGTGCACATCCTAGAAAAATGATTGTGAGCTTCTTAATAAAGAGGTAGAAAACTTGCTGTTTAAATATCTATGTGGTATTGTACCTTTAAAATCCCTAAGAGGTTTTACCACTTTGCTTTGCTAAGTCTATGGCTGGTAATTTTCTTACAATTTTTACCTTTACAGAAAAAAATCCAATGCCTTTTGGGGAGGGAGATGTTGCGGTGGGACAATATTGAGAAAGGGGCCAGGTGCAATAATCCTTTCCCTGGTTATACCTCTCTTATGCTAGGTACACACTGAAGAATTTTCCGACCAAAGTGTTATCTCAAACGATTGTACCTACGACTGAAGGTCCGATCAGTCTGGCAATTCACTCATACACACTGACACGATTTACCTTCAGATCTAAGCTCTTCATCTGGTCCTTCATCTGGTCCTTCATCTGGTCCTCTAGTCTTCAGAGAATAGCAGCACAATATTCATTGATTCATTTTTGTCACACTGATTAAAACCACCTTGTTATAGCTATACACATGTCCTAACGAATTTCGTTAGCTTCTGTGACTTTGAAACGAAACATTCTGTCTGAGAACGAACAAATGAATTATTCCTTCTACAGCACTCTCTACATTTATTCACTGGGACATTCATTACTAGCATCGGCTGAAAAGAGCCCGACTCTCTAAACTGAGATCGTGAGCATGATTGCATACACACTACATGATCGTTAGGTGATTGGTCGGAAAATATTAAACAGTACGACCAACCAAATGAGCCGACAATCGACACGTTGGAACGACTTTCGACCATTCTGTCACTATACACACTAACCCAACTTCCGACTCAAGTCGTACGTCGGCTGATTTGCCCAATTATTGGACGAAAACGCTTCAGTGTGTACCCAGCCTTAGCCCTTAACATGAGGGTTCCTGTGATGGTTGATAATAACTGAAACAATTTATTGTTGTTACTAATGACCTATAGAAATTAGATCCCTATAAAATTGTAAATATGATTAGTACTCCTGCTTAGTGAATTAATGTTTATCTAGGACTCCTTGAACTGTCAGCTTCCAACAAAAAGATACATTGTTTAAGGAACAGAAAAACGCCTGATGCCTCAGAGAACCTGTTATGGTGGGTGTGTACGGGTGGCACAGAATTGTTAAAGAAAAATATTACAGGTGTAACACCCCCTTCTGAATTAAGCGTTGTGAGGGTGTTTATATGTTGAACAATGCAGATGCTTCTCACCTCGGTACTTGATTTTCAGTGCCTCCACCCGAATCGCTGCTTTCTCTTTTGGGGGGTGTTCAAAAGATCCACCAGGGGGAGATTCGGGAAACCCCCTGCCCAGTATTAACACTCTGTGACAAACTATATGCTGCAAAAGCCATCCAGGCACATTTTTGGAAATGGAAAACCTGAATACAGCTTTGTAATTTTATAGAAAAATATACTTTGGTATAATTTGAAAATAATAGTGCAAACAATACAATACAGTAATAAGACAGTGTGGATGAAAGTGGAGCACCACTTCTTACTATGAACACCAAGTTAACACAATAACTCGCAATAAATCAATAACATTAACAGCATACAATATGAACATTAACTGTCACAGCCTTATACACATGGAAAAATATATCAGATACCTTACTTGCTCCTGATACTGGGAATATCTTGCAGGGTGAATGTATATATTTTTCCTTATAGCTCTACAATGTACTGCCAAACACACACATCAGCAGAATTCAAACACACCACACAAATGGAGCAGTGCACTGCAAGTTGGGGCCCTTCTGTATGGATGCAGCATGGCAAGGAAGCATCATGTGTCCAGAGTGCAGCTTTTAGAGGTCTTTAAATCACTTGCAGTGAGGTACAGCAGTCACAGTATGCAAACCCTCCTGTAGCAACAACTGTAAAATTCTTTCTTATTTGTATCCTGGGACTTGTAGTTCCACAAATGCTGATTAGACAAACACTTGGTGCACATTTTCCTGCCCACCCATCTATTCCTAACTCTCCAGCCCTTGTGGCCAGATATAGTCCAAACCCCACTTGAATAATAACAGATAGGTAAAATAACCAGTAACTTATCTGCACCAGTATGTGTCACAGGTCTGAACTTGATTATCTCCAAAATGGCTGACTTGTAAAATGTCCTTCTTCAGAGGTGCATGCAAACCTCCTCCTACAGCTTCAAACTGTGACTTGCCAGCAGGTTCTGTTCAGGACTGCACTGAGCTCTGATATCTCTGCAGACTGTCTGTTCTCTCTGTTTAGACCACCAATTCAGTGCCCTTCTGCCTAGGGTCACCTATCTGGACCGGTCACACAGCTCAGTCTCTCCCAGGATGCTTCTCTCTCTCTCTCTCTCTCCCCGCCCCCTGGTTTCTCAGTCTTCTTAGGCTCAGCCCTCTCTCCACAATAGCCTTGTTGGAAATGAAGTTTCTCTTCCTGGACTGGTAAATAGCTATAGCCATCTCTTTTCTTACTGATGCTTGTGATTATTAGCCCCTGGGTGCTCAAGTCCAACTACAGCATCCCCAGGGGTTACACAGGCATGAGTGATGTGTGTATAGATTTATAGTAGTGCTTTAAATTAATTTAATTTAATTCAGCTGTCTTTCGGGCTTTGTAGAGCCTTTGACAAGACAAAGATGTAGTAACAGTCATTAACAGATTGTCAGCTAACAGGAAACAGGCAGAGAAAAGGTAGTCAGATGAACTTCAACAAAGTATCATAAAAATAGCACAGATAGTTGTTGCTTGGTTACAGTGATGTACACTGAGAGTACTGTTATATAACATCAGCAGGCACAAACCTGACAATCATATAACTCTTTTCATCACATCCCCCTATCTACCACATTAGGGGCTCTATTTAACAAGCTGCATACTTACCAACTTTACAATGTTGGTATCCGGGAGCCTGCGGGGGAGGTGGGCGTCATGGGGGGCGGGCCTCCAAAATCCGTGTCATTTTGGACCCGCCCCCATGACGTCATGACGCAAAATGCGTCATTTGACAGAGGGGGCGGGGCCAAACGCCGCGATTCACCAGGAATCGCGGCGTTTGTGACCTAATTCTGCCCACTTCACTAGGAAGTGGGCAGATCCGGGATTTTGCCACACTCGCCCGGGAGTCCGGGAGACTCTCTCAAAATGCGGGAGTCTCCCGGACATTCCGGGAGAGTTGGCAAGTATGACAAGCTGTAAATGCAGACACATGGAACCTGCTTTGTCTTGCTTGCAATACATCCCTGCTATTTCTTCTTGAGGATACGATGTGCAGTCTCCTGTTTATATTGACATAATTTTTACTCCTCACTAATTTGATTGATACCATATTGATATGAAGTCTCCCATCTATATTGCTTGACATTATCTATATGCAGTCTCCTGTACATATTGATTTATAGCATTTATATGCAGTTTCTCTTTTGTCATCATTCATGGTCAGTAAAATAACATCACTTTACTTCTCAACTGTCCTGATTTCATTAGGATTGTCATAATTTTTGCGGCTGCCCTGCTCATTCAGGAGCTTGGGGAACAATTAGAAGGTATTTGCCACCTTTGATTTTTCGTAAATGTTGTGTTGTCCAACCAGTGCTACATACACCATGTAAGGGAAGAGGAGAGGAAGATGAAGGTGTTTGAAGGGAGGCGCTGACTATGCCTTTTTTATATATAGGCCATAGCCCCACTGGTGGCACGGTTTTGCTCACAATAGGCTCACATTGTTTTCAGCTCCAGGCCCATGTGGCAACTAATGTGGCTCTGGGAAAGTGGCTTGCTGTTCCCCATCATCTGTAGCTTGGATGAGAGATGTGATTCGCACCTGAGTCCCAATGCGAGTTTGAGTTCCGAGAGGGAGGTTCTAGGACAACAGTGGTGAGAATTGTTTGTCAAGTGCCGAATAGGCCGGAGTTCCAAGAGGGAGAGGACTCATAGAAACTGCTTTGAGCTGTAGCAAGAGCTCAATTATAGCAGCAAAGCCAGGTGGTCTCAAATTGACTTGTTAGTGAGACGAGTGTTAGTGACATGTTTATTCGCTCTGAGAAGCCTTGAGGCAGTGTTGTGTGAGATCAACCTGCCCATCTCACAGTACTGAGCATGGCTGCATACACAGAAGAATAGGGAGAGACACCAAGAAGTGTTGTGAGAGTCCGTCTACATTAATGCCTTCCATCCACAGTAATAGTATTACTAATATACAGCAGCACTATTGGTAATGCCCATTTTTAATAGACAGCTGCAACACACTCACAACACTGCCACCTCCTGTTGTGCATTGAAATTTGCAAAGGGTTCTTCCTGAGACTAGTTATTCACCCCATTGATATTTATAATTTAATGCTCAGTGCATTCAGTTTATGCTAAACTAGGGACAGACTAAGCTTCCCGTTAAGCATCTCTAACGTCTCTCAGGGTATCAATGAAAGATTTCTGTTTTTAATTAAATTATCACATTTATATTAAATTAGCAGGAATGGGATAGCGTGTGCAATATGTTAGAAGGTGGCAGGGATATAAACAGGGAAGGAGCTAGTTTTGGGGGTTCCCTAGGTAATGCCCCTCCTCCTGTCAGAAGTGCCTCCCTTTCACATTGCACCAAAAACCCCTCCCCCGCTTCTTACCTTAGCAGGCACAAGTTGGGGCAATATCGTCAACTCCTGGGACTGGCGCTTGACGTTGACATCATAACCAAGCGCAACACTGTCAGTGTACAACCGACTGGGGGAGCAGCAGCCAGCAAGTTCACATGTAAGAAGCTGCTGGCTGCTTTTCTTTCATGTCAGGGGCCATTAAAAACACTGGATGAGTGACATAGGCAGCCCCTTACCATTGGCACAGTAGGCAACACTCTCTCGGCAAGTCGGAGCCTCCCTCTCAGAACTCAGGCACACTCAAGTATCAGCTGCATTTACTGAACCATCAGTCAACATAGACAGAACTTGGACCCGTACCACAGTCAGGTTCACTGTGTATTATTTAAGCAGATAAGAATGTAAGAGATATCACGCTTAGGGGCATATTCAATTGTCCGGGTTACTCGCAAAAGTAATGTGGCGTTAAGAGTAAGAGCTGAAAGCTGGCGTTAAAGGTACCGTAATAACGGTAATAGTGGGCAAGCCGAGTTACTTTTGCGCGTAACGCGGACAATTGAATATGCCCCTTTGACTCAAAGTCGAATTAAAAATATTTGCTGCCATTTCATAACAGCAGTTAACATGACACATCATCTTTGCTTATACAAATAATACAGCTAGAATCAAGGAACAAGGACAATGTATAACTTGCATAAGAAACTTGTTTATTTTGTAAATCGTGCAAAGCAAAAGAAGATATGCTGAAGTTACAGATAATGTTGGAGAGAGACACAGGATGCAACATCATGGGAAATAAATAACTTTCAGGTACTTACATAAATATAGCACTGGGCTGCATTTTAGCAGTACAGAAAGTGTAAGAATGTATCAATTCTAGATATGGAAGCATGCAGCAGTATCCCTTGAGCTGCACAATGTACTTACTCCCCAGTCTGATATAGTCCCATAAAAGAAGAAGTAGAATATATATTAAAGATTTGTAAGTGAACCCAGCCGGTTTCCATTTTGCTTGAGCAGACACTCTTTCTGGTGATATTATTGGTGATCCTAATACTCTTCTATTTCTTCAACAACTTCTGAATGCACAACTTTTCCATTCTCAATTGTGTCAACAACCTTTTTCACTTTTCTTATCCTTTTGGTTCCTTAAACAAGACAAAACAATGTCAATCATGTGCGATGCAAACTCCCTAACGTTCCTAACTACAAAATGGGACAAAAAGTGCCCACCCTCCTTATTCATCCAACACCTTGTTTCACAACCCCCCTATTTGCAATGACCTCTACCATCTGCGAGTTCATGTTCATTCTACCAGTGGATCTATGCAGCAGGAAACAGAACTGTTGGAGGGACAGAGATATGTAAAATATCCATTTGATCACATATAACATTTGGACCGAACATCTTAGTAAATTGTGACAGAGATTGTTTCAGGTAAAGGGAGGGGTCCTTATATAACATTAGTGGGTGAGGCACATTGTTTCATGAACGATGAAAAAAGACACAAGTCCACCATCTTTCACCTTTCCAAATTTCAAGCTGTGCTGATCCAGAGAAAGATAAAATAAGCCTCCTTGTGAGGCAGCTGCCAATGTAACCTGACAATTAGTAACTAAATGCCAAAGCATGACCGTAGTAAGCATCCTTCATAATAGCAATAAAACCACTTTTTCTCCATTCAAAATGTATACCCTTGTGTCACTTGGGCAGTGCCTTTAATGTAAGCTGTATTCAATATGTTTAAATCTAAATAGCATGTCATTTGTAGGCCTCTTGTTTGCTTGGGGTTTATAAAAGAAATGTCTTGACTTATCAACATTACACTAATCTAATTTAATTATAACAAGGGAGCAAAGCAAGAAAATAATTACCTTTCAAAGGAATTTCAACTATTAATAATACCTGTATTTTTGTGCAGAAATCAGTGTATACTTTGGTAAACAGATGGTACACAGCAACACCTACAACTACATTACTCTTACTAATATCAAGCACATTGTGGAGATGTAGGTTCCAAGATGCAATGCATGATTCAACTCAGCATGTTTCAGTTAATGGATTGTAAATGTGTAAGTCATATGGGCCTTTTGTTATTACTTTTCATAACCTGTCTGTCTATGTCACACCAGGGCTACATGTGACATGGGGCAATGTTATCATTGGGGATTAGAAGTAAGCAAGAAACCACAGTCTGAGATGTTGAAAGTGGAATAAGCAGGATGCTCAACAGCACAAAATAGTTATGTGAGGCTCTTGTAAAACTGATGCAGGAAGATTGGGCTGTCATATTGAATTCTAAATAAAATGTATACACCTGATTTATTTCACAATTGAACATTAGTCTTGCACAGCGATCATGTTTATTTTATGTCAAATGGAAGTACCATTATTTGACAGAAAGTATATAATCTCAGGTTTTGCACTACTCTGTGTCCATAGTAAATCCCATTCAGAGGATGATCTGTGGCCGGAGTTTTGCAATCACCCTGGTCAATGTCATGATCAGAAGGGTTATTTTCCTTAAAAGTGCCCAAGTTAATTTTTTAAATACCTTTTTAAGAAATAATTTTTTTGATTGATCTATAAAAACATTTTTCATACACTTTATATACCTAATTTTTCAGGTGACTAAATCCCCATCATCGCTATAACTAACAGAACTTTCCTTTTTTATCAATGTCACTTGTAACTTTGTACCATATATCTGCACAGAAGGAGGGCCTACAGATGTATTAAACTTGTTTGTGGAATCAACTACTGGGTCTTTTAAGAACCTAGAAAAATATCTACATGAATTATATATATATTTTTTTATTAAAATAGATTTCATGCCCAGCTAGTTTGTTATAGCAGGATTTGAACTATTTCCAATATTAATGTAAACGTGTTATAATGTAAAGATTTTAAATGTCCATAAAAACAATATTACCTGAGCTGGATTCTGAAGCACTCCCGCCTCCAGTTCCTTTTTGATCGCCGCTTTGTACCGTTCCTTTTCCTGATCCTGCACCTCTTCCTGATCCCGAGCCACTTTTTCCACTACCACTGCAGTTATTGAAGAACAGTTATTGTGAGCATAATAGAAATACCAATCCCAGAACAATTGTCCATTGATAATTATTCTTACCTTTCTCCATCTAGGAGTGTGCGGTATCTCTCGATCTCTGCCTCTAGCCTACTCTTGATGTCTAGCAGATCTTCATATTCTGCAGTCTGGCACTCTATGTCTGATTTGATCTGTGACAGTTGCTCCTCAATTGAAGCAATGTTTGCTTGGCACTGTGCAAGCTGCATGCAGTAACGTCCTTCTGTCTCTGCCAATGTTTCTTCTAGAGATTTTTTCTGTCAACCAGAAGGCATTACATATGAGGTTCATATGGAATTATCTCATTCCCTAGAGCACCAGAAAAAGAAGTCTCCATCTTCAGATGACATTAATTTATTTGTTTACTTGTGCCATTGTGTAACTTTTATTAAATGCATTGCTTTATTGTTCTGTGGTTTTTAGACATGTCTGTATATCGTCAGGCAGAGGTGTTTACTTCCATTGCCTGCTGATAAAACAGCTCTGCTGTGCTCTCTGCATTGGATACAATTATATGTAGAAAGCAGCATTGTGGAAACCTTGGACAACAAAAATGGAACTCCTCCTGAAATATAAATACATGGCCAAAATACACATGAGGTATTTAGAAAGATAAAGCAATATATTCAGTTGTAGGACAGCATGTACATGCCAATGAATTAAAGTCACTCAAAGGTTCAAAGGTCCTTTAAATCAGGAATTGTGATTTGTTCTTTACCATGGCGAGCAGTGACTGAAGCTCAATCTCCAAAGCTTGAAGTGACTTCTTCAGATCGGACACCTCACTCTTGGTGACCTGGACTTGCCCCGCACCAGTGGATACTTCTTTTTTCAATCCCTCACTCTTAGGGAGAAAATAATAACATTTTAGTCAGTGTCCATAACGGATGTAACCAGAGTTACTCTTGGCAGAGAATATTACAATACTAGTGCATCTTATATTTTTGCTGCCAGTCACCACTCTGGTAATGCAATGTCTGCAGGAGGAATTATGGATTTACACCAAATCGTTAGTGTTTGAATCTTGCCTCTGCTGCACCCAGAATAGTACCACCTAAGACAATGCTTTTTACACAGAATCACAATCTATGCTAGTATGATTGCTGCCAAACATACTTTCGTTAAAGATGTCCTAAACAGCACTACAGTTTGACCAATCTATGGAAGTTAGAACAACCCTGTTGGCAGCACGTTGGCAAAGTAGTTAGCACTTCTGCTTCACAGTGCTGGGGACATGAGTTCAGTTCCCGACCATAGCCTTATTTGTGTGGAGTTTGTATGTTCTCCCTGTGTTTGAGTGGGTTTCCTCCGGGTGCTCCGGTTCCCTCCCACACTCCAATAACATACTAGTAGGATAAATGACTGCTATCAAAATTGACCCTAATCTCTGTCTGTCTGTCTGTATCTGTGTCTGTGTGTTTGTATGTTAGGGAATGTAGACTGTAAGTGCCAATGGGGCAGGGACTGATGTGAGTGAGTTCTCTGTAAAGTGCTGTGGAATCAGTCGCGCTATATAAATAAATAGTAATCATAGGTTCTAACAATGAATCTTACCATTTTCAAGAACTGGTTTTCAGCATCCTTGCGATTCTTCTCAGCCATTTCTTCATACTGTGCTCGCATATTGTTTAGTGTCTTCGTAAGATCATTACCTGGCGTGGCATTCATTTCTACACTAACGTCACCCGTTGCTGTTCCTTGGGATCCTTTAACTTCCTACGAAATTAAAAATAGATTGTGTCGCTAATATTTTAAGCAGTTTAAAGACAATTGATATTTATATTGATGACATTTCTTACAAACTTACATCCTCATGGTTCTTCTTGAGGAAAGCAATTTCCTCTGTAAGACCTTCAAACTGGGATTCCAAGTCAGACTTTGACAAAGTCAGATCATCCAGGACCTTACGCAAGCCATTGATATCTGCCTCTACGCTCTGGCGGAGAGCCAGCTCATTCTTATACCTGACAAGATAAACAGATGTAGTCAAGTGAATAATTTTTAAAAACAATGTAATGTAAAGTTGTATTTGAGCATGTCTCTTTATGACAATTGGGTGAGTTCATTGCCTGTGTTGCCTGTCTCACGCCAAAACATTACACTCCTGAAAATAAATGAGGTTATAAATTGATAATTTATTTATGTTGTGCCCTCTAGAAATATATAGGCAGTCCCATTATGAATCTAACTTCAATGTATGATGAATAGACCTGTGTTAATCCTATAATGAAGGATGGGGTTCTCACATAGAACCTAATGCGACACTGCTATCTCAATAAATTGAGGCAAAGCTTTATTAGGATTGTTAGAGACACAGTGTTGATGGTTTCATGAGATCAAATAGGACTCAATTGAACATAATTGTTATAGTATCCAATGTTGCAGAATTGTATCTAATGAGTTGTTTCATTCATACAGGAGGAAAAAGAAACTTGCTGATTGTATTGATCGTAAACAATCTAGATAGGTGTGCCCATATCCTAGATTGGAATGTGTTAAATTAAATTAATATCCATGGATTATGATGTGTAGCAAGTTATTGAACAATTATTAACGGGGAATATCGCGCTTGATACTGTTGCAGAATAAAGTCAACTTCAGCGCATATAACAATGTCATGTTGTTATAATATTAAATGTATTATGATAATATATTGGCCTTGTTGTGTCAAATGATAATACTAATAAAAGACTTTATGTTAGTTTCCTCGTTTGTTTTATATCAAAGATAAGAAGTGAGGTTTGCTATATCTCCATATCTTTCTATTTGGCTGCTTAAATGGCCCGTTTAAACCCCCATATGAAATTTGTGCATAATAAATTTAATGGTCTCTATAGTATGATATTCCTCCTGAAAACCTTATGTTAACCCCAGAAGGATGCATAGGTTTCAAACGCTTGTAGGTAAGGACCGCATAATATTGATCGATATTTTGTACATAGATATTGGTCCTATACCATCCTAAATTAGATGAATAAAGTTCCCTCGATGCACCTTATATAGCACTGCTATTTTTAATAAATTATGAACCAGAATTATACTGATGAGTTGCTATAGATGCAGTGAAATCGGTTACATACAATAGAGTGGAACGCTGTGAGCACTATTATTTGTAGTTACTTGATGTAGCTAGATTATATTTGGTGGGTTATAATGATTATGCAAGGAGGTAGTAAGCCAAGTAGATAAAAAATATCATCAGTTATCTAAGAAAATATGACTAGAAGTGTCATACTTTGTATAATACAGAACAATGTGTGCTTCAGCACATATGGAAAAATCGTGCTGTATTTATAATAAGTATTAATCAAACTCCATAGATCTTATAAAAGTCTGTAAATATATTGCCAAGTTGTGACACTTGATTATATTCCTCGTTATTTAGGAATCAAATTTGCATGATCTACGTATCCATAAATTCTTAATGATTGCTACGGGACTGATCATTAAAACCACTATGGGATTCAACCCCAATTATGTGATGAGTTTCTGTGGTTTAGTATTCCGCCTAAGAAACCCGCTGATTAGCCCCAAGAGGTCACACTGGATTCAACTGTTCTTAGTCTAAGAGCGCATATGGCAATTGTATAACTTGCCGATCATGTAAAATTCTTTAATTGTTGCTACAGGTCTATCTAGTCTAGAAATATATGATGGGGACTATCTAAATAATAACGGACAATAGGTTAGATGTGACCAGCGAAACCGACGCGCGTTTCGCTGGTGTGTTTGTTCACGGCAAAAATCATCATTCTGGATCCTATAACATTATTTCTGCTAAGAAGCTTAATGTTAGTCCCATTAATAGGGAACAAAGTTTTTTTTTTTACATAAAATGTGTGTAGTAAATTACTATGGTAACGCAGGAGAAGATAGGGTTTTCCACTTTTAACAGCTTTTCCTCCTGTTTGTTTCATTTGTCTATTTGAACTTTGTTGATAAACTAAATTGTCATTCTAGAATTTCTGATACCATATAAGTAGTGACAAAATTCTGCCCCTACTTGCAGTAATGTTCTATAGTCTAACCATGACTTCAGGTTCATCCTTGGTTGTAGTGTGTGTCCTACATATATAATCAATGTTGCAAACTTAACAGCTATGGAATCAAACTCACTTCATCTTGAAGTCATCAGCAGCCAGCCTGGCATTGTCAATCTGCAAGACTGTGCTTGCATTGTCAGTGGTAGCTGTGATTATCTGTTAAAAAAAAGTACCATCATCACATCAATCCAGATATGTGTTATCAAATCAATACAGATTTCTAATACTTATATATTGAAAAGTGTAATATATATATGTTGTATATATAATTATGGATTGGTTATGGATAGTTCTCTTCATGTTCAACTATATGCAATTATTTCCCATTTGATCCAATCCTATTATCGGCATTCAGAGGGCAGCTTAGAAAAGGTTTTATATTTTTGTATTACCTTATCTGCCTTTAATATTCTCCTTTTGCTACTTTGTTTTTAACAGTTACATATTTTTCCACAGTTTAAATGATGGCTTATAGATTTTAAAGGGTCCAGTTAAACTTAAAACATTGCTAGGTTGCAAAGCTTCTTCATATACCAAGAGATTTCAATTTAGCGAGTCACCAAAATACTTCTACTATCAACTACCAAATTAGCATGTGTTTGGCTTTTAAGCTGCCATGACATTTAAAGGAAATAAATTATAATATGACATGAAAAATGAAACAATTAAAACAAGGATGCACACCCACAGAAATTCTATTTCAAGTAACCTGCAATTAGTGTTTATACAGTAGAAGATTTATTCTAATATGGACAACAATTCTTAGGTCTTCATGTAAAGGGTTTCGGCAGTCACAATGCTGACGTTCTCATGTTTTCATCAGACAAGTATAAAGCAGCAGTTTATGCCACAGTTTTTTGCAGTGATAAAACCCATATTTTTTTGTTACACTTACCTTAGCTTTCATATCTTCAATCATAGTGTAGTATTTAGAGTAGTCTTTTCCTGGTTCTCCAGAGCTACCACCAGGCCTTTGCTTCTCATACCATTCCTTAATCTTACTTTCAAGGTCAGCATTTGCCTGTTCCAATGCACGGACTTTGTCCAGGTAAGAGGCCAAGCGGTCATTAAGATTCTGCATTGTTTGTTTCTCAATGCTAGAGCAAATGTTGTCACCTCCTCCAAAGCCAGCACCTCCATCAGCACCACCACCAAAGCCTCCTCCGAAGTCAGCACCACCACCATAATCAACACGACCACCATAACCACCATGAACAATAGGAACACAAGGAACATTATCATAAACAGGAAAACATTGACCATTTCCTCCAAATCCTACGTCACGAGGTAACTTCTCCAGGTCATCACTATTGTTACCTTTATCATTTTTATCATTGTTATCATCTTTACTATGTTCACAGTATTTCAGCACTTGTCTAAAAGTCATGATGTTCAAGCAAAAGGCACCCTTTCCAGACAAAGAAAAAAGCAGCTCCCGTAGAAAGAGTGATATCTCAACAGTTTTTATTCTTTATATATGAGATTCAAAGGGTGTGTGTGTGTCCCTCCTGAATTTAAATGTTTTATTTTTCAAACGGTAGAGTTGCTTGCCAAGTTATTGCAAGTGCATTTACCGTGGATCAATTAACATTATTAATCAACTTGCATCACTCTAGCCGCTGGTCTTCTCACCCTCTGTTGTTTGTCCTGTTAGCATGGTTTTAGGGTGGAGTACATGGAACTGTCACATGATCAGAACACTTAGATAGAGAACAAGTTTTCTACAACTGAATATTCCATAATCATTATATGTAAGGACTATGCAAGGACATTAGGACATAGGGTACATTGTCAAGTACATATGTTGTAGTTATACCAACAAACTTTAAATAAATCTCTCTTGACTGGGAGACAGATTTTCTATAAACTGCAGGCGTTACAGCTATTGGTCAGTAACCAAACATATCTATATATAAGCAGTACATATATATATATATATATATATATATATATATATATATATATATATATATATATATAATTATATATAATATATATATATATATATATATATATCACTATATATATATAGAAAGCACTGTTTGTTTAATGACACATCTGGGGGGCTATGTATACACATGTAATATATATATATATACTATATATATATATATGTGTGTGTATATATAGCCCCCCAGATGTGTCATTAAGCAAACAGTGCTTTCGGTATTCTGTATATAGTCACTAGTTTGTGACAACCAGTGGTTATTTTTTTTTTTTTGCACTGACTGTACAGGTCGCTGGCTGCATACATTATTGCAATAAATAGATGAAATACTTAATCTATATCTGAACAATTTCTGAATAATTTATTGAATGATAGAAAGTACTGAGGGGGGGGAGCTCAGGAAAGGAAGCTAGGTCGGATTTGGGTGGGCCACTATTGTGGGTGATGCAGGGGTTGGGGGGGTCTCTAAAGAAGTAGAAGACATGTGAACTATGACAGTCGGTAGGTCTTTTGATGGCAGTATGTGGGGCCATAGGAAGGTTCAGAGGTCAAAGTCTATGTTTTTTGTCATTTGGAAAAGACCATCTCCCGAACCTGGATCCATTTGACTTCTTATTTTAATAAATGGGCCATGTAGTCTCCTTCTCTCCATGATTTGGTGAATTGTTCATTCCCTGTGAATGGGAGTTCTGAAAGGCTTTGGTTGTGCTGGAGTGTGCCTGCTTACTTTCTATGCTGCAGGGATGGACCCCTTCTTTGGGGTGCCGGCAGTGCGCGTCTGTAGTCTAGCAAGCTGACGTGACTTCCAAGTGCCTTATCGGCCGGTCTGTGCTAAGCAATAGGACATGATCTTAGGGTTTCCTATCGATGGTAAGTCATCTGGTGACGTGAGTGACTGCTGGAATGCTTACTAGACTGCCAATATAGGGCATACTCTGGCACCACTCAAGTGCCAGAGTATTGGGTCTCACAATTATAAGTCAGGTTCTGTTCCAGTGTGCTTGTGTTATAGTTCCTTCCTGGTTCCATACATCATTGATATCCTGGTCCTGACTCCTGCTTATTCCTGACTACTTTTCTGCCTCACAATTCTGGTTCTGTTTTTATCTACTGGTTCTGACCTTGGCTTCCCAAACTATTTTTCGGTCTCATGATTCTGGTTCTGTTCATATCTCCTGGTACTGACCTCGGCTATTCAAACTCCTATCGAGTTTGGGACGCATACGTTTCAGGTGTTGGCTTCAAGGCAGATGGTGACCAGCACTGCCCGATCAGGTGTGCATAGTAAACAGGTGGTAGAACACAAAAAAGGAACTTTTATTGACTAAGGTAATGTGCTCATTTTGCCAGGCATGCCTCGTCTGCTATATTAAACTGATTATTGTGTCACTGAACCAGTGTCTCGCTCTTTATGTTGTTCCTGACATCCTTATGTGTACTAAACATTTGGCTTGTCTCTGATTACGATTCTTGCTGCTCTAGTATCTGCATGTACCGTATCCTGGGTGTTAAACCCTGCTGTAACCATTAAGTTATTTTGGCCATTCCTGTATACCAAATCCCTGGCTTTGACCCTTACTATAACTGTTAATCATTCTCATGCTGTTCTGTGTACTAACCATTGACTTTGACTCTGACCACAGTGGCCAATTATCCCTAGACACCTGTGTTAAATTTAGCTTCTTGCAGAATCTTACTAAACACCAGATTCTAGACAGTATCTCAATTTTATGTTCTGACCTGCTCTCATTATCCAAAGTATGGGCCACAACTATTGATATTCTCCAGAGCCCTGTACACTCAATATTTCTATGTATAAAATTTTACTTTTTCTTAATCAAGATCAGCCTTTACCATCATGTAGCCACCTTCCACTGGGGGCCATTACCAAAGATACGAACTGAACAAACAAACTGCACAATGTATTACACCTTGTAGTGCAAGACATTTGCTTGTACATGTGATTTTTTTCTAAAATGTTGTGTCTCTGGTATCTTGTGTTAGAAATTAATTATTTAATTATTTATTAGTGGCTTTCCGTGTTGTTTCTTTGCAATCTGTTGCAATAATAGAAGCCATTCTTGTTCTCAGAAAGCCATGTGTTTGTCGTATCCTGTTGTGTTGGAATGTTGGAGTGAGAATCTTTCTAAGATGCTGTTCCATTTTTGTAACTATCCTGGAAATTTTCATCTTGGGGTATAATATGCCAATGCCTTTTTAGTAAGGTATCCAGTTGATTGTGTTGGCTGGACAATAAAGAGGGGTAGCTGGTTTGTTGCTTCTTTCTCTATTCCCTTTCAGATTTCCATTTATGTAGTTGCTCTCTTTCTATGTTGTCATTTTTTTCCAGTTGTCATTTGAGGAGTGCAGTGTTATATTTTTTTTGTTGGAGTTGTTGCTTAGTCCTTGAAGGTGTGGAATGTGGAGCAATTCCTGCTTTGGTATTTCATTTGGCCTCCTATGTTCTGGATTGAATGTTTGTGATGGTTTCCTGTCTGCCAGCATTAAGTTTTTACAGTTTAGTGGTTTAATGTATGTTTTGATGTGTAAGGTTCCATCCTCTTTGCAGATGGTGAAGTACAGAAATTCTACTTGTGATTTGCTGATATTAGTTACAAAATGGTAGTTGAGTTTGTTGGTATTGATGTAGCAGAAGAAGGTTTCATGGTAACCTTCCATTTGGATGAGATGTTGCTGATATATCTTTACCAGAATATAACATTTTTGTGGTAGGGTTTGTTGTTCTAAATGTGGTATTCCTCCCATTTTGTTATGTGACTTGGTGCACATTTTGTCCTCTTTGCTTTTGCTATTTGTAAAAGTAACCTTCGAACAATAAGAAGTTGTGGTTGAGGATGAAACTCATGCTTTTTAACAGAAAATTAGTCTGGGCTTCAGGTAGGGGTGATGCCAGGGTGAGGAAATGTTTGTTATGCAGGCAACCCAGTTTGTAGTTAATCAAGGTGTGATTCACTACAGGAGGTGTAGAGGAAGGTCACATCAAGTTATGGAATTCTATTCATGTCTAGTATATAGTCTTGTGAAAAATAGAGATTGTTAAAGATCTTGAGTATTTGTTTGGTGTCCTTCAGATAGCTTTTTGTGTGCAGACCAATGTAAAAAGCAGTCTATGTACTCTCAAAGGCTGCAAGTCAGGGCGTCTTTTCCCTGACATAATTGGTCTTCCTGGGGGGTTGGTCAAGTTCTTGTATATTTTGGTAGGTAGTAGAATACTGGAGTACTTGTGTCGGGGGATGTCCTCAATTGATCCTTAATTGAGAAGTTTGGTGAGTTCCTTGTGGCATTTGAAGGTGGGGTCACTTTTGAGTTTTTCATAGGTAGTAGTGTTTTCCAGTATTCTTTGTGCCTCTTCCATAAACTCTAATTTATTTAGTATGACTATGAAGATATCCTGGCTTTTTGGGTGTTTTGAGTGCTGTGTTTATTTTTAGGGAATGAGGTTATTGCTTTTCTTCTTTGTTGTTTAACTTTTTCTAGGTTTTTCCCACAAAGCTTTCATATGTTTATATGAAGGCTACTATGAAGTGTTGTGGGAAGATGATGGAGTTGTTCTTCAGATTTCTGTCACCGTTGACTGAAACTTTAACAGCGGCATGCTCATCCCCAGCCCCGACAGGCCGCTCCTTTCCTATTATTGCAACTCACTTTCTACGGCTTGCCCATCACTATGGATCTTTAGCATTCGCCTGTCTTGCTCAGGCTCTATTCCATCAGAAGTCTGGTTTGTCTTCCTGTGTTGCCTAGCAATAATGTACAACTGTTCTGAGCATGTGCAGAACTTTCTATTCAATTCCATTCATTCTGAAAATTTCCAGCTGAGGTCATCAAGAAGCACTTATAGTCGCTGTAAAAGGGACCTTTTGGCATACAAGCTGTGCTAGGTGATTGTGTTAACAGCCATCTTAAGTATCTGGCACTGACTTCTTGCCTTGGACCTTGCTTTGGACAAATTGGACCTGCCTCTGCCTTAACCCTTTGGAATCCTGTTTGCTGACCTGCTATGCCGTGTATTGACCTGGCTTAGAATTCTGGACTTACCCTTGTTTAGTCCTTTGTCACACTGCTTCCTATTTTGGCAATTACCGTCTACTCACCCGAATCAGACAAGTGGTCTTGCTTTTGCCTCATCCTCTGGAACTTCCTTACTGACATTTGCTTATCATTTACTGATGTGATTTGCTTACTGGTCACACTACAGTTATTTACCTGGGAGTCTCCTTATCTGACCACCGCAATATATCAATACACACATATTGTGTTGTGTAGCCATGGACATTCAGTCTCCTGGGGAGGGTGTTTTGTCGGAAGCTAGAGAGGGCTACGGTGGGGATTACAAAGGCAAGGCATCTTGTGAGAATATCCAAAGAGATTAGGGATGATATGGCTATGTGGCGATTGTTTTTGGAAAGTTTTAATGGAGTTTGTTTGTGGCCTCTACCTGTCGCCAATAATGTGGAGCTGCAATTGTTTACAGATGCCGCTGGGTCTTCAGGGTTTGGGGCTTACCTGGATGGGAAGTGGTGTGCGGCTGCCTAGCCATGTGCTTGGCGTCAGGAGGGTCTCACAAGGAATCTCTTGTTGTTGGAATTGTTCCCCATCATTGTAGCTATCAGGAAGTAGGTGGTGGTTGCATAGTTATCCTTCCATAAGGGCTTCCTTGACGCAGTATTATAGACCCGATGGTGTACACCTGTCTGATTTGGGTATGTCCTATTTTATAGAGCAGATGTTTAGTTTTTTTTGGCTATGAGAGGTCAGTTGGTGGTGGGCTGTGGTTCCTGGGTGGAACCTTAGCTGTGGCGGTAAGCAGCCCAATCAGCGGCCAATTTGGTTACATTTAAGGCGTAGTAGGCACTCTCCCCTTAAAAGGATTGGGCATTTAGTCAGAATAGCCCTTCGGGGTTAGGGGGCTCCGCTTAGGCAGGCGGGCCTCAACTAATATGCCAAATGGGGGAGTTTGGCATTTTACGCCTAGTCGGGTCCAAATTAGTTTGGATAGAAATTTATTTTGGACATGTTCAAGCATGGACTTTGGATACAAATTTATTTTAGACTTTGGTGACAGTCATTTTTGGATTGAAAGCTGTTGACAACAGAAGAAAACTTTATTGGTGAGTATATTGGGGATTTATTATTTTTAATAAAAATATGTGGTGTAAATGAGGGTGTTTACTGTATTTATTGTGGGTTTATTATTTTTAATAAATGTTAGTTGTTGTAATGAGGGTGCTGTGATTTTGTTAACATTTTGGTTTGTGAAATTACAGGTCCCAGCCAGCCGTGGGTGTCAGGGCATGTTGGCACTTGTGGTTTTCCAAGTGCCAACATGCCCTGGCTGCCGTGGGTATGCTGGTGTTTGTAGTTATACAAGTAGCATCATGCCCACACTATTTAGGGCAACCTGGCTCCCTGGGACTTGTAGTTCCACAAAACAAAATGGCGTCTGTTTGTTTTTCTAACACTTATATCGCCGTTATCAACCTACACCCACCGCCCAGGGGTGTAGGAAGAGCCCTAGTGATTAGCACTGGGCTGGGTGCCCCTAGGGGGGGGGCTCATTTTTTTTGGAGGACCCCATTCCCTAGGGAATTCAGCCCAGCCTGGGGTTGGTTAGTCATTATGGCAGGGGGACCACTGCCGCGTGTCCCCCTGCTATAGTGCCTCCAACCCCGGCTGGTTTGCCTAGTGCTGGTTCCGTGAAAATAGGGGGGATCCCCACGCAAAATTTTTCCCTGATTTTCATGGAACCAGCAGTAGTCTGGCATCACTAGGGTTAAAACTGAATAGAGGGGCGGACCCCACGTTTTTTTTTTTTTAAACTTTGAACTATTTTTTACTCTTTTGACAGCTGACGGAGCTCCGGCAGCTGTATGACAGGCAGTGTAACAGTGATGTCTTTATAGAACTTGCTGCTACAACACAGGAGAATTAGCTAACACAGGAGTGTTTACATCGCAGCAAAGTGCCAGAAATGACCAGAGTTTTGAAGATCAGGGTAAAAATCGCAGCTTGATGCAATTGAGAAATTTTTGACTAAAATCGATTGTGACAACCCGCGATGCTGAAAAAATAGGACCTTGATACATTTATACCCTGGTGTGTGTGGGAACAATATTGAGAAATATAGGGCATTCTTATCTTGATAGACCCCCTCATAAAAATGCACATGTTATTGTCTATGTCAGAAGATTTTAAACCTTTTTCCACATAGCTTTCACCCCCCACCTTTGGAGTTTAGCTGTCAATAAGGACAGATTGATCTCCCAAATGTCACAGGGCTTTCAAAGTGAGCTAAGGAGTCCTGAGATTGGAATGTTCACAGGACCTGATCTCCCACCTTTGCTCGTTCTGCTTGGCTAGATTGTTTACAACTTTGGTTTTCAAACTCCTCCAAGATCCTATCTCTCCCTGGTCTGGCTATTTTCAACAGATTAATGACACTTGCATAAGTTCAAACACGTCATCTAGCAAAGCAGACATTGAGATTACATTACATGATTACATACAATATACATTGCCATACATGAATTCAACAGAAAATAATAATCAGTCATTAGATATACTACATAATCATCACAGCCCCTTTAAAAGCAGAGCAAGCAACGCATGTCATGGGCCAGCTCTGCCAAGGAAGGAAACCAGCATGAACATACGTCACATAACCTCACATACATCTTACAACACCCAGACTTCCATCTCCCAATGCTATGATGAAATGAATAAACAGCCTTCCTTGTCCACGATTGTAGCGACACCGATCCTAAAGGAATTAGTCCAAAACCAGTTTGCGCAAACATTTCTGAAAAAATTTCTGAAATGAAAGTTAGTCAATGAGGACCCATTGCAATGTTCCAATCAATTACAACCGGGGGCCAGACCACTGGACAAATATATTCTGCCCAACTATCCATGCAAAACCATAGCATAGACCAGTGATGGCTAACCAGTAGATAACTAGCTGATAGCTGGCAAAGCATGCTGGGGCTTGTAGTTTCACAACACCTGGAGTGTCACAGGTTAGCCATCACTGGCATAGACCTTGTGCAGCAATGTGATCCAAAGCCCTTTAATGAGCTGATCATATTTTGACTTGTGGATCTTTGAAATTAAAGCTACTACCATGAACAATAACATTTTTGTAAACTAGACCTGTACAAGAGGTAAAACCTAGAAAAAGCCACGAACTCACTAACCAGGAAAACACCAAAAATAGACCACAGAAAAAGCCAACCTAAGCCAGACTACATTAAAATTATTAATAGCGACATTAGCAACAGTCCCCAGAGTGCACAATGAAGCCACATTTGGACTTTCAGTTGTGGAACTGGAAGTCCAAATGAGGCCACACCATGCATGATTCTCTTCCGGGCATGCTCAAAAGAACAGAGCAGGGACTGGAGTAGCGGCTAGACTGCTGAAGAGGGGGGTTCAGCTGACTACGCCCAGCTGTGGCTTCCACATCAGTCTCCTCAGAGAGAGAGGTTTCGCAGAGGAAAAACAGAGTTACAGGCGCACATCCTAGAAAAATGATTGTGAGCTTCATGATAAAGAGGTAGAAATCTTGCTGTTTAAATATCTATGTGGTATTGCACCTTTAATATCCCTAAAGGGTTTGACCACTTTGCTTTGTTGAGTCTATGGCTGGTAATTTTGTTACAATTTTTACCTCAACAGAAAAAAATCTAATGCCTTTTGGGGAGGGAGACGTTGCGGTGAGTCAATATTGAGAAAGGGGCCTGGTGCAATAATCCTTTCCCTGGTTATACCTCTCTTATGCTAGTTACACACTGAAGAATTTTCCAACCGAAGTGTTATCTCAAACGAATCTCAAACGATTGTACCTACGACTGAAGGTCCGATCAGTCTGGCAATTCACTCATACACACTGACGTGATTTAACTTCAGATCTATGCTCTTCATCTGGTCCTTCATCTGGTCCTTCATCTGGACCTTCATCTGGTCCTTCATCTGGTCCTTCATCTGGTCCTCTAGTCTTCAGAGAATGACAGCACAAAATTCATTCATTCATTTTTGTCACACTGATTAAAACCACCTTGTTATAGCTATACACATGTCCTAACGAATTTCGTGAGCTTCTGTGACTCTGAAAGTAAACATTCTGCCTCAGAACGAACAAATGAATTATTTCCTATACAGCACTTTCTACATTTATTCACAGGGACATTCATTACTAGCATCGGCTGAAAAGAGCCCGACTCTGTAAACTCTATGGAGATCGTGAGCATGAGTGCATACACACTATATGATCGTTAGGTGATTGGTCGGAAAATAGTAAACAGAACGACCAACCAAATGAGCCAACAATTGACACTTTGGAAAGACTTTCGACCATCGTTCTACTATACACACTAACCCAACTTCTGACTAAACAGTCGTATGTTGGCTGATTTACCCGATTATTGGACGAAAACGCTCCAGTGTGCATCCAGCCTTAGCCCTGTGATGGTTGATAATAACTAAAACAATTAATTGTTTTTACTAATGAGCTATAGAAATTATAACACTATAAAATTGTAAATATGGTTACTACTCTTACTTAGTGAATTAATATTTATCTAGCACTCCTTAAACTGTCAGCTTCCAACAAGAAGATATATTGATTAAGGAACAGAAAAACGCCTGATGCCTCAGTGGGTGTGTACGGGTGGCACAGAATTGTTAAAGAAAAATATTACAGGCATCAGTGATGTGTGTATAGATTTATAGTAGTGCTTTAAATTAGTTTCATTTAATTCAGCTGTCTTTTCGGCTATGTAGAGCCTTTAACAAGACACAGATGTAGTAACAGTCAGTAACAGATTGTCAGCTAACAGGAAACAGGCAGAGAAAAGGTAGTCAGGTGAACTTCAATAAAGTAGCACAAAATTAGCACAGATAGTTGTTACTTGGGTACAATAATGTACACTGAGGGTACTGTTATATAAAACGGCTCCTAACATCAGCAGGCACAAACTTGACAATCATAAAACTCTTTTCATCACAACCCCCAATCTACCACATTAGGGGCTCTATTTAACAAGCTGTAAATGCAGACAAATGAAACCTGCTTTGTCTTGCTTGCAATACATCCCTGCTATTTCTTCTTGAGGATACGATGTGCAGTCTCCTGTTTATATTGACATAATTTTTACTCCTCACTAATTTGATTGATACCATTTTGATATGAAGTCTCCCATCTATATTGCTTGACATTATCTATATGCAGTCTCCTGTACATATTGATTTATACCATTTATATGCAGTTTCTCTTTTGTCATCATTCATGGTCAGTAAAATAACATCACTTTACTTCCCAACTGTCCTGTTGTCCAATCAGTGCTACATACACCATGTAAGTGAAGAGGAGAGGAAGATGAAGGTGTTTGGAGGGAGGCGCTGCCTATGCCCTTTTTTTATATAGGCCATAGCCCCACTGGTGGCGTGGTTTTGCTCACAATAGGTTCACATAGTTTTCAGCTCCAGGCCCATGTGGCAACTAATCCGGCTCTGGGAAAGTGGCTTGCTCTTAAAAGACTCCCTCTAAACTTTCAGGTCAGAGAAGCTTACATTCAAGATGCATGTTACTGTTTCCCATCATCTGTAGTTTGGGTTAGAGATGTGATTCCCACCTGAGTACCAATGCGAGTTTGAGTTCCGAGAGGGAGGTTTTAGGACAACAGTGTTGAGAATTGTTTGTCAAGTGCCGGAGTTCCAAGAGGGAGAGGACTCAGTGATAGTGCTTTGAGCTGTGGCGAGAGCTCAATTATTGCAGAAAAGTCAGGTGGTCTCAAATTGACTTGTTAGTGACACGAGTGTTAGTGGGATGTATATGCGCTCTGAGAAGCCTTTAGGCAAAAGTTTGTGAGATTAACCTGTCCATCTCACAGTACTGAGCATGGCAGCAAACACGGAAGAATAGGGAGAGACACCAAGAAGTGTTGTGAGAGTGCGTCCACATTAATGCCTTACATCCACAGTAATAGTATTACTAATATACAGCAGCACTATTGGTAATGCCCATCTTTATGTCAGGAGCCGCGGCGGCCATGGGCACCGCCGCTGTTCTGACGTCCCGGTCGTCTCCATGATGACCGGGGCGCCACTTCCGGTTTTGCGGCCCCGACCGTTGCCGAATCTTCTAAACAGCGCGCCCCAGCATTACAGTGCAGTCGGGCGCATGCGCTGCACCAAGTACAGCCTGTGGGCTAAGTTAGTTAATTTATTAAGGTCCCTCCTGTGCTCTGTTTCAGGGCAAAGCCCTGATTGGTCTATGGCACTATTTACGGCAGGAAGGGCTTAGACTCCCTGCCGGTTATAGCGTTTGTGTAGTGCACTAGTGCTGACCTGCTCTTAGTTTCTGTTGGATTGCTGTTGTGACCTTTTGCCTGCTTACTGGATTTTGCCGTCTTGCCTGTGTCCTTGATCTTTTGGCCTGTACCTCGGATTCTGCTGACCTGCTCGTGACCCTGACCCTTTGGCGTGTTTCTGACTTTTCTTTTCTGCAAGTGACCCCTGACCTCGGCTCGATCTCTGGATACGCGGCCTGCCATAACTCTCCATTCCTGGGTTTTCCGCAGCCGGTACACATCTCACGACCATCCGTTTGTCTGCAGCCAAGTCTGTCCCCACCACTAGGGGCAACAGTGAACACCAGACTTTCGGAGTAGACTCCGGGATTTGTGGTACTGGCTGCTGGGGTTCCTAAAACTTTAATAGAAGGCAGCAACACACTCACAATACTGCCACCTCCTGTTGTATATTGAAATTTGCAAAGGGTTCTTCCTGAGACTAGTTATTCACCCTGCTGATATTTATAATTTAATACTCAGTGCATTTAGTTTATGCTAAACTAGGGACAGACTACGCTTCCCGTTAAGCATCTTTAACGTCTCTCAGGGTATCAATGAAACATTTCTGCTTTTAATTAAATGATCACATTTATATCAAATTATCAGGAATGAAATAGCGTGTGCAATATGTTAGAAGGTGGCAGGGATATAAACAGGGCAGGAGAAAGTTCTGGGGTTGCCCTAGGCAGTGCCCCCACCTCCTATCAGAAGTGACTCCCTTTCACATTGCACCAAAACCCCTCCCCCACTGCTTACCTTAGCAAGCACAAGGTGGGGCAGTATCGTCAACTCCTGGGACTGGCGCTTGACTTTGACATCATAACCAAGCGCCACATTGTCAGTGTAACACCGACTGGTGGAGCAGCGGCCAGTAAGTTCACATGTAAGAAGCTACTTTTCTTTCATGTCAGGGGCCATTAAAAACACTGGATGAGTGACATTGTGTTACACAGCCAGAGTTTTAGGCAGCCCCTAACCATTGGCACAGTAGGCAACACTCTCTCGGCATGCCGGAGCCTCCCTCTCAGAATTCAGACACACTCAAGTATCAGCTGCATTTACTGATCCAGCAGTCACCATAGACGGAACTTGGACCCATACCACAGTCAGGTTCACTGTGTATTATTCAAGCAGATAAGAATCTAAGAGATATCACGCTTAGGGGCATATTCAATTGTCCGAGTTACTCGCAAAAGTAACACGGCGTTAAGAGTATTACCGGTATTACGGTAATTCTAAGCCGGATTTCAGCTCGCAGCTCCCTGAGAGGTGTTAAAGGTACCGTAATAATGTTAGTTATGCGCACCATTACCGTAATAACAGTAATAGTGCGCAAGACGAGTTACTTTTGTGAGTAACGCAGACAATTGAATATGACCCTTAGACTCAAAGTTCAATGAAAAAAATTTGCTGCCATTTCATAAGAGCAGTTAACATGACACATCAATTTTGCTTATATAAATAATTAGAGATGCTCACTGACCCCCGTGTTTTGGTTTTGGTTTTGGATCTGGATTACCGTCGTGTTTTGGTTTTGGTTTTGCCAAACCGCCCTTGTGTATTATTCAAGCAGATAAGAATTTAAGAGATATCACGCTTAGACAAAAAGTCGAATGAAAAATATTTGCTGCCATTTCATAACAGCAGTTAACATGACACATCAATTTTGTTTATACAAATAATACAGCTAGAATCAAGGAACAATGACAATGTATAACTTGCATAAGAAACTTGTTTATTTTGTAAATCGTGCAAAGCAAAAGAAAGTATGCTGAAGTTACAGATAATATTGGAGAGAGACACAGGATGCAATATCATGGGAAATAAGTAACTTTCAGGCAGTTACGTAAATATAGCACTGGGCTGCATTTTAGCAGTACAGAAAGTGTAAGAATGTTTCAATTCTAGATATGGAAGCATGCAGCAGTATCCCTTGAGCTGCACAATGTACTTACTCCCCAGTCTGATATAGTCCCATAAAAGAAGAAGTAGAATATATATTAAAGATTTGTAAGTGAACCCAGACGGTTTCCATTTTGCTTGAGCAGACACTCTTTCTGGTGATATTATTGGTGATATTAATACTGTTCTAATTCTTCAACAACTTCTGAATGCACAACTTTTCCATTCTCAATTGTTTCAACAACCTTTTTCACTTTTCTTGTCCTTTTGGTTCCTTAAACAAGACAAAACAATGTCAATCATGTGCGATGCATACTCCCTAATTCATGTTCATTCTACCAGTGGATCTATGTAGCAGGAAACAGAACTGTTGGAGGGACAGAGATATGTAAAATATCCATTTGATCACATATGACATTTGGACCGAACATCTTAGTAAATTGTGACAGAGATTGTATCAGGTAAAGGGAGGGGTCCTTATGTAACATTAGTGGGTGAGGCACATTGTTTCATTGATAATGAAAAAAAGACACAAGTCCACCATCTTTCACCTTTCCAAATTTCAAGCTATGCTGATCCAGAGAAAGACAAAATAAGCCTCCTTGTGAGGCAGCTGCCAATGTAACCTGACAGTTAGTGACTAAATGCCAAAGCATGACCGTAGTAAGCATCCTTCATAATAGCAATATTCAAAATGTATACCCTTGTGTCACTTGGGCAGTGCCTTTAATGTAAACTGTATTCAATATGTTTAAATCTAAATAACATGTCATCTGTAAGCCTCTTGTTTGCTTTGGGTTTATAAAAGAAATGTCTTGCCTTATCAACATTACACTAATCTAATCTAATTTAATTATAACAAGGGAGCCAAGCAAGAAAATAATTACCTTTCAAAGGAATTTCAACTATTAATAATACCCATAGTTTTCTGCAGAAATCAGTGTATACTTTGGTAAACAGATGGTACACAGCAACACCTACAACTACATTACTCTTACTAATATCAAGCACATTGTGGAGATGTAGGTTCCAAGATGCAATGCATGATTCAACTCAGCATGTTTCAGTTAATGGATTGTAAATGTGTAAGTCATATAGGCCTTTTGTTATTACTTTTCATAACCTGTCTGTCAATGTCACACCAGGGCTTCATGTGACATGGGGCAATGTTATCATTGGGGAATAGAAGCAAGCAAGAAGCCACAGTCTGAGATGTTGAAAGTGGAATAAGCAGGATGCTCAACAGCACAAAATAGTTATGTGAGGCTCTTGTAAAACTGATGCAGGAAGACTGTGCTGTCATATTGAATTCTAAATAAAATGTATACACCTGATTTATTTCACAATTGAACATTAGTCTTGCACAGCGACCATGTTTATTTTATCTCAAATGGAAGTTCCATTATTTGACAGAAAGTATATAATCTCAGGTTTTGCACTACTCTGTGTCCATAGTAAATCCCATTCAGAGGATGATCTGTGGCCGGAGATTTGCAATCACCTTGGTCAATGTCATGATCGGAAGGGTTATTTTCCTTAAAAGTGCCCAAGGTCACTTTTTAAATACATTTTTAAGAAATTATTTTTTTCATTGATCTATAAAAACATTTTTCATACACTGTCTATACTTAATTTTTCAGGTGACTACATCCCTAACATCGCTATAACTAACAGAACTTTCCTTTTTTATCAATGTCACTTGTAACTTTGTACCATATATCTGCACAGAAGGAGGGCTGACAGATGTATTAAACTTGTTTGTGGAATCGAGTACTGGGTCTTTTGAGAACCTAGAAAAATATCTATTTGAATTATATATATTTTTTTTTATTAAAATAGATTTTATGCCCAGCTAGTTTGTTATAGCAGGAATTGAACTATTTCCAATATTAATGTAAACGTGTTGTAATGTAAAGATTTTAAATGTCCATAAAAACAATATTACCTGAGCTGGATCCTGAAGCACTCCCGGCTCCAGTTCCGCTTTGTCCCGTGCCTTTTCCTGATCCTGCACCTGTTCCTGATCCCGAGCCACTTTTTCCGCTACCACTGCAGTTATTGAAGAACAGTTATTCTGAGCATAATAGAAATACCAATCCAAGCACAATTGTCCATTGATAATTATTCTTACCTTTCTCCATCTAGGAGTGCGCGGTATCTCTCGATCTCTGCCTCTAGCCTACTCTTGATGTCTAGCAGATCTTCATATTCTGCAGTCTGGCACTCTATGTCTGATTTGATCTGTGACAGTTGCTCCTCAATTGAAGCAATTTGTGTTTGGCACTGTGCAAGCTGCATGCAGTAACGTCCTTCTGTCTCTGCCAATGTTTCTTCTAGAGATTTTTTCTGTCAACCAGAAGGCATTACATATGAGGTTCATATGGAATTATCTCATTCCCTAGAGCACCAGAAAAAGAAGTCTCCACCTTCAGATGACATTAATTTATTTGTTTACTTGTGTCATTGTGTAACTTTTATTAAATGCATTGCTTTATTGTTCTGTGGTTTTTAGACATGTCTGTATATCGTCAGGCAGAGGTGTTTACTTCCGTTGCCTGGGGATAAAACAGCTCTGCTGTGCTCTCTGCATTGGATACAATTATATGTAGAAAGCAGCATTGTGGAAACCTTGGACAACAAAAATGGAACTCCTCCTGAAATATAAATACATGGCCAAAATACACATGAGGAATTTAGAAAGATAAAGCAATATATTCAGTTGTAGGAGGGCATGTACATGCCAATAAATTAAAGTCACTCAAAGGTTCAAAAGCCCTTTAAATCAGGAATTGTGATTTGTTCTTTACCATGGCGAGCAGTGACTGAAGCTCAATCTCCAAAGCTTGAAGTGACTTCTTCAGATCGGACATCTCACTCTTGGTGACCTGGACTTGCCCCGCACCAGTGGATATTTCTTTTTTCAATCCCTCACTCTTAGGGAGAAAATAATAACATTTTAGTCAGTGTCCATAAAGGATGTAACCAGAGTTACTCTTGGCAGAGAATATTACAATACTAGTGCATCTTATATTTTTGCTGCCAGTCACCACTCTGGTAATGCAATGTCTGCAGGAGGAATTATGGATTTACACCAAATCATTAGTGTTTGAATCTTGCCTCTGCTGCACCCAGAATAGTACCACCTAAGACAATGTTTGGCCTTTGCACTGTACACAGAATCACAATCTATGCTAGTATGATTGCTGCCAAACACACTGTCGTTAAAGATGTCCTAAACAGCACTACAGTTTGACCAATCTATGGAAGTTAGAACAACCCTGTTGGCAGCACGTTGGCAAAGTAGTTAGCACTTCTGCTTCACAGTGCTGGAGTCATGAGTTCAGTTCCCGACCATAGCCTTATTTGTGTGGAGTATGTATGTTCTCCTTGTGTTTGAGTGGGTTTCCTCCGGGTGCTCCGGTTTCCTCCCACACTCCAATAACATACTAGTAGGTTAAATGACTGCTATCAAAATTGACCCTAGTCTCTGTCTGTCTGTCTGTGTCTGTGTCTGTGTCTGTGTCTGTGTGTTTGTATGTTAGGGAATGTAGACTGTAAGCACCAATGGGGCAGGGACTGATGTGAGTGAGTTCTCTGTAAAGTGCTGTGGAATCAGAGGCGCTATATAAATAAATGGTGATCATAGGTTCTAACAATGAATCTTACCATTTTCAAGAACTGGTTTTCAGCATCCTTACGATTCTTCTCAGCCATTTCTTCATACTGTGCTCGCATATTGTTTAGTGTCTTCGTAAGATCATTACCTGGCGTGGCATTCATTTCTACAGTAACGTCACCCGTTGCTGTTCCTTGGGATCCTTTAACTTCCTACGAAATTAAAAATAGATTGTGTCGCTAATATTTTAAGCAGTTTAAAGACAATTGATATTGATGACATTTCTTACAAACTTACATCCTCATGGTTCTTCTTGAGGAAAGCAATTTCCTCTGTAAGACCTTCAAACTGGGATTCCAAGTCAGACTTTGACAAATTCAGATCATCCAGGACCTTACGCAAGCCATTGATATCTGCCTCTACGCTCTGGCGGAGAGCCAGCTCATTCTTATACCTGACAAGATAAACAGATGTAGTCAAGTGAATAATTTTTAAAAACAATGTAATGTAAAGTTGTATTTGAGCATGTCTCTTTATGACAATTGGGTGAGTTCATTGCCTGTGTTGCCTGTCTCACGCCAAAACATTACACTTACCTAGATTAAGTAAGTGAGCTCTGGTGCAGTTACATTCCTTTGCAATGAGCCAAATTGTGCCAATTGTTTAAAAGAGCCACACTCCATTTGTACATACTATATGCATTCAGCATAACACAAACACCAAATGCATTATAGCACATTACACCAACATTTTCTATTTCTGATCTGTATATGGGCAATGGTCCACATAAAAAGCAAAAAAACTAAGACACACAATTTATACACACCTGAGCACTTGTTTACATAGCTAGGCATAGTGTAAGATACATACTAGATGCTCTCCTACACTCCACATTATGGACATTAGTTTTCAGAATTTCCCTACATAAACTTATGTCTTTTTATAGACTACACAAATGAAGTTTAAACATCATTCTGGATCCTATAACATTATGTCTGCTAAGAAGCTTAATGTTAGTCCCACTAACAGGGAACAAAGTTTTTTTTTGACATAAAATGTGTGTAGTAAATAGGAATAAGGATAGCTCAAGAGTTTAATTACTATGGTAACGCAGGAGAAGATAGGGTTTTACACTTATAACAGCTTTTCCTCCTGTTTGTTTCATTTGTCTTTTTGAACTTTGTTGATAAACTAAATTGTCATTCTAGAATTTCTGATACCATATAAAAAGAGAAAGGAAAGAAAAAGTTAGGTTATGGGATGCACTAAATACTCCACTGGTTTAAGTAGTGAGGGATAATTCAGAGGCTAGGTTATAAAACTTAACTTTTATTATATGTGTATGTAAAATTGTATTAACATTTGATTAAAACAGCAAAATATGTAACTAAATAAAAAAGGTGATTGGAATTGTAATAAAAACTGGTCACATCTGATGAGTCTCAATAGCATAATTAATAGGGGCGAAAATAAATGAGGTTATAAATTGATAATTTATTTATATTGTGCCCTCTAGAAATATATAGGCAGTCCCATTATGAATCTAACTTCAATGTATGATGAATAGACCTGTGTTAATCCTATAATGAAGGATGGGGTTCTCACATAGAACCTAATGCGACACTGCTATCTCGATAAATTGAGGCAAAGCTTTTATTAGGATTGTTAGAGACACAGTGTTGAGGGTTTCATGAGATCAAATAGGACTCAATTGAACATGATTGATATAGTATCCAATGTTGCAGGATTGTATCTAATGGGTTGTTTCATTCATACAGGAGGAAAAAGATACTTGCCGATTGTATTGATCGTAAACAATCTAGATAGGTGTGCCCATATCCTAGATTGGAATGTGTTAAATTAAATTAATATCCATGGATTATGATGTGTAGCAAGTTATTGAACAATTATTAACGGGGAATATCGCGCTTGATATTGTTGCAGAATAAAGTCAACTTCAGCGCATATAACAAGGTCATGTTGTTATAATATTAAATGTATTATGATAATATATTGGCCTTGTTGTGTCAAATGATGATACTAATAAAAGACTTTATGTTAGTTTCCTCGTTTGTTATATATCAAAGATAAGAAGTGAGGTTTGCTATATCTCCATATCTTTCTATTTGGCTGCTTAAATGGCCCGTTTAAACCCCCATATGAAATTTGTGCATAATAAATTTAATGGTCTCTATAGTATGATATTCCTCCTGAAAACCTTATGTTAACACCAGAAGGATGCATAGGTTTCAAACGCTTGTAGGTAAGGAGCGCATAATATTGATCGATATTTTGTACATAGATATTGGTCCTATACCATCCTAAATTAGATGAATAAAGTTCCCTCGATGCACCTTATATAGCACTGCTATTTTTAATAAATTATGAACCAGAATTATACTGATGAGTTGCTATAGATGCTGTGAAATCGGTTACATACAATAGAGTGGAACGCTGTGAGCACTATTATTTGTAGTTACTCGATGTAGCTAGATTCTATTTGGTGGGTTATAATGATTATGTAAGGCGGTAGTAAGCCAAGTAGATAAAAAATATCATCAGTTATCTAAGAAAATATGACTAGAAGTGTCATACTTTGTATAATACGGAACAATGTGTGCTTCAGCACATATGGAAAAATCGTGCTGTATTTATAATAAGTATAAATCATACTCCATAGATCTTATAAAAGTCCGTAAATATATTGCCAGGTTGTGACACTTGATTATATTCCTCGTTATTTAGGAATCAAAGTTGCATGATCTACGTATCCATAAATTCTTAATGATTGCTACAGGACTGATCATTAAAACCACTATGGGATTCAACCCCAATTATGTGATGAGTTTCTGTGGTTTAGTATTCCTCCTAAGAAACCCGCTGATTAGCCCCAAGAGGTCACACTGGATTCAACTGTTTTTAGTCTAAGAGCGCATATGGCAATTGTATAACTTGCCGATCATGTAAAATTCTTTAATTGTTGCTACAGGTCTATCTAGTCTAGAAATATATGATTAGGACTATCTAAATAATAACGGACAATAGGTTAGATGTGACCAGCGAAACCGACGCGCGTTTCGCTGGTGTGTTTGTTCACGGCAAAAAACATCATTCTGGATCCTATAACATTATTTCTGCTAAGAAGCTTAATGTTAGTCCCACTAATAGGGAACAAAGGGTTTTTTTTTTACATAAAATGTGTGTAGTAAATAGGAATAAAGATAGCTCAAGGGTTTAATTACTATGGTAACGCAGGAGAAGATAGGGTTTTCCACTTTTAACAGATTTTCCTCCTATTTGTTTTGTTTGTCTATTTGAACTTTGTTGATAAACTAAATTGTCATTCTAGAATTTCTGATACCATATGAGTAGTGACAAAATTCTGCCCCTACTTGCAGTAATGTTCTATAGTCTAACAATGACTTCAGGTTCATCCTTGGTTGTAGTGTGTGTCCTACATATACCACAAGTATAATCAATGTTGCAAACTTAACAGCTATGGAATCAAACTCACTTCATCTTGAAGTCATCAGCAGCCAGCCTGGCATTGTCAATCTGCAAGACTGTGCTTGCGTTGTCAGTGGTAGCTGTAATTATCTGTTAAAAAAAGTACCATCATCACATCAATCCAGATATGTGTTATCAAATCAATACAGATTTCTAATACTTATATATTGAAAAGTGTAATATATATATGTTGTATATATAATTATGGATTGGTTATGGATAGTTCTCTTCATGTTCAACTATATGCAATTATTTCCCATTTGAGCCAATCCTATTATTGGCATTCAGAGGGCAGCTTAGAAAAGGTTTTATATTTTTGTATTACCTTATCTGCCTTTAATATTCTCCTTTTGCTACTTTGTTTTTAACAGTTACATATTTTTCCACAGTGTAAATGATGGCTTATAGATTGTAAAGGGTCCAGTTAAACTTAAAACATTGCAAGGTTGCAAAGCTCCTTCATATACCAAGAGATTTCAATTTAGCGAGTCACCAAAATACTTCAACTATCAACTACCAAATTAGCATGTGTTTGGCTTTTAAGCTGCCATGACATTTAAAGGAAATAAATTATATATGACATGAAAAATGAAACAATTGAAACAAGGATGTACACACCCACAGAAATTCTATTTCAAGTAACCTGCAATTAGTGTTTATACAGTACAAGATTTATTCTAATATGGACAACAATTCTTAGGTCTTCATGTAAAGGGTTTAGGCAGTCACAATGCTGACGTTCTCATGTTTTCATCAGACAAGTACAAAGCAGCAGTTTATGCCCCAGTTTTTGCAGTGATAAAACCCGTATTTTTTTGTTACACTTACCTTAGCTTTCATATCTTCAATCATGGTGTAGTATTTAGAGTAGTCTTTTCCTGCTTCTCCAGAGCTGCCACCAGGCCTTTGCTTCTCATACCATTCCTTAATCTTACTTTCAAGGTCAGCATTTGCCTGTTCCAATGCGCGGACTTTGTCCAGGTAAGAGGCCAAGCGGTCATTAAGATTCTGCATTGTTTGTTTCTCAATGCTAGAGCAAATGTTGTCACCTCCTCCAAAGCCAGCACCTCCATCAGCACCACCACCAAAGCCTCCTCCGAAGCCAGCACCACCACCATAACCATCAGCACCACCACCACCATAACCACCAGCATCACCATAACCACCAGCACCACCATAACCACCAGCATCACCATCATACCTATCAGCATCACCACCATAACCATCAGCACCACCAAAACCTTCTCTGAAATTTTTTCTGAAGCTAGCACCACCACAACCACCACCACGATAATCACTCTGCGGAGAATATCTCTGTCTATAAGACATGATGTTCAAGCAAAAGGCACCCTTTACAGATGAAAAAAAGCAGCTCCCTTAGAAAGAGTGATATCTCAACAGTTTTTATTCTTTATATATGAGATTCAAAGGGTGTGTGTGTGTCATTCCTGAATTTAAATGTTTTATTTTTCAACGGTAGAGTCGCTTGCCAAGTTATTGCAAGTGCATTTACCGTGGATCAATTAACATTATTAATCAACTTGCATCACTCTAGACGCTGGTCTTCTCACCCTCTGTTGTTTGTCCTGTTAGCATGGTTTTAGGGTGGAGATCATGGAACTGTCACATGATCAGAACACTTAGATAGAGAACAAGTTTTCTACAACTGAATATTCCATAATCATTATATGTAAGGACTATGCAGGGACATTAGGACATAGGGTACATTGTCAAGTACATATGTTGTAGTTATACCAACAAACTTTAAATAAATCTCTCTTGACTGGGAGACAGATTTTCTATAAACTGCAGGTGTTACAGCTATTGGTCAGTAACCAAACGTATCTATATATATATATATATATATATATATATATATATATATATATATAAGCAGTACATATATATATATATATATATATACATATATATATATATATATATATATATATATATATATATATATATATATCACTATATATATAGAAAGCACTGTTTGCTTAATGACACATCTGGGGGGCTATGTATACACATGTATATATATATATATATATATATATATATATATATATATATGTGTGTGTGTGTATATAGCCCCCAGATGTTTCATTAAGCAAACAGTGCTTTCGTTATTCTGTATATAGTCACTAGTTTGTGACAACCAGTGGTTATTTTTTTTTTTTTGCACTGACTGTACAGGTCGCTGGCTGCATACATTATTGCAATAAATAGATGAAATACTTAATCTATATCTGAACAATTTCTGAATAATTTATTGAATGATAGAAAGTACTGAGGGGGGGAGCTCAGGAAAGGAAGCTAGGTCGGATTTGGGTGGGCCACTATTGTGGGTGATGCAGCGGTTGGGGGGGTCTCTAAAGAAGGAGAAGACATGTGAACTATGACAGTCGGTAGGTCTTTTGATGGCAGTATGTGGGGCCATAGGAAGGTTCAGAGGTCAAAGTCTATGTTTTTTGTCATTTGGAAAAGACCATCTCCCGAACCTGGATCCATTTGACTTCTTATTTTAATAAATGGGCCATGTAGTCTCCTTCTCTCCATGATTTGGTGACTTGTTCATCCCTGTGAATGGGAGTTCTGAAGGGCTTTGGTTGTGCTGGAGTGTGCCTGCTTACTTTCTATGCTGCAGGGATGGACCCCTTCTTTGGGTGCCGGCAGTGCGCGTCTGTAGTCTAGCAAGCTGACGTGACTTCCAAGTGCCCTGTCGGCCGGTCTGTGCTAAGCAATAGGACATGATCTTAGGGTTTCCTATCAATGGTAAGTCATCTGGTGACGTGAGTGACTGCTGGAATGCTTACTAGACTGCCAATATAGGGCATACTCTGGCACCACTCAAGTGCCAGAGTATTGGGTATAACAATTATAAGTCAGGTTCTGTTCCAGTGTGCTTGTGTTATAGTTCCTTCCTGGTTCCATACATCATTGATATCCTGGTCCTGACTCCTGCTTATTCCTGACTTCTTTTCTGCCTCACAATTCTGGTTCTGTTTTTATCTACTGGTTCTGACCTTGGCTTCCCAAACTATTTTTCGGTCTCATGATTCTGGTTCTGTTCATATCTCCTGGTACTGACCTCGGCTATTCAAACTCCTATCGAGTTTGGGACGCATACGTTTCAGGTGTTGGCTTCAAGGCAGATGGTGACCAGCACTGCCCGATCACGTGTGCATAGTAAGCAGGTGGTAGAACACAAAAAAGGAACTTTTATTGACTAAGGTAATGTGCTCATTTTGCCAGGCATGCCTCGCCTGCTATATTAAACTGATTATTGTGTCACTGAACCAGTGTCTCGCTCTTTATGTTGTTCCTGACATCCTTATGTGTACTAAACATTTGGCTTGTCTCTGATTACGATTCTTGCTGCTCTAGTGTCTGCATGTACCGTATCCTGGGTGTTAACCCCTGCTGTAACCATTAAGTTATTTTATCCATTCCTGTATACCAAATCCCTGGCTTTGACCCTTACTATAACTGTTAATCATTCTCATGCTGTTCTGTGTACTAACCATTGACTTTGACTCTGACCACAGTGGCCAATTATCCCTAGACACCTGTGTTAAATTTAGCTTCTTGCAGAATCTTACTAAACACCAGATTCTGGACAGTATCTCAATTTTATGTTCTGACCTGCTCTCATTATCCAAAGTATGGGCCACAACTATTGATATTCTCCAGAGCCCTGTACACTCAATATTTCTATGTATAAAATTTAACTTTTTCTTAATCGAGACCAGCCTTTACCATCATGTAGCAATCTTCCACTGGGGACCATTACCAAAGATACGAACTGCACAAAGAAACTACACAATGTATTACACCTTGTAGTGTAAGACATTTGCTTGTACATGGGATTTTTTCTGAAATTTTGTGTCTTTGGTATCTTGTGTTAGAAATTAGTTATTAATTTATTTATTAGTGGCTTTCCGTGTTGTTTCTTTGCAATCTGTTGCAATAATAGAAGCCATTCTTGTTCTCAGAAAGCCATGTGTTTGTCGTATCCTGTTGTGTTGGAATGTTGGAGTGAGAATCTTTCTAAGATGCTGTTCCATTTTTGTAACTATCCTGGAAATTTTCATCTTGGGGTATAATATGCCAATGCCTTTTTAGTAAGGTATCCAGTTGATTGTGTTGGCTGGACAATAAAGAGGGGTAGCTGGTTTGTTGCTTCTTTCTCTATTCCCTTTCAGATTTCCATTTATGTAGTTGCTCTCTTTCTATGTTGTCATTTTTTTCCAGTTGTCATTTGAGGAGTGCAGTGTTATATTTTTTTTGTTGGAGTTGTTGCTTAGTCCTTGAAGGTGTGGAATGTGGAGCAATTCCTGCTTTGGTATTTCATTTGGCCTCCTATGTTCTGGATTGAATGTTTGTGATGGTTTCCTGTCTGCCAGCATTAAGTTTTTACAGTTTAGTGGTTTAATGTATGTTTTGATGTGTAAGGTTCCATCTTCTTTGCAGATGGTGAAGTACAGAAATTCTACTTGTGATTTGCTGATATTAGTTACAAAATGGTAGTTGAGTTTGTTGGTATTGATGTAGCAGAAGAAGGTTTCATGGTAACCTTCCATTTGGATGAGATGTTGCTGATATATCTTTACCAGAATATAACATTTTTGTGGTAGGGTTTGTTGTTCTAAATGTGGTATTCCTCCCATTTTGTTATGTGACTTGGTGCACATTTTGTTCTCTTTGCTTTTGCTATTTGTAAAAGTAACCTTCGAACAATAAGAAGTTGTGGTTGAGGATGAAACTCATGCTTTTTAACAGAAAATTAGTCTGGGCTTCAGGTAGGGGTGATGCCAGGGTGAGGAAATGTTTGTTATGCAGGCAACCCAGTTTGTAGTTAATCAAGGTGTGATTCACCACAGGAGGTGTAGAGGAAGGTCACATTAAGTTATGGAATTCTATTCATGTCTAGTATATAGTCTTGTGAAAAATAGAGATTGTTAAAGATCTTGAGTATTTGTTTGGTGTCCTTCAGATAGCTTTTTGTGTGCAGACCAATGTAAAAAGCAGTCTATGTACTCTCAAAGGCTGCAAGTCAGGGCGTCTTTTCCCTGACATAATTGGTCTTCCTGGGGGGTTGGTCAAGTTCTTGTATATTTTGGTAGGTAGTAGAATACTGGAGTACTTGTGTCGGGGGATGTCCTCAATTGATCCTTAATTGAGAAGTTTGGTGAGTTCCTTGTGGCATTTGAAGGTGGGGTCACTTTTGAGTTTTTCATAGGTAGTAGTGTTTTCCAGTATTCTTTGTGCCTCTTCCATAAACTCTAATTTATTTAGTATGACTATGAAGATATCCTGGCTTTTTGGGTGTTTTGAGTGCTGTGTTTATTTTTAGGGAATGAGGTTATTGCTTTTCTTCTTTGTTGTTTAACTTTTTCTAGGTTTTTCCCACAAAGCTTTCATATGTTTATATGAAGGCTACTATGAAGTGTTGTGGGAAGATGATGGAGTTGTTCTTCAGATTTCTGTCACCGTTGACTGAAACTTTAACAGCGGCATGCTCATCCCCAGCCCCGACAGGCCGCTCCTTTCCTATTATTGCAACTCACTTTCTACGGCTTGCCCATCACTATGGATCTTTAGCATTCGCCTGTCTTGCTCAGGCTCTATTCCATCAGAAGTCTTGTTTGTCTTCCTGTGTTGCCTAGCAATAATGTACAACTGTTCTGAGCATGTGCAGAACTTTCTATTCAATTCCATTCATTCTGAAAATTTCCAGCTGAGGTCATCAAGAAGCACTTATAGTCGCTGTAAAAGGGACCTTTTGGCATACAAGCTGTGCTAGGTGATTGTGTTAACAGCCATCTTAAGTATCTGGCACTGACTTCTTGCCTTGGACCTTGCTTTGGACAAATTGGACCTGCCTCTGCTTTAACCCTTTGGAATCCTGTTTGCTGACCTGCTATGCCGTGTATTGACCTGGCTTAGAATTCTGGACTTACCCTTGTTTAGTCCTTTGTCACACTGCTTCCTATTTTGGCAATTACCGTCTACTCACCCGAATCAGACAAGTGGTCTTGCTTTTGCCTCATCCTCTGGAACTTCCTTACTGACATTTGCTTATCATTTACTGATGTGATTTGCTTACTGGTCACACTACAGTTATTTACCTGGGAGTCTCCTTATCTGACCACCGCAATATATCAATACACACATATTGTGTTGTGTAGCCATGGACATTCAGTCTCCTGGGGAGGGTGTTTGTCGGAAGCTAGAGAGGGCTACGGTGGGGATTACAAAGGCAAGGCATCTTGTGAGAATATCCAAAGAGATTATGGATGATATGGCTATGTGGCGATTGTTTTTGGAAAGTTTTAATGGAGTTTGTTTGTGGCCTCTACCTGTCGCCAATAATGTGGAGCTGCAATTGTTTACAGATGCCGCTGGGTCTTCAGGGTTTGGGGCTTACCTGGATGGGAAGTGGTGTGCGGCTGCCTAGCCATGTGCTTGGCGTCAGGAGGGTCTCACAAGGAATCTCTTGTTGTTGGAATTGTTCCCCATCATTGTAGCTATCAGGAAGTAGGTGGTGGTTGCATAGTTATCCTTCCATAAGGGCTTCCTTGACGCAGTATTATAGACCCGATGGTGTACACCTGTCTGATTTGGGTATGTCCTATTTTATAGAGCAGATGTTTAGTTTTTTTTGGCTATGAGAGGTCAGTTGGTGGTGGGCTGTGGTTCCTGGGTGGAACCTTAGCTGTGGCGGTAAGCAGCCCAATCAGCGGCCAATTTGGTTACATTTAAGGCGTAGTAGGCACTCTCCCCTTAAAAGGATTGGGCAATTAGTCAGAATAGCCCTTCGGGGTTAGGGGGCTCCGCTTACGCGGGCGGGCCTCAACTAATATGCCAAATGGGGGAGTTTGGCATTTTACGCCTAGTCGGGTCCAAATTAGTTTGGATAGAAATTTATTTTGGACATGTTCAAGCATGGACTTTGGATACAAATTTATTTTAGACTTTGGTGACAGTCATTTTTGGATTGAAAGCTGTTGACATCAGAAGAAAACTTTATTGGTGAGTATATTGGGGATTTATTATTTTTAATAAAAATATGTGGTGTAAATGAGGGTGTTTACTGTATTTATTGTGGGTTTATTATTTTTAATAAATGTTAGTTGTTGTAATGAGGGTGCTGTGATTTTGTTAACATTTTGGTTTGTGAAATTACAGGTCCCAGCCAGCCGTGGGTGTCAGGGCATGTTGGCACTTGTGGTTTTCCAAGTGCCAACATGCCCTGGCTGCCGTGGGTATGCTGGTGTTTGTAGTTATACAAGTAGCATCATGCCCACACTATTTAGGGCAACCTGGCTCCCTGGGACTTGTAGTTCCACAAAACAAAATGGCGTCTGTTTGTTTTTCTAACACTTATATCGCCGTTATCAACCTACACCCACCGCCCAGGGGTGTAGGAAGAGCCCTAGTGATTAGCACTGGGCTGGGTGCCCCTAGGGGGGGGCTCATTTTTTTTGGAGGACCCCATTCCCTAGGGAATTCAGCCCAGCCTGGGGTTGGTTAGTCATTATGGCAGGGGGACCACTGCCGCGTGTCCCCCTGCTATAGTGCCTCCAACCCCGGCTGGTTTGCCTAGTGCTGGTTCCGTGAAAATAGGGGGGATCCCCACGCAAAATTTTTCCCTGATTTTCATGGAACCAGCAGTAGTCTGGCATCACTAGGGTTAAAACTGAATAGAGGGGGGGACCCCACGTTTTTTTTTTTTTAAACTTTGAACTATTTTTTACTCTTTTGACAGCTGACGGAGCTCCGGCAGCTGTATGACAGGCAGTGTAACAGTGATGTCTTTATAGAACTTGCTGCTACAACACAGGAGAATTAGCTAACACAGGAGTGTTTACATCGCAGCAAAGTGCCAGAAATGACCAGAGTTTTGAAGATCAGGGTAAAAATCGCAGCTTGATGCAATTGAGAAATTTTTGACTAAAATCGATTGTGACAACCCGCGATGCTGAAAAAATAGGACCTTGATACATTTATACCCTGGTGTGTGTGGGAACAATATTGAGAAATATAGGGCATTCTTATCTTTATAGACCCCCTCATAAAAATGCACATGTTATTGTCTATGTCAGAAGATTTTAAACCTTTTTCCACATAGCTTTCACCCCCCACCTTTGGAGTTTAGCTGTCAATAAGGACAGATTGATCTCCCAAATGTCACAGGGCTTTCAAAGTGAGCTAAGGAGTCCTGAGATTGGAATGTTCACAGGACCTGATCTCCCACCTTTGCTCGTTCTGCTTGGCTAGATTGTTTACAACTTTGGTTTTCAAACTCCTCCAAGATCCTATCTCTCCCTGGTCTGGCTATTTTCAACAGATTAATGACACTTGCATAAGTTCAAACACGTCATCTAGCAAAGCAGACATTGAGATTACATTACATGATTACATACAATATACATTGCCATACATGAATTCAACAGAAAATAATAATCAGTCATTAGATATACTACATAATCATCACAGCCCCTTTAAAAGCAGAGCAAGCAACGCATGTCATGGGCCAGCTCTGCCAAGGAAGGAAACCAGCATGAACATACGTCACATAACCTCACATACATCTTACAACACCCAGACTTCCATCTCCCAATGCTATGATGAAATGAATAAACAGCCTTCCTTGTCCACGATTGTAGCGACACCGATCCTAAAGGAATTAGTCCAAAACCAGTTTGCGCAAACATTTCTGAAAAAATTTCTGAAATGAAAGTTAGTCAATGAGGACCCATTGCAATGTTCCAATCAATTACAACCGGGGGCCAGACCACTGGACAAATATATTCTGCCCAACTATCCATGCAAAACCATAGCATAGACCAGTGATGGCTAACCAGTAGATAACTAGCTGATAGCTGGCAAAGCATGCTGGGGCTTGTAGTTTCACAACACCTGGAGTGTCACAGGTTAGCCATCACTGGCATAGACCTTGTGCAGCAATGTGATCCAAAGCCCTTTAATGAGCTGATCATATTTTGACTTGTGGATCTTTGAAATTAAAGCTACTACCATGAACAATAACATTTTTGTAAACTAGACCTGTACAAGAGGTAAAACCTAGAAAAAGCCACTAACTCACTAACCAGGAAAACACCAAAAATAGACCACAGAAAAAGCCAACCTAAGCCAGACTAAATTAAAATTATTAATAGCGACATTAGCAACAGTCCCCAGAGTGCACAATGAAGCCACATTTGGACTTTCAGTTGTGGAACTGGAAGTCCAAATGAGGCCACACCATGCATGATTCTCTTCCGGGCATGCTCAAAAGAACAGAGCAGGGACTGGAGTAGCGGCTAGACTGCTGAAGAGGGGGGTTCAGCTGACTAGGCCCGGCTGTGGCTTCCACATCAGTCTCCTCAGAGAGAGAGGTTTCGCAGAGGAAAAACAGAGTTACAGGCGCACATCCTAGAAAAATGATTGTGAGCTTCATGATAAAGAGGTAGAAATCTTGCTGTTTAAATATCTATGTGGTATTGCACCTTTAATATCCCTAAAGGGTTTGACCACTTTGCTTTGTTGAGTCTATGGCTGGTAATTTTGTTACAATTTTTACCTCAACAGAAAAAAATCTAATGCCTTTTGGGGAGGGAGACGTTGCGGTGAGTCAATATTGAGAAAGGGGCCTGGTGCAATAATCCTTTCCCTGGTTATACCTCTCTTATGCTAGTTACACACTGAAGAATTTTCCAACCGAAGTGTTATCTCAAACGATTGTACCTACGACTGAAGGTCCGATCAGTCTGGCAATTCACTCATACACACTGACGTGATTTAACTTCAGATCTATGCTCTTCATCTGGTCCTTCATCTGGTCCTTCATCTGGACCTTCATCTGGTCCTTCATCTGGTCCTTCATCTGGTCCTCTAGTCTTCAGAGAATGACAGCACAAAATTCATTCATTCATTTTTGTCACACTGATTAAAACCACCTTGTTATAGCTATACACATGTCCTAACGAATTTCGTGAGCTTCTGTGACTCTGAAAGTAAACATTCTGCCTCAGAACGAACAAATGAATTATTTCCTATACAGCACTTTCTACATTTATTTACAGGGACATTCATTACTAGCATCGGCTGAAAAGAGCCCGACTCTGTAAACTCTATGGAGATCGTGAGCATGAGTGCATACACACTATATGATCGTTAGGTGATTGGTCGGAAAATAGTAAACAGAACGACCAACCAAATGAGCCAACAATTGACACTTTGGAAAGACTTTCGACCATCGTTCTACTATACACACTAACCCAACTTCTGACTAAACAGTCGTATGTTGGCTGATTTACCCGATTATTGGACGAAAACGCTCCAGTGTGCATCCAGCCTTAGCCCTGTGATGGTTGATAATAACTAAAACAATTTATTGTTTTTACTAATGAGCTATAGAAATTATATCACTATAAAATTGTAAATATGGTTACTACTCTTACTTAGTGAATTAATATTTATCTAGCACTCCTTGAACTGTCAGCTTCCAACAAGAAGATATATTGATTAAGGAACAGAAAAACGCCTGATGCCTCAGTGGGTGTGTACGGGTGGCACAGAATTGTTAAAGAAAAATATTACAGGCATCAGTGATGTGTGTATAGATTTATAGTAGTGCTTTAAATTAGTTTCATTTAATTCAGCTGTCTTTTCGGCTATGTAGAGCCTTTAACAAGACACAGATGTAGTAACAGTCAGTAACAGATTGTCAGCTAACAGGAAACAGGCAGAGAAAAGGTAGTCAGATGAACTTCAATAAAGTAGCACAAAATTAGCACAGATAGTTGTTACTTGGGTACAATAATGTACACTGAGGGTACTGTTATATAAAACGGCTCCTAACATCAGCAGGCACAAACTTGACAATCATAAAACTCTTTTCATCACAACCCCCAATCTACCACATTAGTGGCTCTATTTAACAAGCTGTAAATGCAGACAAATGAAACCTGCTTTGTCTTGCTTGCAATACATCCCTGCTATTTCTTCTTGAGGATACGATGTGCAGTCTCCTGTCTATATTTACATAATTTACTCCTCACTAATTTGATTGATACCATTTTGATATCAAGTCTCCCATCTATATTGCTTGACACTATCTATGTGCAGTTTCCTGTACATATTGATTTATACCATTTATATGCAGTTTCTCTTTTGTCATTATTCATGGTCAGTAAAATAACATCACTTTACTTCTCAACTGTCCTGTTGCCCAATCAGTGCTACATACACCATGTAAGTGAAGAGGAGAGGAAGATGAAGGTGTTTGGAGGGAGGCGCTGCCTATGCCCTTTTTTTATATAGGCCATAGCCCCACTGGTGGCGTGGTTTTGCTCACAATAGGTTCACATAGTTTTCAGCTCCAGGCCCATGTGGCAACTAATCCGGCTCTGGGAAAGTGGCTTTCTCTTAAAAGACTCCCTCTAAACTTTCAGGTCAGAGAAGCTTACGTTCAAGATGCATGTTACTGTTTCCCATCATCTGTAGTTTGGGTTAGAGATGTGATTCCCACCTGAGTACCAATGCGAGTTTGAGTTCCGAGAGGGAGGTTTTAGGACAACAGTGTTGAGAATTGTTTGTCAAGTGCCGGAGTTCCAAGAGGGAGAGGACTCAGTGATAGTGCTTTGAGCTGTGGCGAGAGCTCAATTATTGCAGAAAAGTCAGGTGGTCTCAAATTGACTTGTTAGTGACACGAGTGTTAGTGGGATGTATATGCGCTCTGAGAAGCCTTTAGGCAAAAGTTTGTGAGATTAACCTGTCCATCTCACAGTACTGAGCATGGCAGCAAACACGGAAGAATAGGGAGAGACACCAAGAAGTGTTGTGAGAGTGCGTCCACATTAATGCCTTACATCCACAGTAATAGTATTACTAATATACAGCAGCACTATTGGTAATGCCCATCTTTATGTCAGGAGCCGCGGCGGCCATGGGCACCGCCGCTGTTCTGACGTCCCGGTCGTCTCCATGATGACCGGGGCGCCACTTCCGGTTTTGCGGCCCCGACCGTTGCCGAATCTTCTAAACAGCGCGCCCCAGCATTACAGTGCAGTCGGGCGCATGCGCTGCACCAAGTACAGCCTGTGGGCTGAGTTAGTTAATTTATTAAGGTCCCTCCTGTGCTCTGTTTCAGGGCAAAGCCCTGATTGGTCTATGGCACTATTTATGGCAGGAAGGGCTTAGACTCCCTGCCGGTTATAGCGTTTGTGTAGTGCACTAGTGCTGACCTGCTCTTAGTTTCTGTTGGATTGCTGTTGTGACCTTTTGCCTGCTTACTGGATTTTGCCGTCTTGCCTGTGTCCTTGATCTTTTGGCTTGTACCTCGGATTCTGCTGACCTGCTCGTGACCCTGACCCTTTGGCGTGTTTCTGACTTTTCTTTTCTGCAAGTGACCCCTGACCTCGGCTCGATCTCTGGATACGCGGCCTGCCATAACTCTCCATTCCTGGGTTTTCCGCAGCCGGTACACATCTCACGACCATCCGTTTGTCTGCAGCCAAGTCTGTCCCCACCACTAGGGGCAACAGTGAACACCAGACTTTCGGAGTAGACTCCGGGATTTGTGGTACTGGCTGCTGGGGTTCCTAAAACTTTAATAGAAGGCAGCAACACACTCACAATACTGCCACCTCCTGTTGTATATTGAAATTTGCAAAGGGTTCTTCCTGAGACTAGTTATTCACCCTGCTGATATTTATAATTTAATACTCAGTGCATTAAGTTTATGCTAAACTAGGGACAGACTACGCTTCCCGTTAAGCATCTTTAACGTCTCTCAGGGTATCAATGAAACATTTCTGCTTTTAATTAAATGATCACATTTATATCAAATTATCAGGAATGAAATAGCGTGTGCAATATGTTAGAAGGTGGCAGGGATATAAACAGGGCAGGAGAAAGTTCTGGGGTTGCCCTAGGCAGTGCCCCCTCCTCCTATCAGAAGTGACTCCCTTTCACATTGCACCAAAACCCCTCCCCCACTGCTTACCTTTGCAAGCACAAGGTGGGGCAGTATCGTCAACTCCTGGGACTGGCGCTTGACTTTGACATCATAACCAAGCGCCACATTGTCAGTGTAACACCGACTGGTGGAGCAGCGGCCAGCAAGTTCACATGTAAGAAGCTACTTTTCTTTCATGTCAGGGGCCATTAAAAACACTGGATGAGTGACATTGTGTTACACAGCCAGAGTTTTAGGCAGCCCCTAACCATTGGCACAGTAGGCAACACTCTCTCGGCATGCCGGAGCCTCCCTCTCAGAATTCAGACACACTCAAGTATCAGCTGCATTTACTGATCCAGCAGTCACCATAGACGGAACTTGGACCCATACCACAGTCAGGTTCACTGTGTATTATTCAAGCAGATAAGAATCTAAGAGATATCACGCTTAGGGGCATATTCAATTGTCCGAGTTACTCGCAAAAGTAACACGGCGTTAAGAGTATTACCGGTATTACGGTAATTCTAAGCCGGATTTCAGCTCGCAGCTCCCTGAGAGGTGTTAAAGGTACCGTAATAATGTTAGTTATGCGCACCATTACCGTAATAACAGTAATAGTGCGCAAGACGAGTTACTTTTGTGAGTAACGCAGACAATTGAATATGACCCTTAGACTCAAAGTTGAATGAAAAAAATTTGCTGCCATTTCATAAGAGCAGTTAACATGACACATCAATTTTGCTTATATAAATAATTAGAGATGCTCACTGACCCCCGTGTTTTGGTTTTGGTTTTGGATCTGGATTACCGTCGTGTTTTGGTTTTGGTTTTGCCAAACCGCCCTTGTGTATTATTCAAGCAGATAAGAATTTAAGAGATATCACGCTTAGACAAAAAGTCGAATGAAAAATATTTGCTGCCATTTCATAACAGCAGTTAACATGACACATCAATTTTGTTTATACAAATAATACAGCTAGAATCAAGGAACAATGACAATGTATAACTTGCATAAGAAACTTGTTTATTTTGTAAATCGTGCAAAGCAAAAGAAAGTATGCTGAAGTTACAGATAATATTGGAGAGAGACACAGGATGCAATATCATGGGAAATAAGTAACTTTCAGGCAGTTACGTAAATATAGCACTGGGCTGCATTTTAGCAGTACAGAAAGTGTAAGAATGTTTCAATTCTAGATATGGAAGCATGCAGCAGTATCCCTTGAGCTGCACAATGTACTTACTCCCCAGTCTGATATAGTCCCATAAAAGAAGAAGTAGAATATATATTAAAGATTTGTAAGTGAACCCAGACGGTTTCCATTTTGCTTGAGCAGACACTCTTTCTGGTGATATTATTGGTGATATTAATACTGTTCTAATTCTTCAACAACTTCTGAATGCACAACTTTTCCATTCTCAATTGTTTCAACAACCTTTTTCACTTTTCTTGTCCTTTTGGTTCCTTAAACAAGACAAAACAATGTCAATCATGTGCGATGCATACTCCCTAATTCATGTTCATTCTACCAGTGGATCTATGCAGCAGGAAACAGAACTGTTGGAGGGACAGAGATATGTAAAATATCCATTTGATCACATATGACATTTGGACCGAACATCTTAGTAAATTGTGACAGAGATTGTATCAGGTAAAGGGAGGGGTCCTTATGTAACATTAGTGGGTGAGGCACATTGTTTCATTGATAATGAAAAAAAGACACAAGTCCACCATCTTTCACCTTTCCAAATTTCAAGCTATGCTGATCCAGAGAAAGACAAAATAAGCCTCCTTGTGAGGCAGCTGCCAATGTAACCTGACAGTTAGTGACTAAATGCCAAAGCATGACCGTAGTAAGCATCCTTCATAATAGCAATATTCAAAATGTATACCCTTGTGTCACTTGGGCAGTTCCTTTAATGTAAACTGTATTCAATATGTTTAAATCTAAATAACATGTCATCTGTAAGCCTCTTGTTTGCTTTGGGTTTATAAAAGAAATGTCTTGCCTTATCAACATTACACTAATCTAATCTAATTTAATTATAACAAGGGAGCCAAGCAAGAAAATAATTACCTTTCAAAGGAATTTCAACTATTAATAATACCCATAGTTTTGTGCAGAAATCAGTGTATACTTTGGTAAACAGATGGTACACAGCAACACCTACAACTACATTACTCTTACTAATATCAAGCACATTGTGGAGATGTAGGTTCCAAGATGCAATGCATGATTCAACTCAGCATGTTTCAGTTAATGGATTGTAAATGTGTAAGTCATATAGGCCTTTTGTTATTACTTTTCATAACCTGTCTGTCAATGTCACACCAGGGCTTCATGTGACATGGGGCAATGTTATCATTGGGGAATAGAAGCAAGCAAGAAGCCACAGTCTGAGATGTTGAAAGTGGAATAAGCAGGATGCTCAACAGCACAAAATAGTTATGTGAGGCTCTTGTAAAACTGATGCAGGAAGACTGTGCTGTCATATTGAATTCTAAATAAAATGTATACACCTGATTTATTTCACAATTGAACATTAGTCTTGCACAGCGACCATGTTTATTTTATCTCAAATGGAAGTTCCATTATTTGACAGAAAGTATATAATCTCAGGTTTTGCACTACTCTGTGTCCATAGTAAATCCCATTCAGAGGATGATCTGTGGCCGGAGATTTGCAATCACCTTGGTCAATGTCATGATCGGAAGGGTTATTTTCCTTAAAAGTGCCCAAGGTCACTTTTTAAATACATTTTTAAGAAATTATTTTTTTCATTGATCTATAAAAACATTTTTCATACACTGTCTATACTTAATTTTTCAGGTGACTACATCCCCAACATCGCTATAACTAACAGAACTTTCCTTTTTTATCAATGTCACTTGTAACTTTGTACCATATATCTGCACAGAAGGAGGGCTGACAGATGTATTAAACTTGTTTGTGGAATCGAGTACTGGGTCTTTTGAGAACCTAGAAAAATATCTATTTGAATTATATATATTTTTTTTTATTAAAATAGATTTTATGCCCAGCTAGTTTGTTATAGCAGGAATTGAACTATTTCCAATATTAATGTAAACGTGTTGTAATGTAAAGATTTTAAATGTCCATAAAAACAATATTACCTGAGCTGGATCCTGAAGCACTCCCGGCTCCAGTTCCGCTTTGTCCCGTGCCTTTTCCTGATCCTGCACCTGTTCCTGATCCCGAGCCACTTTTTCCGCTACCACTGCAGTTATTGAAGAACAGTTATTCTGAGCATAATAGAAATACCAATCCAAGCACAATTGTCCATTGATAATTATTCTTACCTTTCTCCATCTAGGAGTGCGCGGTATCTCTCGATCTCTGCCTCTAGCCTACTCTTGATGTCTAGCAGATCTTCATATTCTGCAGTCTGGCACTCTATGTCTGATTTGATCTGTGACAGTTGCTCCTCAATTGAAGCAATTTGTGTTTGGCACTGTGCAAGCTGCATGCAGTAACGTCCTTCTGTCTCTGCCAATGTTTCTTCTAGAGATTTTTTCTGTCAACCAGAAGGCATTACATATGAGGTTCATATGGAATTATCTCATTCCCTAGAGCACCAGAAAAAGAAGTCTCCACCTTCAGATGACATTAATTTATTTGTTTACTTGTGTCATTGTGTAACTTTTATTAAATGCATTGCTTTATTGTTCTGTGGTTTTTAGACATGTCTGTATATCGTCAGGCAGAGGTGTTTACTTCCGTTGCCTGGGGATAAAACAGCTCTGCTGTGCTCTCTGCATTGGATACAATTATATGTAGAAAGCAGCATTGTGGAAACCTTGGACAACAAAAATGGAACTCCTCCTGAAATATAAATACATGGCCAAAATACACATGAGGAATTTAGAAAGATAAAGCAATATATTCAGTTGTAGGAGGGCATGTACATGCCAATAAATTAAAGTCACTCAAAGGTTCAAAAGCCCTTTAAATCAGGAATTGTGATTTGTTCTTTACCATGGCGAGCAGTGACTGAAGCTCAATCTCCAAAGCTTGAAGTGACTTCTTCAGATCGGACATCTCACTCTTGGTGACCTGGACTTGCCCCGCACCAGTGGATATTTCTTTTTTCAATCCCTCACTCTTAGGGAGAAAATAATAACATTTTAGTCAGTGTCCATAAAGGATGTAACCAGAGTTACTCTTGGCAGAGAATATTACAATACTAGTGCATCTTATATTTTTGCTGCCAGTCACCACTCTGGTAATGCAATGTCTGCAGGAGGAATTATGGATTTACACCAAATCATTAGTGTTTGAATCTTGCCTCTGCTGCACCCAGAATAGTACCACCTAAGACAATGTTTGGCCTTTGCACTGTACACAGAATCACAATCTATGCTAGTATGATTGCTGCCAAACACACTGTCGTTAAAGATGTCCTAAACAGCACTACAGTTTGACCAATCTAGGGAAGTTAGAACAACCCTGTTGGCAGCACGTTGGCAAAGTAGTTAGCACTTCTGCTTCACAGTGCTGGAGTCATGAGTTCAGTTCCCGACCATAGCCTTATTTGTGTGGAGTATGTATGTTCTCCTTGTGTTTGAGTGGGTTTCCTCCGGGTGCTCCGGTTTCCTCCCACACTCCAATAACATACTAGTAGGTTAAATGACTGCTATCAAAATTGACCCTAGTCTCTGTCTGTCTGTCTGTGTCTGTGTCTGTGTCTGTGTCTGTGTGTTTGTATGTTAGGGAATGTAGACTGTAAGCACCAATGGGGCAGGGACTGATGTGAGTGAGTTCTCTGTAAAGTGCTGTGGAATCAGAGGCGCTATATAAATAAATAGTAATCATAGGTTCTAACAATGAATCTTACCATTTTCAAGAACTGGTTTTCAGCATCCTTACGATTCTTCTCAGCCATTTCTTCATACTGTGCTCGCATATTGTTTAGTGTCTTCGTAAGATCATTACCTGGCGTGGCATTCATTTCTACAGTAACGTCACCCGTTGCTGTTCCTTGGGATCCTTTAACTTCCTACGAAATTAAAAATAGATTGTGTCGCTAATATTTTAAGCAGTTTAAAGACAATTGATATTGATGACATTTCTTACAAACTTACATCCTCATGGTTCTTCTTGAGGAAAGCAATTTCCTCTGTAAGACCTTCAAACTGGGATTCCAAGTCAGACTTTGACAAATTCAGATCATCCAGGACCTTACGCAAGCCATTGATATCTGCCTCTACGCTCTGGCGGAGAGCCAGCTCATTCTTATACCTGACAAGATAAACAGATGTAGTCAAGTGAATAATTTTTAAAAACAATGTAATGTAAAGTTGTATTTGAGCATGTCTCTTTATGACAATTGGGTGAGTTCATTGCCTGTGTTGCCTGTCTCACGCCAAAACATTACACTTACCTAGATTAAGTAAGTGAGCTCTGGTGCAGTTACATTCCTTTGCAATGAGCCAAATTGTGCCAATTGTTTAAAAGAGCCACACTCCATTTGTACATACTATATGCATTCAGCATAACACAAACACCAAATGCATTATAGCACATTACACCAACATTTTCTATTTCTGATCTGTATATGGGCAATGGTCCACATAAAAAGCAAAAAAACTAAGACACACAATTTATACACACCTGAGCACTTGTTTACATAGCTAGGCATAGTGTAAGATACATACTAGATGCTCTCCTACACTCCACATTATGGACATTAGTTTTCAGAATTTCCCTACATAAACTTATGTCTTTTTATAGACTACACAAATGAAGTTTAAACATCATTCTGGATCCTATAACATTATGTCTGCTAAGAAGCTTAATGTTAGTCCCACTAACAGGGAACAAAGTTTTTTTTTGACATAAAATGTGTGTAGTAAATAGGAATAAGGATAGCTCAAGAGTTTAATTACTATGGTAACGCAGGAGAAGATAGGGTTTTACACTTATAACAGCTTTTCCTCCTGTTTGTTTCATTTGTCTTTTTGAACTTTGTTGATAAACTAAATTGTCATTCTAGAATTTCTGATACCATATAAAAAGAGAAAGGAAAGAAAAAGTTAGGTTATGGGATGCACTAAATACTCCACTGGTTTAAGTAGTGAGGGATAATTCAGAGGCTAGGTTATAAAACTTAACTTTTATTATATGTGTATGTAAAATTGTATTAACATTTGATTAAAACAGCAAAATATGTAACTAAATAAAAAAGGTGATTGGAATTGTAATAAAAACTGGTCACATCTGATGAGTCTCAATAGCATAATTAATAGGGGCGAAAATAAATGAGGTTATAAATTGATAATTTATTTATGTTGTGCCCTCTAGAAATATATAGGCAGTCCCATTATGAATCTAACTTCAATGTATGATGAATAGACCTGTGTTAATCCTATAATGAAGGATGGGGTTCTCACATAGAACCTAATGCGACACTGCTATCTCGATAAATTGAGGCAAAGCTTTATTAGGATTGTTAGAGACACAGTGTTGAGGGTTTCATGAGATCAAATAGGACTCAATTGAACATGATTGATATAGTATCCAATGTTGCAGGATTGTATCTAATGGGTTGTTTCATTCATACAGGAGGAAAAAGATACTTGCCGATTGTATTGATCGTAAACAATCTAGATTGGTGTGCCCATATCCTAGATTGGAATGTGTTAAATTAAATTAATATCCATGGATTATGATGTGTAGCAAGTTATTGAACAATTATTAACGGGGAATATCGCGCTTGATATTGTTGCAGAATAAAGTCAACTTCAGCGCATATAACAAGGTCATGTTGTTATAATATTAAATGTATTATGATAATATATTGGCCTTGTTGTGTCAAATGATGATACTAATAAAAGACTTTATGTTAGTTTCCTCGTTTGTTATATATCAAAGATAAGAAGTGAGGTTTGCTATATCTCCATATCTTTCTATTTGGCTGCTTAAATGGCCCGTTTAAACCCCCATATGAAATTTGTGCATAATAAATTTAATGGTCTCTATAGTATGATATTCCTCCTGAAAACCTTATGTTAACACCAGAAGGATGCATAGGTTTCAAACGCTTGTAGGTAAGGAGCGCATAATATTGATCGATATTTTGTACATAGATATTGGTCCTATACCATCCTAAATTAGATGAATAAAGTTCCCTCGATGCACCTTATATAGCACTGCTATTTTTAATAAATTATGAACCAGAATTATACTGATGAGTTGCTATAGATGCTGTGAAATCGGTTACATACAATAGAGTGGAACGCTGTGAGCACTATTATTTGTAGTTACTCGATGTAGCTAGATTCTATTTGGTGGGTTATAATGATTATGTAAGGCGGTAGTAAGCCAAGTAGATAAAAAATATCATCAGTTATCTAAGAAAATATGACTAGAAGTGTCATACTTTGTATAATACGGAACAATGTGTGCTTCAGCACATATGGAAAAATCGTGCTGTATTTATAATAAGTATAAATCATACTCCATAGATCTTATAAAAGTCCGTAAATATATTGCCAGGTTGTGACACTTGATTATATTCCTCGTTATTTAGGAATCAAAGTTGCATGATCTACGTATCCATAAATTCTTAATGATTGCTACAGGACTGATCATTAAAACCACTATGGGATTCAACCCCAATTATGTGATGAGTTTCTGTGGTTTAGTATTCCTCCTAAGAAACCCGCTGATTAGCCCCAAGAGGTCACACTGGATTCAACTGTTTTTAGTCTAAGAGCGCATATGGCAATTGTATAACTTGACGATCATGTAAAATTCTTTAATTGTTGCTACAGGTCTATCTAGTCTAGAAATATATGATTAGGACTATCTAAATAATAACGGACAATAGGTTAGATGTGACCAGCGAAACCGACGCGCGTTTCGCTGGTGTGTTTGTTCACGGCAAAAAACATCATTCTGGATCCTATAACATTATTTCTGCTAAGAAGCTTAATGTTAGTCCCACTAATAGGGAACAAAGGTTTTTTTTTTTTACATAAAATGTGTGTAGTAAATAGGAATAAAGATAGCTCAAGGGTTTAATTACTATGGTAACGCAGGAGAAGATAGGGTTTTCCACTTTTAACAGATTTTCCTCCTATTTGTTTTGTTTGTCTATTTGAACTTTGTTGATAAACTAAATTGTCATTCTAGAATTTCTGATACCATATGAGTAGTGACAAAATTCTGCCCCTACTTGCAGTAATGTTCTATAGTCTAACAATGACTTCAGGTTCATCCTTGGTTGTAGTGTGTGTCCTACATATACCACAAGTATAATCAATGTTGCAAACTTAACAGCTATGGAATCAAACTCACTTCATCTTGAAGTCATCAGCAGCCAGCCTGGCATTGTCAATCTGCAAGACTGTGCTTGCGTTGTCAGTGGTAGCTGTAATTATCTGTTAAAAAAAGTACCATCATCACATCAATCCAGATATGTGTTATCAAATCAATACAGATTTCTAATACTTATATATTGAAAAGTGTAATATATATATGTTGTATATATAATTATGGATTGGTTATGGATAGTTCTCTTCATGTTCAACTATATGCAATTATTTCCCATTTGAGCCAATCCTATTATTGGCATTCAGAGGGCAGCTTAGAAAAGGTTTTATATTTTTGTATTACCTTATCTGCCTTTAATATTCTCCTTTTGCTACTTTGTTTTTAACAGTTACATATTTTTCCACAGTGTAAATGATGGCTTATAGATTGTAAAGGGTCCAGTTAAACTTAAAACATTGCAAGGTTGCAAAGCTCCTTCATATACCAAGAGATTTCAATTTAGCGAGTCACCAAAATACTTCAACTATCAACTACCAAATTAGCATGTGTTTGGCTTTTAAGCTGCCATGACATTTAAAGGAAATAAATTATATATGACATGAAAAATGAAACAATTGAAACAAGGATGTACACACCCACAGAAATTCTATTTCAAGTAACCTGCAATTAGTGTTTATACAGTACAAGATTTATTCTAATATGGGCAACAATTCTTAGGTCTTCATGTAAAGGGTTTAGGCAGTCACAATGCTGACGTTCTCATGTTTTCATCAGACAAGTACAAAGCAGCAGTTTATGCCCCAGTTTTTGCAGTGATAAAACCCGTATTTTTTTGTTACACTTACCTTAGCTTTCATATCTTCAATCATGGTGTAGTATTTAGAGTAGTCTTTTCCTGCTTCTCCAGAGCTGCCACCAGGCCTTTGCTTCTCATACCATTCCTTAATCTTACTTTCAAGGTCAGCATTTGCCTGTTCCAATGCGCGGACTTTGTCCAGGTAAGAGGCCAAGCGGTCATTAAGATTCTGCATTGTTTGTTTCTCAATGCTAGAGCAAATGTTGTCACCTCCTCCAAAGCCAGCACCTCCATCAGCACCACCACCAAAGCCTCCTCCGAAGCCAGCACCACCACCATAACCATCAGCACCACCACCACCATAACCACCAGCATCACCATAACCACCAGCACCACCATAACCACCAGCATCACCATCATACCTATCAGCATCACCACCATAACCATCAGCACCACCAAAACCTTCTCTGAAATTTTTTCTGAAGCTAGCACCACCACAACCACCACCACGATAATCACTCTGCGGAGAATATCTCTGTCTATAAGACATGATGTTCAAGCAAAAGGCACCCTTTACAGATGAAAAAAAGCAGCTCCCTTAGAAAGAGTGATATCTCAACAGTTTTTATTCTTTATATATGAGATTCAAAGGGTGTGTGTGTGTCATTCCTGAATTTAAATGTTTTATTTTTCAACGGTAGAGTTGCTTGCCAAGTTATTGCAAGTGCATTTACCGTGGATCAATTAACATTATTAATCAACTTGCATCACTCTAGACGCTGGTCTTCTCACCCTCTGTTGTTTGTCCTGTTAGCATGGTTTTAGGGTGGAGATCATGGAACTGTCACATGATCAGAACACTTAGATAGAGAACAAGTTTTCTACAACTGAATATTCCATAATCATTATATGTAAGGACTATGCAGGGACATTAGGACATAGGGTACATTGTCAAGTACATATGTTGTAGTTATACCAACAAACTTTAAATAAATCTCTCTTGACTGGGAGACAGATTTTCTATAAACTGCAGGTGTTACAGCTATTGGTCAGTAACCAAACGTATCTATATATATATATATATATATATATATATATATATATATATATATATAAAAGCAGTACATATATATATATATATATATATATATATATACATATATATATATATATATATATATATATATATATATATATATATCACTATATATATAGAAAGCACTGTTTGCTTAATGACACATCTGGGGGGCTATGTATACACATATATATATATATGTGTGTGTGTGTATATAGCCCCCAGATGTTTCATTAAGCAAACAGTGCTTTCGTTATTCTGTATATAGTCACTAGTTTGTGACAACCAGTGGTTATTTTTTTTTTTTTGCACTGACTGTACAGGTCGCTGGCTGCATACATTATTGCAATAAATAGATGAAATACTTAATCTATATCTGAACAATTTCTGAATAATTTATTGAATGATAGAAAGTACTGAGGGGGGGGAGCTCAGGAAAGGAAGCTAGGTCGGATTTGGGTGGGCCACTATTGTGGGTGATGCAGCGGTTGGGGGGGTCTCTAAAGAAGGAGAAGACATGTGAACTATGACAGTCGGTAGGTCTTTTGATGGCAGTATGTGGGGCCATAGGAAGGTTCAGAGGTCAAAGTCTATGTTTTTTGTCATTTGGAAAAGACCATCTCCCGAACCTGGATCCATTTGACTTCTTATTTTAATAAATGGGCCATGTAGTCTCCTTCTCTCCATGATTTGGTGAATTGTTCATTCCCTGTGAATGGGAGTTCTGAAAGGCTTTGGTTGTGCTGGAGTGTGCCTGGTTACTTTCTATGCCTCAGGGATGGACCCCTTCTTTAGGTGCCGGCAGTGCGCGTCTGTAGTCTAGCAAGCTGACGTGACTTCCAAGTGCCCTGTCGGCCGGTCTGTGCTAAGCAATAGGACATGATCTTAGGGTTTCCTATCGATGGTAAGTCATCTGGTGACGTGAGTGACTGCTGGAATGCTTACTAGACTGCCAATATAGGGCATACTCTGGCACCACTCAAGTGCCAGAGTATTGGGTCTCACAATTATAAGTCAGGTTCTGTTCCAGTGTACTTGTGTTATAGTTCCTTCCTGGTTCCATACATCATTGATATCCTGGTCCTGACTCCTGCTTATTCCTGACTACTTTTCTGCCTCACAATTCTGGTTCTGTTTTTATCTACTGGTTCTGACCTTGGCTTCCCAAACTACTTTTCGGTCTCATGATTCTGGTTCTGTTCATATCTCCTGGTACTGACCTCGGCTATTCAAACTCCTATCGAGTTTGGGACGCATACGTTTCAGGTGTTGGCTTCAAGGCAGATGGTGACCAGCACTGCCCGATCAGGTGTGCATAGTAAACAGGTGGTAGAACACAAAAAAGGAACTTTTATTGACTAAGGTAATGTGCTCATTTTGCCATGCATGCCTCGCCTGCTATATTAAACTGATTATTGTGTCACTGAACCAGTGTCTCGCTCTTTATGTTGTTCCTGACATCCTTATGTCTACTAAACATTTGGCTTGTCTCTGATTACGATTCTTGCTGCTCTTGTGTCTGCATGTACCGTATCCTGGGTGTTAACCCCTGCTGTAACCATTAAGTTATTTTGGCCATTCCTGTATACCAAATCCCTGGCTTTGACCCTTACTATAACTGTTAATCATTCTCATGCTGTTCTGTGTACTAACCATTGACTTTGACTCTGACCACAGTGGCCAATTATCCCTAGACACCTGTGTTAAATTTAGCTTCTTGCAGACTCTTACTAAACACCAGATTCTGGACAGTATCTCAATTTTATGTTCTGACCTGCTCTCATTATCCAAAGTATGGGCCACAACTATTGATATTCTCCAGAGCCCTGTACACTCAATATTTCTATGTATAAAATTTAACTTTTTCTTAATCGAGACCAGCCTTTACCATCATGTAGCAATCTTCCACTGGGGACCATTACCAAAGATACGAACTGCACAAACAAACTGCACAATGTATTACACCTTGTAGTGTAAGACATTTGCTTGTACATGTGATTTTTTCAGAAATTTTGTGTCTTTGGTATCTTGTGTTTGAAATTAGTTATTAATTTATTTATTAGTGGCTTTCCGTGTTGTTTCTTTGCAATCTGTTGCAATAATAGAAGCCATTCTTGTTCTCAGAAAGCCATGTGTTTGTCGTATCCTGTTGTGTTGGAATGTTGGAGTGAGAATCTTTCTAAGATGCTGTTCCATTTTTGTAACTATCCTGGAAATTTTCATCTTGGGGTATAATATGCCAATGCCTTTTTAGTAAGGTATCCAGTTGATTGTGTTGGCTGGACAATAAAGAGGGGTAGCTGGTTTGTTGCTTCTTTCTCTATTCCCTTTCAGGTTTCCATTTATGTAGTTGCTCTCTTTCTATGTTGTCATTTTTTTCCAGTTGTCATTTGAGGAGTGCAGTGTTATATTTTTTTTGTTGGAGTTGTTGCTTAGTCCTTGAAGGTGTGGAATGTGGAGCAATTCCTGCTTAGGTATTTCATTTGGCCTCCTATGTTCTGGATTGAATGTTTGTGATGGTTTCCTGTCTGCCAGCATTAAGTTTTTACAGTTCAGTGGTTTAATGTATGTTTTGATGTGTAAGGTTCCATTCTCTTTGCAGATGGTGAAGTACAGAAATTCTACTTGTGATTTGCTGATATTAGTTACAAAATGGTAGTTGAGTTTGTTGGTATTGATGTAGCAGAAGAAGGTTTCATGGTAACCTTCCATTTGGATGAGATGTTGCTGATATATCTTTACCAGAATATAACATTTTTGTGGTAGGGTTTGTTGTTCTAAATGTGGTATTCCTCCCATTTTGTTATGTGACTTGGTGCAAATTTTGTCCTCTTTGCTTTTGCTATTTGTAAAAGTAACCTTCGAACAATAAGAAGTTGTGGTTGAGGATGAAACTCATGCTTTCTAACAGAAAATTAGTCTGGGCTTCAGGTAGGGGTGATGTCAGGGTGAGGAAATGTTTGTTATGCAGGCAACCCAGTTTGTGGTTAATCAAGGTGTGATTCACTACAGGAGGTGTAGAGGAAGGTCACATCAAGTTATGGAATTCTATTCATGTCTAGTATATAGTCTTGTGGAAAATAGAGATTGTTAAAGATCTTGAGTATTTGTTTGGTGTCCTTCAGATAGCTTTTTGTGTGCAGACCAATGTAAAAAGCAGTCTATGTACTCTTAAAGGCTGCAAGTCAGGGAGTCTTTTCCCTGACATAATTGGTCTTCCTGGGGGGTTGGTCAAGTTCTTGTATATTTTGGTAGGTAGTAGAATACTGGTGTACTTGTGTCGGGGGATGTCCTCAATTGATCCTTAATTGAGAATTTTGGTGAGTTCCTTGTGGCATTTGAAGGTGGGGTCACTTTTGAGTTTTTCATAGGTAGTAGTGTTTTCCAGTATTCTTTGTGCCTCTTCCATATACTCTAATTTATTTAGTATGACTATGAAGATATCCTGGCTTTTTGGGTGTTTTGAGTGCTGTGTTTATTTTTAGGGAATGAGGTTATTGCTTTTCTTCTTTGTTGTTTAACTTTTTCTAGGTTTTTCCCACAAAGCTTTCATATGTTTATATGAAGGCTACTATGAAGTGTTGTGGGAAGATGATGGAGTTGTTCTTCAGATTTTTGTCACCGTTGACTGAAACTTTAACAGCGGCATGCTCATCCCCAGCCCCGACAGGCCGCTCCTTTCCTGTTATTGCAACTCACTTTCTACGGCTTGCCCATCACTATGGATCTTTAGCATTCGCCTGTCTTGCCCAGGCTCTATTCCATCAGAAGTCTGGTTTGTCTTCCTGTGTTGCCTAGCAATAATGTACAACTGTTCTGAGCATGTGCAGAACTTTCTATTCAATTCCATTCATTCTGAAAATTTCCAGCTGAGGTCATCAAGAAGCACCTATAGTCGCTGTAAAAGGGACCTTTTGGCATACAAGCTGTGCTAGGTGATTGTGTTAACAGCCAGCTTAAGTTTCTGGCACTGACTTCTTGCCTTGGACCTTGCTTTGGACAAATTGGACCTGCCTCTGCTTTAACCCTTTGGAATCCTGTTTGCTGACCTGCTATGCCGTATATTGACCTGGCTTAGAATTCTGGACTTACCCTTGTTTAGTCCTTTGTCACACTGCTTCCTATTTTGGCAATTACCGTCTACTCACCCGAATCAGACAAGTGGTCTTGCTTTTGCCTCATCCTCTGGAACTTCCTTACTGACATTTGCTTATCATTTACTGATGTGATTTGCTTACTGGTCACACTACAGTTATTTACCTGGGAGTCTCCTTATCTGACCACCGCTATATATCAATACACACATATTGTGTTGTGTAGCCATGGACATTCAGTCTCCTGGGGAGGGTGTTTTGTCGGAAGCTAGAGAGGGCTATGGTGGGGATTACAAAGGCAAGGCATCTTGTGAGAATATCCAAAGAGATTATGGATGATATGGCTATGTGGCGATTGTTTTTGGAAAGTTTTAATGGAGTTTGTTTGTGGCCTCTACTTGTCGCCAATAATGTGGAGCTGCAATTGTTTACAGATGCCGCTGGGTCTTCAGGGTTTGGGGCTTACCTGGATGGGAAGTGGTGTGCGGCTGCCTAGTCATGTGCTTGGCGTCAGGAGGGTATCACAAGGAATCTCTTGTTGTTGGAATTGTTCCCCATCATTGTAGCTATCAGGAAGTAGGTGGTGGTTGCATAGTTATCCTTCCATAAGGGCTTCCTTGGCGCAGTATTATAGACCCGATGGTGTACACCTGTCTGATTTGGGTATGTCCTATTTTATAGAGCAGATGTTTAGTTTTTTTTGGCTATGAGAGGTCAGTTGGTGGTGGGCTGCGGTTCCTGGGGGGAACCTTAGCTGTGGCGGTAAGCAGCCCAATCAGCGGCCAATTTGGTTACATTTAAGGCGTAGTAGGCACTCTCCCCTTAAAGGGATTGGGCAATTAGTCAGAATAGCCCTTCGGGGTTAGGGGGCTCTGCTTAGGCGGTCGGGCCTCAACTAATATGCCAAATGGGGGAGTTTGGCATTTTATGCCTAGTCGGGTCCAAATTAGTTTGGATAGAAATTTATTTTGGACATGTTCAAGCATGGACTTTGGATACAAATTTATTTTAGACTTTGGTGACAGTCATTTTTGGATTGAAAGCTGTTGACAACAGAAGAAAACTTTATTGTGCTATATAGTGCTGGATACCACACCCAACTCCCAAACCCTGACATACACACTGGTAAAACCAGAAATACCCCGGCAGTATGGTGAGACAGGAGCTCAGCCCGCCAGATCAGCCCGCCTGCCATCTGCTGACTTGGACCCGCCTGGGTCGCCTCGTGTCTCCCACTGCCTGGACTCGCCTGCTGTCTCCTGCCGTCTTCCCCATCCATCCTCTACACGTAGCTCCTCTCTGACCGCCGCCGCCGTCTCTGGTACCGCTTCCTGCTCACCCTTATCCGTCCGCTGTCTCCTGCCGCCTGAGCTGCCTGTGTCTCCTGGTCACCGCCTGGTCACCGCCGCCTGGTCTTCCTGACAAGTTCCCCTGGACACCCACAGCCTTGGCCTGCCTTCCACGCTGCCTGCTGCCCGCTGCCGTTCCTGATCTCTGGCCCTCCTGAGGACTACAGCGACCTGTGGTAATCGGCCCTGCACTCCTCTGGACACCCGCTGCCTGAAGCTCCTGCTTCTAAGTCTCCTGGCAATCACAGACGTCGCAGACTTTCTTCCAGCGACTTTGTCTCATCTCAGACTTCACCGACTTTCGCCCAGTGACTTTGTCTCACCTCCCGGGTTTGTTCTCATTCTCATCCTCCTGTTTTCACCCTAGTCCATATTGTACTGTATTTATTGTTCTCGGCTTCCTTTGTAGGCCTTATTTTTATTTTTATTCCACTTGTATTTCTTTCTTTATTTATTATATTTTTATATTTATTTTCTCCATTCTTTATTTTTATTTTTCGCTCTCTATTTTTATTGCATTCACTGTACTTATTTTTATTTTTCGCTCTCTGTTTTTATTGCATTTACTGTATTTATTTATCTCTATTTGCATTTCTTATTTACTTATTTACTGTATTTAATTATTTCTATTTGCTTCTCTTATTTACTGTATTTAATTATAATTTAATTATTTCTATTTGCATTTCTTAATCTATTCCAACAGCATTTAATTTCTCCCTTGGTACTCCTCTGCTCTCCGTCTATTGGCCTTTCTTGTCTCTTTGTTCCCCGTTCACGCCTCTCTGTCTCATTTAACACGGCTTGCCTTGCCTAGCCTCTTTGCCACACCTCTCCCCACCGTCATTGTCATTGTTGGCTTATACTTTATTTAACTCACTTATCTCATTTCCTCTTGTCTACCTTCTGACTCCCCCTGTCCATTGTCATTGTTGGCTATTACTTTATTTAACTCACTTATCTCAATTCCTCTTGTCTACCTTCTGACTTCCCCTGTCCTTCTCTCCCACCCCTCTGCTTCAGACGATTCTTCAGTCCCCTTTCTTCCTCCCTTGTCCTCTCCCAATGGACCTCCTCTTCTACCCACTGCCTTGGTCACTCCCTTGACCTTGTCTTCTCCCACCGTTGCAGTCTGTCCGACTTCTCTATCTCCCCCTTTCCACTCTCGGACCACCATCTCCTCTCATTCTCTCTCTCCTCTACTCCTGCACCCCTCCCCCCACCCAAATCTACCCGGTCCAGGCGCGATCTCGACACCCTTGATCCTGCTATTCTATCCTCTTCTCTCAAAACTCTCCTCTCTCTCCTTTCCACCCTGTCCTGCCCTAATCAGGCGGCCTCCCTCTATAACCAAACCCTCTCCTCCGCCCTTGGTGCGGTTGCCCCTGCCCAGCCCATCCACCTTCGCTGCTCCAATCCCCAACCCTGGCACTCCAAACTTACCCGTTTCCTCCAAAAATGCTCTCGTACTGCCGAACGCCACTGGAGAAAATCTCGCTCCCTGGCTGATTTTCTCCACTTCAAGTTTATCCTCTCCTCCTACAGCTCTGCCCTCTCGCTCACTAAGCAATCCTTCTTTAAATCCCTTATCTCCTCCCAGTCCTCCAACCCCCGCCGCCTCTTCGCTACCTTTAACACCCTCCTGTCTCCCCCACCTTTCCCCCTCCCTTCCTCCTTATCTGCCACTGACTTCACCTCCTTTTTCTCCTCTCAAATCGCAGCCATCAGACTTGAAATCTCCTCCTCCACCCACTTTTCCGCCACCCCCCCTCTCGCCCTTCCTCCCCCCTCCACTCTCCCCCCAGCCACCAACTCCTTCTCTCCTTCCGCCCCACCTCGGGTGAGGAAGTCCACTCTCTCATTTCTTCTTCCCCCCCTTCTACCTGCCCCCAGGACCCCATCCCTTCTCACCTTCTTCGCTCCCTTTCCGCCTCCACCTGCTCCCACCTCGCTCACCTCTTTAATCTGTCCCTCTCCACAGGCATCTTCCCCTTTGCCTTTAAACATGCTCTCGTCTCACCCATTCTCAAGAAACCTAATCTTGACCCCACCTCACTCTCTAATTACCGCCCCATTTCCCTTCTCCCATTTGCCTCCAAAATACTCGAGAGACTTGTCTGCAACCGTCTCTCCACCTACCTCTCTAAAAACACTCCCTCCTTGACCCTCTCCAATCAGGCTTCCGCCCCCTCCATTCCACTAAAACTGCCCTGGCTCAAGTTACGAACGATCTCCTCTCGGCTAAAGCCATGGGCCACTACTCCCTCCTGATTCTCCTCGACCTCTCAGCGGCCTTTGACACCGTTGACCACCACCTCCTGCTTCACACCCTTCAGTCCATTGGCCTCTCCGGTACCGTCCTCTCCTGGTTCACCTCTTACCTTGCCGACCGTTCCTTCTCTGTTTCCACCTCTGATTCTCTCTCCCCTTCTTCCTCCCTTCTAGTCGGGGTCCCTCAGGGCTCTGTCCTTGGACCCTTACTATTCTCACAATACACCTCTTCTCTGGGTGCACTCATCAGCTCCTTCGGCCTCAAGTACCACCTTTATGCTGATGACACTCAACTCTACCTTTCCTCTCCTGATCTCTCTCCCTCCCTTCTTTCCAGGGTATCCGCATGCCTCTCTGCCATCTCCTCCTGGATGTCCTCTAGATTTCTTAAACTCAATCTTGCTAAAACTGAACTCATTGTCTTTCCTCCCTCTCGTACCTCCTTCCCCTCTGACCTCTCCATCACTGTTGACAACTCATCTATCTCCCCTGTTCCCCAACTCCGCTGCCTAGGTGTCATCCTCGACTCCTCTCTCTCCTTTGCCCAACACATTCACTCTCTCGCCAAATCCTGCCGTTTCCAGCTTCGCAACATTGCCCGCATTCGGCCCTTCCTCTCCTAGGATGCCACCAAATCTCTCGTCCACTCTCTGATTATCTCCCGCTTGGACTACTGCAACCTTCTCCTTATCGGCCTCCCCCTCTCTCATCTCGCTCCCCTTAGATCTGTACTTAACGCCGCTGCTAGGCTTATTTTCCTCTCTCGCCGTTCCACCTCTGTATCCCCACTCTACCAGGCCCTTCACTGGCTCCCCTTCCCCTACAGAATCCTTTTCAAGCGCCTCACTCTGACTTACAAGGCACTCGCCAACTCCACTGCTCCCTACATCTCTAACCTTATCTCTATTCACACTCCCTCCCGCTCACTGCGATCGTCCAACGATCGTCGCCTCTCTTCCCCTCTGATTACCTCCTCTCACGCACGTATCCAAGACTTCTCCCGCGCCGCTCCCCTCCATTGGAACAAGCTCCCCCGCTCCATCAGAACTTCCCCTAATCTGTCCTCTTTCAAACGCACATTAAAAACCCACCTTTTCCTTAAAGCCTTCCAGTCTCATGCCTAAACTCCCACCGGTCGGCTACCTCTCTTTCTCATCCCTTCTTCCCTTCTCCCCCTTCCTCGACTCCGTCTCCGTTTCTCCCGTCTCTCCGTCTCATCCTGCGCTCTCCAGCTACTCAGCTCACCTCCTCTCAGTCCCTCTGCCCTCTGCCTCCTCTCGCTTCTCTCCGCTCCCCTCAGTGACTCTCAACCTGTCATCCGTGCCCATCCTCTTGGGCCATAGTTACCTGCCTATACTCACTTTTCCTCTCCCTCCCTCTCTTTCATGCTGTGCCTGAGCCCCCAGAGTTATAGTGCATACTGTTACTTGTACTGTGCTGTTTCACCTTGTACTGTGCCATTGTTTGTCCTTGTACGGCGCTACGGATACTTTGTGGCGCCCTATAAATAAAAATTAATAATAATAATAATAATAATAATAATAATATTGGTGAGTATATTGGGGATTTATTATTTTTAATAAAAATATGTGGTGTAAATGAGGGTGTTTACTGTATTTATTGTGGGTTTATTATTTTTAATAAATGTTAGTTGTTGTAATAAAGGTGCTGTGATTTTGTTAACATTTTGGTTTGTGAAATTACAGGTCCCAGCCAGCCGTGGGTGTCAGGGCATGTTGGCACTTGTGGTTCTCCAAGTGCCAACATGCCCTGGCTGCCGTAGGTATGCTGGTGTTTGTAGTTATACAAGTAGCAGCATGCCCACACTATTTAGGGCAACCTGGCTGGCTGGGACTTGTAGTTCCACAAAACAAAATGGCGTCTGTTTGTTTTTTTAACACTTATATCGCCGTTATCAACCTACACCCACCGCCCAGGGGTGTAGGAAGAGCCCTAGTGATTAGCACTGGGCTGGGTGCCCCTAGGGGGGGCTCATTTTTTTTGGAGGACCCCACTCCCTAGGGAATTCAGCCCAGCCTGGGGTTGGTTAGTCATTATGGCAGGGGGACCACTGCCGCGTGTCCCCCTGCTATAGTGCCTCCAACCCCGGCTGGTTTGCCTAGTGCTGGTTCCGTGAAAATAGGGGGGATCCCCCCTCAAAATTTTTCCCCGATTTTCATGGAACCAGCAGTAGTCTGGCATCACTAGGGTTAAAACTGAATAGAGGGGGGGACCCCACGGTTTTTCTTTTTTAATCTTTGATCTATTTTTTACTTTTTTGACAGCTGACGGAGCTCCGGTAGCTGTATGACAGGCAGTGTAACAGTGATGTCTTTATAGAACTTGCTGCTACAACACAGGAGAGTTAGCTAACACAGGAGTGTTTACATCGCAGCAAAGCGCCAGAAATGACCAGAGTTTTGAAGATCAGGGTAAAAATCGCAGCTTGATACAATTGAGAAAATTTTGACTAAAATCGATTGTGACAACCCGCGATGCTGAAAAAATAGGACCTTGATACATTTATATCCTGGTGTGTGTGGGAACAATATTGAGAAATATGGGGCATTGTCATCTTGATAGACCCCCTCATAAAAATCGACATGTTATTGTCTATGTCAGAAGATTTTAAACCTTTTTCCACATAGCTTTCACCCCCCACCTTTGGAGTTTAGCTGTCAATAAGGACTGATTGATCTCCCAAATGTCACAGGGCTTTCAAAGTGAGCTAAGAAGTCCTGAGATTGGAATGTTCACAGGACCTGATCTCCCACCTTTGCTCGTTCTGCTTGGCTAGATTGTTTACAACTTTGGTTTTCAAACTCCTCCAATATCCTATCTCTCCCTGGTCTGGCTATTTTCAACAGATTAATGACACTTGCATAAGTTCAAACACGTCATCTAGCAAAGCAGACATTGAGATTACATTACATGATTACATACAATATACATTGACATACATGAATTCAACAGAAAATAATAATCAGTCATTAGATATACTACATAATCATCACAGCCCCTTTAAAAGCAGAGCAAGCAACGCATGTCATTGGCCAGCTCTGCCAAGGAAGGAAACCAGCATGAACATATGTCACATAACCTCACATACATCTTACAACACCCAGACTTCCATCTCCCAATGCTATGATGAAATGAATAAACAACCTTCCTTGTCCACGATTGTAGTGACACCGATCCTAAAGGAATTAGTCCAAAACCAGTTTGCGCAAACATTTCTGAAAAAATTTCTGAAATGAAAGTTAGTCAATGAGGATCCGTTGCAATGTTCCAATCAATTACAACCCGGGGCCAGACCACTGGACAAATAAATTCTGCCCAACTATCCATGCAAAACCATAGCATAGACCAGTGATGGCTAACCAATAGATAACTAGCTGATAGCTGGCAAAGCATGCTGGGGCTTGTAGTTTCACAACACCTGGAGTCACAGGTTAGCCATCACTGGCATAGACCTTGTGCAGCAATGTGATCCAAAGCCCTTTAATGAGCTGATCATATTTTGACTTGTGGATCTTTGAAATTAAAGCTACTACCATGAACAATAACATTTTTGTAAACTAGACCTGTACAAGAGGAAAAACCTAGAAAAAGCCACTAACTCACTAACCAGGAAAACACCAAAAATAGACCACAGAAAAAGCCAACCTAAGCCAGACTACATTAAAATTATTAATAGCGACATTAGCAACAGTCCCCAGAGTGCACAATGAAGCCACATTTGGACTTTCAGTTGTGGAACTGGAAGTCCAAATGAGGCCACACCATGCATGATTCTCTGCCGGGCATGCTCAGAAGAACAGAGCAGGGACTGGAGTAGCGGCTGGACTGCTGAAGAGGGGGGTTCAGCTGACTACGCCCGGCTATGGCTTCCACATCAATCTCCTCAGAGAGAGAGGTTTCGCAGAGGAAAAACAGAGTTACAGGCGCACATCCTAGAAAAATGATTGTGAGCTTCATGATAAAGAGGTAGAAATCTTGCTGTTTAAATATCTATGTTGTATTGCACCTTTAATATCCCTAAAGGGTTTGACCACTTTGCTTTGTTGAGTCTATGTCTGGTAATTTTCTTACAATTTTTACCTCAACAGAAAAAAATCGAATGCCTTTTGGGGAGGGAGACGTTGCGGTGAGTCAATATTGAGAAAGGGGCCTGGTGCAATAATCCTTTCCCTGGTTATACCTCTCTTATGCTAGTTACACACTGAAGAATTTTCCAACCGAAGTGTTATCTCAAACGATTGTACCTACGACTGAATGTCCGATCAGTCTGGCAATTCACTCATACACACGGACACGATTTACCTTCAGATCTATGCTCTTCATCTGGTCATTCATCTGGTCCTTCATCTGGTCCTTCATCTGGACCTTCATCTGGTCCTTCATCTGGTCCTTCATCTGGTCCTCTAGTCTTCAGAGAATGAAAGCACAAAATTCATTCATTCATTTTTGTCACACTGATTAAAACTGCCTTGTTATAGCTATACACATGTCCTAACGAATTTCGTGAGCTTCTGTGACTCTGAAAGTAAACATTCTGTCTCAGAACGAACAAATTAATTATTCCCTATACAGCACTTTCTACATTTATTCACAAGGACATTCATTGCTAGCATCGGCTGAAAAGAGCCCGACTCTGTAAACTCTATGGAGATCGTGAGCATGAGTGCGTACACACTACATGATCGTTAGGTGATTGGTCGGAAAATAGTAAACAGAACGACCAACCAAATGAGCCGACAATCGACACTTTGGAAAGACTTTCGACCATCGTTCCACTATACACACTAACCCAGCTTCTGACTAAACAGTCGTATGTTGGCTGATTTGCCCGATTATTGGACGAAAACGCTCCAGTGTGTACCCAGCCTTAGCCCTGGGATGGTTGATAATAACTAAAACAATTTATTGTTTTTACTAATGAGCTATAGAAATTATATCACTATAAAATTGTAAATATGGTTACTACTCTTACTTAGTGAATTAATGTTTATCTAGCACTCCTTGAACTGTCAGCTTCCAACAAGAAGATATATTGATTAAGGAACAGAAAAACGTCTGATGCCTCAGGGAGCCTGTTATGGTGGGTGTGTACGGGTGGCACAGAATTGTTAAAGAAAAATATTACAGGCATCAGTGATGTGTGTATAGATTTATAGTAGTGCTTTAAATTAGTTTCATTTAATTCAGCTGTCTTTTCGGCTATGTAGAGCCTTTAACAATACACAGATGTAGTAACAGTCAGTAACAGATTGTCAGCTAACAGGAAACAGGCAGAGAAAAGGTAGTCAGATGAACTTCAATAAAGTAGCACAAAATTAGCACAGATAGTTGTTGTTTGGGTACAATGATGTACACTGAGGGTACTGTTATATAACATCAGCAGGCACAAACTTGACAATCATATAACTCTTTTCATCACAACCCCCAATCTACCACATTATGGGCTCTATTTAACAAGCTGTAAATGCAGACAAATGAAACCTGCTTTCTCTTGCTTGCAATACATCCCTGCTATTTCTTCTTGAGGATACGATGTGCAGTCTCCTGTCTATATTTACATAATTTACTCCTCACTAATTTGATTGATACCATTTTGATATCAAGTCTCCCATCTATATTGCTTGACACTATCTATGTGCAGTTTCCTGTACATATTGATTTATACCATTTATATGCAGTTTCTCTTTTGTCATTATTCATGGTCAGTAAAATAACATCACTTTACTTCTCAACTGTCCTGTTGCCCAATCAGTGCTACATACACCATGTAAGTGAAGAGGAGAGGAAGATGAAGGTGTTTGGAGGGAGGCGCTGCCTATGCCCTTTTTTTATATAGGCCATAGCCCCACTGGTGGCGCGGTTTTGCTCACAATAGGTTCACATAGTTTTCAGCTCCAGGCCCATGTGGCAACTAATCCGGCTCTGGGAAAGTGGCTTTCTCTTAAAAGACTCCCTCTAAACTTTCAGGTCAGAGAAGCTTACGTTCAAGATGCATGTCACTGTCTCCCATCATCTGTAGTTTGGGTGAGAGATGTGATTCCCACCTGAGTCCCAATGCGAGTTTGAGTTCCGAGAGGGAGGTTCTAGGACAACAGTGTTGAGAATTGTTTGTCAAGTGCCGGAGTTCCAAGAGGGAGAGGACTCAGTGATAGTGCTTTGAGCTGTGGCGAGAGCTCAATTATTGCAGAAAAGCCAGGTGGTCTCAAATTGACTTGTTAGTGGGATGTATATGCGCTCTGAGAAGCCTTTAGGCAGAGGTTTGTGAGATTAACCTGTCCATCTCACAGTACTGAGCATGGCAGCAAACACGGAAGAATAGGGAGAGACACCAAGAAGTGTTGTGAGAGTGCGTCCACATTAATGCCTTACATCCACAGTAATAGTATTACTAATATACAGCAGCACTATTGGTAATGTCCATCTTTATGTCAGGAGCCGCGGCGGCCACGGGCACCGCCGCTGTTCTGACGTCCCGGTCGTCTCCATGACGACCGGGGCACTACTTCCGGTTTTGCGGCCCCGACCGTTGCCGAATCTTCTAAACAGCGCGCCCCAGCATTACAGTGCAGTCGGGCGCACGCGCTACACCAAGTACAGCCTGTGGGCTGAGTTAGTTAATTAATTAAGGTCCCTCCTGTGCTCTGTTACAGGGCAAAGCCCTGATTGGTCTATGGCACTATTTACGGCAGGGAGGGCTTAGACTCCCTGCCGGTTATAGCGTTTGTGTAGTGCACTAGTGCTGACCTGCTCTTAGTTTCTGTTGGATTGCTGTTGTGACCTTTTGCCTGCTTACTGGATTTTGCCGTCTTGCCTGTGTCCTTGATCTTTTGGCCTGTACCTCGGATTCTGCTGACCTGCTCGTGACCCTGACCCTTTGGCGTGTTTATGACTTTTCTTTTCTGCAAGTGACCCCTGACCTCGGCTCGATCTCTGGATACGCGGCCTGCCATAACTCTCCATTCCTGGGTTCTCCGCAGCCGTTACACATCTCACGACCCTCCGTTTGTCTGCAGCCAAGTCTGTCCCCACCACTAGGGGCAACAGTGAACACCAGACTTTCGGAGTAGACTCCGGGATTTGTGGTACTGGCTGCTGGGGTTCCTAAAACTTTAATAGAAGGCAGCAACACACTCACAACACTGCCACCCCCTGTTGTATATTGAAATTTGCAAAAGGTTCTTCCTGAGACTAGTTATTCACCCTGCTGATATTTATAATTTAATACTCAGTGCATTTAGTTTATGCTAAACTAGGGACAGACTACGCTTCCCGTTAAGCATCTCTAACGTCTATCAGGGTATCAATGAAACATTTCTGCTTTTAATTAAATTATCACATTTATATCAAATTAGCAGGAATGGAATAGCGTGTGCAATATGTTAGAAGGTGGCAGGGATATAAACAGGGCAGGAGAAAGTTCTGGGGTTGCCCTAGGCAGAGCCCCCTGCTCCTGTCAGAAGTGCCTCCCTTTCACATTGCACCAAAACCCCTCCCCCGCTGCTTACCTTAGCAGGCACAAGGTGGGGCAGCATCGTCAACTCCTGGGACTGGCGCTTGACTTTGACATCATAACCAAGCGCCACATTGTCAGTGTACCACCGACTGGGGGAGCAGCGGCCAGTAAGTTCACATGTAAGAAGCTACTTTTCTTTCATGTCAGGGGCCATTAAAAACACTGGATGAGTGACATTGTGTTACACAGCCAGAGTTTTAGGCAGCCCCTAACCATTGGCACAGTAGGCAACACTCTCTCGGCAAGCCGGAGCCTCCCTCTCAGAACTCAGGCACACTCAAGTATCAGCTGCATTTACTGATCCAGCAGTCACCATAGACGGAACTTGGACCCGTACCACAGTCAGGTTCACTGTGTATTATTCAAGCAGATAAGAATCTAAGAGATATCACGCTTAGGGGCATATTCAATTGTCCGAGTTACTCGCAAAAGTAACACAGCGTTAAGAGTATTACCGGTATTACGGTAATTTCAGCTCGCAGCTCCCTGAGAGGCGTTAAAGGTACCGGAATAATGTTAATTATGCGCACCATTACCGTAATAACAGTAATAGTGCGCAAGACGAGTTACTTTTGTGAGTAACGCAGACAATTGAATATGCCCCTTAGACTCAAAGTTGAATGAAAAAAATTTGCTGCCATTTCATAACAGCAGTTAACATGACACATCAATTTTGCTTATACAAATAATTAGAGATGCTCACTGACCCCGTGTTTTGGTTTTGGTTTTGGATCTGGATTACCGTCGTGTTTTGGTTTTGGTTTTGCCAAACCGCCCTTGTGCATTATTCAAGCAGATAAGAATTTAAGAGATATCACGCTTAGACACAAAGTCGAATGAAAAATATTTGCTGCCATTTCATAACAGCAGTTAACATGACACATCAATTTTGTTTATACAAATAATACAGCTAGAATCAAGGAACAAGGACAATGTATAACTTGCATAAGAAACTTGTTTATTTTGTAAATCGTGCAAAGCAAAAGAAAGTATGCTGAAGTTACAGATAATATTGGAGAGAGACAGGATGCAACATCATGGGAAATAAGTAACTTTCAGGCAGTTACGTAAATATAGCACTGGGCTGCATTTTAGCAGTACAGAAAGTGTAAGAATGTTTCAATTCTAGATATGGAAGCATGCAGCAGTATCCCTTGAGCTGCACAATGTACTTACTCCCCAGTCTGATATAGTCCCATAAAAGAAGAAGTAGAATATATATTAAAGATTTGTAAGTGAACCCAGACGGTTTCCATTTTGCTTGAGCAGACACTCTTTCTGGTGATATTATTGGTGATATTAATACTGTTCTAATTCTTCAACAACTTCTGAATGCACAACTTTTCCATTCTCAATTGTTTCAACAACCTTTTTCACTTTTCTTGTCCTTTTGGTTCCTTAAACAAGACAAAACAATGTCAATCATGTGCGATGCATACTCCCTAATTCATGTTCATTCTACCAGTGGATCTATGCAGCAGGAAATAGAACTGTTGGAGGGACAGAGATATGTAAAATATCCATTTGATCACATATGACATTTGGACCGAACATCTTAGTAAATTGTGACAGAGATTGTATCAGGTAAAGGGCGGGGTCCTTATGTAACATTAGGTGGTGAGGGATATTGTTTCATTGATAATGAAAAAAAGACACAAGTCCACCATCTTTCACCTTTCCAAATTTCAAGCTATGCTGATCCAGAGAAAGACAAAATAAGCCTCCTTGTGAGGCAGCTGCCAATGTAACCTGACAGTTAGTGACTAAATGCCAAAGCATGACCGTAGTAAGCATCCTTCATAATAGCAATATTCAAAATGTATACCCTTGTGTCACTTGGGCAGTGCCTTTAATGTAAACTGTATTCAATATGTTTAAATCTAAATAGCATGTCATCTGTAAGCCTTTTGTTTGCTTTGGGTTTATAAAAGAAATGTCTTGACTTATCAACATTACACTAATCTAATTTAATTTAATTATAACAAGGGAGCAAAGCAAGAAAATAATTACCTTTCAAAGGAATTTCAACTATTAATAATACCCATAGTTTTGTGCAGAAATCAGTGTATACTTTGGTAAACAGATGGTACACAGCAAAACCTACAACTACATTACTCTTACTAATATCAAGCACATTGTGGAGATGTAGGTTCCAAGATGCAATGCATGATTCAACTCAGCATGTTTCAGTTAATGGATTGTACATGTGTAAGTCATATGGGCCTTTTGTTATTACTTTTCATAACCTGTCTGACTCTGTCACACCAGGGCTACATGTGACATGGGGCAATGTTATCATTGGGGAATAGAAGCAAGCAAGAAGCCACAGTCTGAGATGTTGAAAGTGGAATAAGCAGGATGCTCAACAGCACAAAATAGTTATGTGAGGCTCTTGTAAAACTGATGCAGGAAGACTGTGCTGTTATATTGAATTCTAAATAAAATGTATACACCTGATTTATTTCACAATTGAACATTAGTCTTGCACAGCGACCATGTTTATTTTATGTCAAATGGAAGTACCATTATGTGACAGAAAGTATATAATCTCAGGTTTTGCACTACTCTGTGTCCATAGTAAATCCCATTCAGAGGATGATCTGTGGCCGGAGTTTTTCAATCACCTTGGTCAATGTCATGATCAGAAGGGTTATTTTCCTTAAAAGTGCCCAAGGTAATTTTTTAAATACATTTTTAAGAAATTATTTTTTTGATTGATCTATAAAAACATTTTTCATACACTGTCTATACTTAATTTTTCAGGTGACTACATCCCCAACATCGCTATAACTAACAGAACTTTCCTTTTTTATCAATGTCACTTGTAACTTTGTACCATATATCTGCACAGAAGGAGGGCCTACAGATGTATTAAACTTGTTTGTGGAATCAAGTACTGGGTCTTTTGAGAACCTAGAAAAATATCTATTTGAATTATATATATATTTTTTTATTAAAATAGATTTCATGCCCAGCTAGTTTGTTATAGCAGGATTTGAACTATTTTCAATATTAATGTAAACGTGTTGTAATGTAAAGATTTTAAATGTCCATAAAAACAATATTACCTGAGCTGGATCCTGAAGCACTCCCGGCTCCAGTTCCGCTTTGTCCCGTGCCTTTTCCTGATCCTGCACCTGTTCCTGATCCCGAGCCACTTTTTCCGCTACCACTGCAGTTATTGAAGAACAGTTATTGTGAGCATAATAGAAATACCAATCCAAGCACAATTGTCCATTGATAATTATTCTTACCTTTCTCCATCTAGGAGTGCGCGGTATCTCTCGATCTCTGCCTCTAGCCTACTCTTGATGTCTAGCAGATCTTCATATTCTGCAGTCTGGCACTCTATGTCTGATTTGATCTGTGACAGTTGCTCCTCAATTGAAGCAATTTGTGCTTGGCACTGTGCAAGCTGCATGCAGTAACGTCCTTCTGTCTCTGCCAAAGTTTCTTCTAGAGATTTTTTCTGTCAACCAGAAGGCATTACATATGAGGTTCATATGGAATTATCTCATTCCCTAGAGAACCAGAAAAAGAAGTCTCCACCTTCAGATGACAATAATTTATTTGTTTTTTTTGTGCCCTTGTGTATCTTTTATTAAATACATTGCTTTATTGTTCTGTGGTTTTTTACACATATCTGTATATCGTCAGGCAGAGGTGTTTACTTCCGTTGCCTGGGGATAAAACAGCTCTGCTGTGCTCTCTGCATTGCATACAATTATATGTAGAAAGCAGCATTGTGGAAACCTTGAACAACAAAAATGGAACTCCTCCTGAAATATAAATACATGGCCAAAATACACATGAGAAATTTAGAAAGATAAAGCAATATATTCAGTTGTAGGAGGGCATGTACATGCCAATAAATTAAAGTCACTCAAAGGTTCAAAAGCCCTTTAAATCAGGAATTGTGATTTGTTCTTTACCATGGCGAGCAGTGACTGAAGCTCAATCTCCAAAGCTTGAAGTGACTTCTTCAGATCGGACACCTCACTCTTGGTGACCTGGACTTGCCCCGCACCAGTGGATATTTCTTTTTTCAATCCCTCACTCTTAGGGAGAAAATAATAACATTTTAGTCAGTGTCCATAAAGGATGTAACCAGAGTTACTCTTATCAGAGAATATTACAATACTAGTGCATCTTATATTTTTGCTGCCAGTCACCACTCTGGTAATGCAATGTCTGCAGGAGGAATTATGGATTTACACCAAACCGTTAGTGTTTGAATCTTGCCTCTGCTGCACCCAGAATAGTACCACCTAAGACAATGTTTGGCCTTTGCTTTGTACACAGAATCACAATCTATGTTAGTTTGATTGCTGCCAAACATACTGTCGTTAAAGATGTCCTAAACAGCACTACAGTTTAACCAATCTATGCAAGTTAGAACAACCATGTTGGCAGCGCTGTGGCTAAGTGTTTAGCACTTCCACCTCACAGCGCTGGGGTCATGAGTTAAATTCCTGATTATGGCCACATCTGTGTGGAGTTTGTATGTTCTCCCTGTGTTTGAGTGGGTTTCCTCCAGGTGCTCCGGTTTCCTCCCACACTCCAAAAACATATGATTAAGTTAATTGGCTGCTATCAAAATTGTCTCTTGTCTCTCTGTGCCAGTGTGTTTGTTAGGGAATTTAGAGTGTAAGCTCCTATGGGGCAGGGACTGATGGGAATGAGTTCTCTGTAAAGCGCTGTGGAATCAGGGGTGCTATATAAATAAATGGTGATCATAGGTTCTAACAATGAATCTTACCATTTTCAAGAACTGGTTTTCAGCATCCTTGCGATTCTTCTCAGCCATTTCTTCATACTGTGCTCGCATATCGTTTAGTGTCTTCGTAAGATCATTACCTGGTGTGGCATTCATTTCTACACTAACGTCACCCGTTGCTGTTCCTTGGGATCCTTTAACTTCCTACGAAATAAAAAATAGATTGTGTCGCTAATATTTTAAGCAGTTTAAGAACAATTGATATTGATGACATTTCTTACAAACTTACATCCTCATGGTTCTTCTTGAGGAAAGCAATTTCCTCTGTAAGACCTTCAAGCTGGGATTCCAAGTCAGACTTTGACAAAGTCAGATCATCCAGGACCTTACGCAAGCCATTGATATCTGCCTCTACGCTCTGGCGGAGAGCCAGCTCATTCTCATACCTGACAAGATAAACAGATGTAGTCAAGTGAATAATTAAAAAAAAAAAATGTAATGCAAAGTATTTGAGCATGTCTCTTTATGACAATTGGGTGAGTTCATTGCCTGTGTTGCCTGTCTCACGCCAAAACATTACACTTACATAGATTAAGTAAGTGAGCTCTGGTGCAGTTACATTCATTTGCCTTGAGCCAAATTGTGCCAATTGTCTAAAAGAGACACACTCCATTTGTACATACTATATGCATTCAGCACAGCACAAACACCAAATGCATTATAGCACATTACACCAACATTATCTATTTCTGATCTGTATATGGGCAATGGTTCACATTAAAAACAAAAAAAATAAGACACACAATTTATACACATCTGAGCACTTGTTTACATAGCTAGGCATAGTGTAAGATACATACTAGATGCTCTCCTACACTCCTACACATTAGTTTTAAGAACTTTCCTACATAAACTTATGTATTTTTATAGACTACACAAATGAAGTTTAAACATCATTCTGGATCCTATAAAAAAAATTCTGATAAAAAGCTTAATGTTAGTCCCAGTAATAGGGAAAAAAGGTTTATCTTGACATAAAATGTGTGTGGTAAATAGTAATAAAGTTGGAGATTGTGATTTTTTTAGCTCAAGGGTTTAATTACTATGGAAGGAGAAGATAGGGTTTTCCACTTTTAACTTTTCCTCATGTTTGTTTCATTTGTCTATTTGAACTTTGTTGATAAACTAAATTGCCATTCTAGATTTCTGGTACCATATAAGTAGTAACAAAATTCTGCCCCTACTTGCAGTAATGTTCTATAGTCTAACCATGACTTCAGGTTCATCCTTGTTGTAGTGTGTGTCCTACATATACCACAAGTATAGTCAATGTTGCAAACTTAACAGCTATGGAATCAAACTCACTTCATCTTGAAGTCATCAGCAGCCAGCCTGGCATTGTCAATCTGCAAGACTGTGCTTGCATTGTCAGTGGTAGCTGTGATTATCTGTTAAAAAAAAGTACCGTCATCACATCAATCCAGATATGTGGTATCAAATCAATACAGATACCTATTACTTATATATAGAAAGTGCAATATATATGTTGTATATATAATTATGGATTGGTTATGGATAGTTCTCTTCATGTTCAACTATATGCAATTATTTCCCATTTGAGCCAATCCTATTATCGGCATTCAGAGGGCAGCTTAGAAAAGGTTTTATATTTTTGTATTACCTTATCTGCATTTAATATTCTCCTTTTGCTACTTTGTTTTTAACAGTTACATATTGTTCCACAGTTTAAATGATGGCTTATAGATTTTAAAGGGTCCAGTTAAACTTAAAACATTGCTAGGTTGCAAAGCTCCTTCATATACCAAGAGATTTCAATTTAGCGAGTCACCAAAATACTTCAACTATCAACTATCAAATTAACATGTGTATGTCTTTTAAGTTGCCGTGACATTTAAAGGAAATAAATTATAATATGACATGAAAAATGAAACAATTAGTTAAAACAAGGATGTACACACACGGAAATTATATTTCAAGTAACCTGCAATTAGTGTTTATACAGTACAAGATTTATTCTAATATGGACAACAATTATTATGTCTTCATGTAAAGGGTTTAGGCAGTCACAATGCTGACGTTCTTATGTTTTCATCAGACAAGTACAAAGCAGCAGTTTATGCCACAGTTTTTGCAGTGATAAAACCCGTATTTTTTGTTACACTTACCTTAACTTTCAAATCTTCAATTATGGTGTAGTATTTAGAGTAGTCTTTTCCTGGTTCTCCAGAGCTACCACCAGGCCTTTGCTTCTCATACCATTCCTTAATCTTACTTTCAAGGTCAGCATTTGCCTGTTCCAATGCACGGACTTTGTCCAGGTAAGAGGCCAAGCGGTCATTAAGATTCTGCATTGTTTGTTTCTCATTGCCAGAGAAAATGCTGTCACCTCCTCCAAAGCCAGCACCTCCACCAGCACCACCACCAAAACCTCCTCCGAAGCCAGCACCACCACCATAACCACCAGCACCAGCACCACCATAACCACCAGCACCACCATAACCACCAGCACCACCACCACCACCACCACCACCACCATAACCACCAGCACCACCACCATAACCACCAGCACCACCACCATAACCACCAGCATCACCACCATAACCAGAATGACAAGCAACACCTCCTCCAAAGCCTGCCCCACTACCCATTCCCTGCTGACCAAAACCACCATCTCCAGAGTATCTCACTGCTGTCTGTCTAAAAGACATGATGTTCAAGCAAAAGGCACCCTTTCCAGATGAAAAAAAAGCAGCTCCCTTAGAAAGAGTGATATCTCAACAGTTTTTATTCTTTATATATGAGATTCAAAGGGTGTGTCGTTCCTGAATTGTAATGTTTTATTTTTCAAATGGTAGAGTTGCTTGCCAAGTTATTGCAAGTGCATTTAGCGTGGATCAATTAACATTATTAATCAACTTGCATCACTCTAGCCGCTGGTCTTCTCACCCTCTGTTGTTTGTCCTGTTAGCATGGTTTTAGGGTGGAGTACTTGGAACCGTCACATGATCAGAACACTTAGATAGAGAACAAGTTTTCTATAACTGAATATTCCATAATCACTATATGTAAGGACTATGCAGATAAATTATGATATAGGGTACATTGTTAAGTGCATATGTTGTAGTTATACCAACAACCTTTAAATAAATGTTTTTTTGACTGTGAGACAGTTTTTTTTACAATCTGCAGGTGTTACAGCTATTGGTCAGAGTAACAAAAACATATCTATATACAAACAGTATATATATATATATATATATATATATATATATATATATATATATATATAAGCAGACTGTTTTTTCATATAGCAGTTACTTGATAGCTTATTTGTACACTGAAATTTAATGTTGATATTTGTGTGCTACATGAAAAAACAGTCAGTATTTAACTTATGTGCAAAACAGAGTACTAATTTGCACCCCTTGCATTGCAACATGGTTTTGTCCAGGAGACTTAAATAAAAAGTTTCTTAAGTTAAGAAGTTTCTTAATGAATCAGGCACACTGTCCCTGTTACCTTGATTATACAATGGAATGGTTTGACTCAATTAGCTATTTTGGCTGGATACACTAAACATGGGGTTACAATATTACAGCAGGGAATGACACTACACGCTTACATTATTATTATTATTATTATTATCATTTATTTGTTAGGCGCCACAAGATTTCCGCAGCGCCGTACACAGTACAAACAGTAGACTATACAGGGTGAAACAGTACAGAACAATAAACAAAAATACCAATACTTCAGAACTCCAGGCAGGCTGCTGCAATAAGCATGGAGCAGAAGAACAGGTGAGGAGACAGGAGGGAAGAGGGCCCTGCTCATGTGAGCTTACATCCTAAAGGAGGGTAGACAGAACCAGGCACAAGGGGAGCCAGAAGAGAGAGGGGAGAGTGAGTGGAGGAGGTGAGGTGGTTAAGTAGATGGTTGGTAGGCTTTGCGAAAGAGGTGAGTTTTCAGTGCACGTTTGAAGCAGCACAGAGTAGGAGAGAGACGGATGGAGCGAGGTAGGTCATTCCAGTAAAGGGGGGCTGCACGGGAAAAGTCTTGGATTCTGGAGTGTGAAGAAGTGATAAGAGAGGAGGAGAGGCGGCGATCATTGGCTGAGCGCAGGGAGCGGGCAGGAGTGTGTATGGTGAGGAGGTTAGAGATGAAGGGGGCAGTAGAGTGGAAGAGAGCCTTGTATGTGGTGGTGAGGAGTTTGAAGAGGATTCTATAGGGGAAGGGAAGCCAGTGTAGGGCGAGGCAGAGAGGGGAGGCAGAGGAGGAGTGGCGTGAGAGGAAGATGAGTCTTGCAGACGCGTTGAGTATAGAGCGGAGGGGGGAGAGATGGGAGTGGGGGAGGCCAGTGAGGAGAAGGTTGCAATAATCCAGGCGGGAGATGATGAGTGCGTGGATGATGGTTTTGGTGGCATCCTGAGAGAGGAAGGGACGGATGCGGGCGATATTGCGTAGTTTGAAGCGACAGGACTGGGCAAGGGAAAGAATGTGGGGGGCAAAAGAGAGAGAGGAGTCAAGGGTTGACAGGAGTCAAGGGTACATGAAACCATAAGACTTTTGACACATTGTATTACCAGTATTATGCCATCTGAATCTGTGATACATTTTGATAAAATAACATTTATATTGATAAATATTGATACATTTCCCAATGCTATTTCAGCTAATATATTACTGAGGAGGCATATTGCATATCATTTAGAAGTTCTAACCTCATTACCTCTCAGATTACCTGTTGACATAGCTAATTAACATGGGCTGCCAGCTAGTTAACTCAGACATTGGGCCTGATTCATTAAGGATCTTAACTTAAGAAACTTCTTATTTAAATCTCCAGGACAAAACCATGTTACAATGCAAGGGGTGCAAATTAGTATTCTATTTTGCACATAAGTTAAATACTGACTTTTTTCATGTAGCACACAAAAACTTGATAGCTTATTTGCACACTGAAATTTAAAGTTGATATTTATGTGCTACATGAAAAAACAGTCAGTATTTAACTTATGTGCAAAACAGAATACTAATTTGCACCCCTTGCATTATAACATAGTTTTGTCCAGGAGAATTAAATAAGAAGTTTCTTAAGTTAAGATCCTTAATGAATCAGTCCCTTTGTTCTGATTACAAACCAAATCAAAGCCATACCTCATAACAATGGATATTTGAGACAACTGGTAATTACATTAGCTAACACAAGCAAAATGTCTGCTGCTGTCCTGTTATTTTCACACAGTATTGCAATATTGTTTATACTTATACTACATAAAATATTGCAGGTGTTAGCAAGGGCAAAATGTACCTAATAACATGAAAAATTAATACACATAATACACTGATGCTCTTGTGTATATACTTAGATTGGGCCAAGGATTAAAAAGTACATTAAATCGTGAGAAACGGGTAATGAACACAAAGTTCTCAGTCCAGTAGCACCCCATTTCCTTACATATGTCAATGCCTTTTTAGTAAGGTTCCACTTGTTTGTGTTGGCTCTTGTACTGGACGATAAAGAGGGGTAGTTGGTTTGTTGCTTCTAACTCTATTTCCTTTCATGTTTCCATTTATGTGAGTAGTTGCTCTCTTTCTATGTTGTCATTTTTTTCAAGTTCTCATTTGAGGAGTGCAGTGTCATAATTTCTTTGTTGGAGTTGTTGCTTAGTCCTTGAAGGTGTGGAATGTGGAGCAGTTCCTGCTCAGGTATTTCATTTCATGAAATGGTAGTTGAGTTTGTTGGTGTTGATGTAGCAGGTAAAGGTTTTATGGTAACCTTCCATATGGAGGAGATATTGCTGATATATCTTCACCAGAATACAATTTTTTTGTGGTAAGGTTTGTTGCTCTAGATATGGTATTCCTCCCATTTTGTCATGTGACTTGGTGCAAATTTTGTCATCTTTGCTTTTGCTTTTTGTAAAAGTAACCTTCAAACAATAAGAAGTTGTGGTTGAGGATGAAACTCATGCTTTCTAACAGGAATATAGTCTGGGCTTCAGGTAGGGGTAATGCCATGGGGAGGAAATGTTTGTTACGCAGGCATCCCAGTTTGTGATTAATTACAAGGGAGGTGTGATTGACCACAGGAGGTGTAGAGGAAGGTCACATCAAGTTACGGAATCCTATTCATGTCTAGTATATAGTCTTGTGGAAAATGAAGATTATTAAAGATCTTGGGCCTGATTCATTAAGGATCTTAACTTAAGAAACTTCTTATTTAAGTCTCCTGGACAAAACCATGTTACAATGCAAGGGGTGCAAATTAGTATTCTGTTTTGCACATGAGTTAAATACTGACTGTTTTATCATGTAGCACACAAATATCAACATTAAATTTCAGTGTACAAATAAACTACCAAGTATTTGTGTGCTACATGAAATAAAGCTTTTCCCACCAAGCTTTCATATATTTATTTGAAGGTTACTATGAAGTATTGTGAGAAGATGATAGAGTTGTTCTTCAGGTTTCTGTCGACGGGGACTTTAACAGCGGGATGCTCATCCCCTGCCCCGACAGGCCGCTCCTTTCCTGTTAGGGCAACTCACATATTACGACTTTCCCGTTACTACGGATCTACAGCATTCGCCTGTCTTGCCCAGGCTCTTTTTCATGTGTAATAGAAGGTTGTTCTACCGCACCAACTGTTGGATTATAACCCAGTACTAATAAACATATTTATTAATGACTACTATAATGTACAATTCTCGTATGTATTCAATAACTGGGGTGCTACCTAGAAACATAACAGTAACATGATTTAGGAGAGGAAAGAAAAAGAGGTTTCTTTGATTAGGTGCACTAAGTCCTCAATTTGTTTTTACTAGAAATATTGTAGGGCCATCCTTTAAAACATAACCTTTAATAACATTTTAGTTTAAAAAGCGAAATATAAAATAATGTGCTCATAAAAAGTGATCTTAAATAAAATATGCTGGATGCACTATAATCCTATACCTATATAATCCTGATTCATGGGTTATATGGTATGAAGGTTAAATTAACCTGCAGGAGTATGGAGGGGTCAATATGATAAGTGACCTGTAGTTGCAAAAATGAATTAAACTCGTTATTTTGTCTGCACATATATAAATATATATATTTTAATTTGTATATATTAGTCTCCAGTCCATATAATGACAGATCTCAGATGACTATCTATACTATGTGGAATGATGTTTAACCACCTACCTCCTCTGGTATCTTAAATATAAGCAGAGTATACACACTATTCCCGTGTGTTAATTAATATGATGTTCAATAATGACTTTATGTATCAGAGGATCCTATGGATCTAATCTCAATATTTTACGGCAAACAGCGCTCCAAGGTGCAAGACAAATTACGGGGTGTGAATTGCTAACTACCTCCTAATCCCCTCTATCTTTGGATTTATCGGGGTATAGCCTGCATAATTGAATAGCTTCAAGTAAAAGGATTGAGTGCCTCCAGCAATAACGCCGACGCTCGCTTCGCTGTGTTGCTTAGTCCAGGCACAGTATTTATGACCATAGAGGAGATAAGAGATAGGTGTTCGCTGAGACAGGCGTTTATCGTGACTGCTGTTCAGGCAGGACACTCTTGTGACTGGATCACTTATAAGTAACTTATGGTATAAATTTATTGAAAGGAAATAGCGCAGGGCGCTTATTTATATAATTGCAAATGCACTTATTTTTGATATTGTGTATATTTTGGTGTATAAAATATTTATTTCTGAAACCAGGGGAGAATTTGTTTTTTCTGTTTTAAACTTGCTAGAGGAAATGCATTATTTCTGATGTATATATCTGATACAATAAGCCTTTGTTTAGGAAGTCTTTTGTGTATCTTGGTGTAAGGAAATGCCTTGTTTGGGGTTTTACAAGTTTTCTTGGGGAATTCTTTTCTATGTATGAAATGTGTATTCTGCAACTGTTGGAAGAAAGGACCCATGTTAATTAGACCTTTTGATGTGTGAGGGTCTAGCACCTGAAGGCATGGGAAGGTTTAATTAGACTGCTGTTAGATTTTCTCTGTGTCTGAAACAAGATCCAGGAAGTGACGGCAAATGTTAGGATATCACAGAATACTGTAAATATTGTTAGCTTGGCATTGCATGTAAATCCATGTTTGGGTAAACAAATTGTATCCTGATTCTAAAAATAGCTCAGATCTCAATGGGCTGGCTTACCCAGTGAGGCTGTGTTCAAATCTGTATAAAAAGCACTGTCTTGTATTGAAAATTATTGTTCATGTTCCATCTGACCTGCTCCTCTGTACCTTCAACCAGGGTGAGCAAATAAAAATGACCTACAGATTAGACCCAAAATCTAATCCGTTCCCGGCTGTTGCTGAGATTTGGACCCAGCATCCAGTACCACTGCTCTGCTGCTACCCAGCAGCTCTGGCCAGTGTGATAGGCCAGGGATGATCCATCCACAGCAACCCTGATCCATAGGAAGAGGTCAGGATTACCAGCTCAGGTACACCAGTAACGGAGCATCAGTTACCCAGAAGAAACCCGGTACTGGATACCGGTATAGGAGTCCAGTGGGGGTAGCATTTGTAAGCCCCTCCTACTGCAGTGAGAGGGTGCGTTTGGGATACCGAAAGGGAACGGTGGCAAAGTAAGCCCAGCCGGTTCCCAGCAGCAACAGACAGGGTCACACTCTTGATCTTTCATTTCTTATCATTGCGATGAGGAATGAAAACGATTGTGTCAAAAATGCCCTAGTTACTAAATATACCCCTAAGATTCATGCTGGATGAAAAGAATCGGTATATATTTATTTTCTTATTTGTAACTAAGTGCTGAGCTGGAGTAAAGACGAGAGTAAAAAAAAAAGAGTTTATTTTGTGATATAGATGTCTGCTGCCAACTTACTGTTCATCTAATGCATTGCGCCACCATGTTATGACACCTGTGTCCAAACACTGTAAAGACATTGCTGTAAAACCTACATGTGCAGAGACCCCCTGGTTATGTATGCTCACACCCAAGAGCTAGCCAGGGCAGAGAAGGAAGTGCACTATCTAATCCATGTACCCCAATACCAAACACATAGACTGGGAAGTACATTAGCAATGCACAATATCTGAGAATTCACCAAAATATAGTAGAAGAAAATGGGCATCAGACACATTACAACATTCTTTTCCTTTACATACTTATGGACAGCATGGTGGTTAAGTGGTTAGCACTTCTGCCTCACAGCACTGGGGTCATGAGTTCAATTCCCAACCATGGCCTTATCTGTGTGGAGTTTGTATGTTCTCCCCGTGTTTGCGTGGGTTTCCTCCAGGTGCTCTGGTTTCCTCCCACACTTCAAAAAATATACTAGTAGGTTAATTGGCTGCTATCAAAATTTACCCTAGTCTCTCTGTCTATGTGTCTGTATGTTAGGGAATTTAGACTGTAAGCTCCAATGGGGCAGGGACTGATGTGAGTGAGTTCTCTGTACAGCGCTGCGGAATTAGTGGCGCTATATAAATAAATGGTGATGATGATGATGATGATACTTAGGTCTTTTATCATGCTGTACAAATGATGGGCCTGATTCATGAAGGATCTTAACTTAAGAAACTTCTGATTCATGAAGGATCTTAACTTAAGAAACTTCTTATTTAAGTCTCCTGGACAAAAAACATGTTACAATGCAAGGGGTGCAAATTAGTATTTTGTTTTGCACATAAGTTAAATACTGACTGTTTTTTCATGTAGCACACAAATATCAACTTTAAATTTCAGTGTAAAAATAAGCTATCAAGTATTTGTGTGCTACATGAAAAAACAGTCAGTATTTAACTTATGTGCAAAACAGAATACTAATTTGCACCCATTGCATTGTAACATGGTTTTTGTCCAGGAGACTTAAATAAGAAGTTTCTTAAGTTAAGATCCTTAATGAATCAGGCCCAATATGTTTACACCAATATATAGGATGAAGGTGGGAAATGACCACTCACTGCCCATGGCATGTGTTCTGCATTGGTACATGGAAGTAAACATTATCACTAGATAATGGCACATAGAAACCCCTTGGAAAGCAGAAGGTATAGTAATAATAGGGATATAATTATTTTATATAATAATAATAATGAAACCTAACCTAACCTATGAAAAATCAATAGACCACAACATTGAGAAATCTCTTAAATTAGAGAAACAGCCACAGCATTAGGTGGCCAAGTTAGAGATAGCGGACAAAAGGAATTGGAAACATTAATATAAGGTCTCTTATTGGGTCCATTGCATGCGGCCAGTACAGTCTGTAAGTGTTGTGGTATTGAGTCTACCAATGTCTGGAACTATAAAGGAGGGATGAAGCATCACTCTTTCACAAGAACGTCACTCAACTGATGCCTGGTTAATGTAAGTTGAAAACACTCTCAGAGACGTCATTCCAAAATATCCTATAAATTCTTGATTGGGTTCATATTTGGTGACTGAGAAGATCAGTGTCATTCTCATCAAACCTTTGGTGACCACGCATGGTCTGTAAATGGGGACATTGCAAATCCGGATACCTCTCTCATCAGTAAAGAAATGCTGCATCATGGGGTGAATTTGATCACTCAGTATCATGTACCTTGTAGCAATATCCATTAACCTTGCCTTTTAAGGGAATGACTGCAACAAAACCTTGGCAAGAAAATGCATCCCACAACAATTCTTTGCGTTGTCATCACACATTTATTAATCCATTTCTTGAGAATATGGTGAAGGATGAGTTCTATGACCATATTGCCTTCAGTGCTCACTAGTCCATTGCCTGTACTCTTTCCACCACTGATCTTGCAAATATGCACTGCCAGGTGTCATGAGCACTGCAGCCTGACTGTCATATTCTACTCGATAGAGTCTTTGTCAAACTGTTTTGGTTCGCACCACAGGATGACATTTGCTCTCCTTTATATCTTGCACCTTGAATTTATGTATAGATATCACAATCCTGTAGTATACACTTTCCGCCCACTGTTGTTGTTTGCTTTTTTTTCATTTGAACACACTGTCACCCTTACCGTGACAGGAAGGAGCAGCCTGTAGCCTCACTCTGTTGGTCGCTTCTCTTTCATGTCAGAGGTTGACTTTTTGTGCAATTGTGTCACAGTGGCACGAAAAACACTGGATGAGTAACATGTCTCATTTAGTGTTTTAGGTACCCCTTAACTATTGGTGCCCTAGGCTTGGTTTGACTAAGGTTAGCGTCGGCCCTGCATGGGTTTGAAACTCAAATGATTTAGCTGCATCTAGTTCTGCTTCTCTAATTATTATGATTAGCATACATAATTGATTTATTATGTACATGACATTAGAATAAACCAGGGTGGGAATAAATGGCTGCACCCATTATCTGTCAACTGCAGCCAGCAGAGATACCATAGCTAGCTGTTAATTAAATATTACAACACTCCTTCCATGTGTTAAAGATGATTAGAATCTATAGAATATCCCAACATAGAGATACTCTACCACATAAATCTGTAAAAGTGCAAATACCTTTCATTTTATCCCTGGGGGGAAAGGTAGAGCAGGTTGATGCAATTCCCCACACGGAGTCAGTGTTATTCTGTAAATGCTTGTGAGCTTAAACCTGTGCATGTTATCACTTTGTAAAAGGTCTAAACCACTCTGCTATCCAGTCATCTTTGTGTAAATAGATTTACTTTGATTTGGATGTGATTTGTTTTACATATGTGTGTACTGACTGTGTACTATAGGTGCTATATAAATATCTTAAATATATATATACTGTATATATATATATATATATATATATATATATACACACACTATACCGACCTGCCCAGAATTGGGATATACACCAGTAAACGTAGCCATGTCTACTCCATCTTCGTACGTAAAGGACACTTACTACAGTCTTCGATTTCAGGGAGTGAACGGGGCAGGGAGGAGCGTTTGACCATAGTCAATGTACAGTAAGGGCATGCCAAACTGAAGTGCACGCAGCAACGTCCAAATCAAGCTCTGGGCATCTCAAAATTACTTGTTTTTCTGCCGTATCTCTTGCTCCAGCTACAGGGCTAGTCTAAGTCCAGATCAGTAGTGATGACAGGTTAAATTAATCAGAAAATCAACTTGAGTGAACTTCTAATTCTATAAAATACGATACCATTCTTATCTCCAGTTTAGCACCACTCATTTGAAATTGCCTGAAAATGAGCAACAGTTTGCGCCATTTTTGCGGTACGCATTTTACGTGTACATGCAGCTCTATTAGTGTACAACTTATGTTGACAAAAGAAACCATGTAAAAAACAAATCACCATAATGAAAGTGGTATTCACAGTTGTTAAAAATGTGTTTGTTTCCCATAGGACAAAACATTAAAAAACACCAAAAAGCACAAAATATTTATGGTGCTACAAACAGTACTCTCACTTTGTATATAATATGGTGTAACTAATAAGAGTATTAAACTGTTTACCCTGCCTATCTCCTCTCTGTGCTGGGCACACCATGGTCCTACCGACCTCACTTACAAATGCAACATGTCACTTTTTTGTTTATTACCTCAGTAAGGTGCTGACGCCTATCACAGGGCTATTATTAATAGAGAATTATAATGCAGTAATCTACAATCAACTAAATACTAGTTACCTACCCTTATTAATTATGTCAGGGAGATGAGAGCTCTAAACATTGTATTTAATAATTTAATTGCAAATGTAATCTGTGCAGATGCTGTTTCTATAAATCTTCAATAAAATATATGAACAGGAGACATTCAGCACAGATAGTGTTAATTTGCATGTTTTGGTAAGGCAATATTGTACATCAGTCCCACACACCATCAGTAGGCAAATGATCTTGGAAAACCCCAGAATACTTCCTTGGTCATCAGTTTGGAACACACCATCTCAGAAGGTGTTTTACACAGCAGGGTGAAGCCACAGAATAGTATAACATAATTCTCCTTAATTCTAAAATGAATCTAAGGATGAACTTAGGGTATAAATAATGAATGAGCATGAGTATCACATCTATGCTACCAGGGTCTGATCCATCTTAACTGAACTGAAATACGCCTGTATTTGTTGCCACCCTTTTCCACACCTACAGTCCCCATTTTCTATGTATTTCATATTCCACAGGCAAACCCAAACCGTTCAGTGAAAGGGATTTGCACATAAATATGTGTCGAAATGAGTAAATTCATGTAAATTCATTCAGTTACATCTTTATTTACACTGATCAGAAATGCATGTGCATTTGCTTTATCTAAAGATGCATTTCAGTGGAAACATTTACGCAATTGCAAATTGAGCATGCCCCTTTGAGATGCATTTTGGAGTTGTTGATGAGAAATATCACATCTTTCGTTATGCATATCTTAAGAGGCGTACAACTCAAAACACAGACGTGGAAACGCATCCTTATGTTAAATTGTAAATAAGGCAATATGTTCCCTTTAAATAATCTAGGAATGAAAAAGTTAAACATTATGCTGATGAGAACCCCACCCCTCCACCCTGGAGGGCTGAATTGAGCATCTGTTGCTGCACAATACATTTTTGCAATCAAGTTCCATTTTTAACCCTGTATTTCCAGATTGCTCAGCTTAGATACAGAAGTGCTTACCAGTGTCCGGTAATGCTCCTTTTAGTATATCTGTATTATGGCCATAAATGACTACCAATACTACAGCACAAGTATGAGAAAGTGCTACTACTGACAAATCTGGTAGAACTACAGAAAGCTCATAGGATAGACTATTTGTATTCACAAGAATGGGGCACAATAATCTGATTGAATTGAAAATGAAAGAGTTAAAAGTGAAGACTACATCCAAAATGCTCTTTTTAGGCTATTTACATACAGTGCTGCTCAGCACCTGTGGTATAAGTGTGAAATGCGTTCAGTCGCTAAATGAGACTAGCTCAGACAGGAGGTTGAATAGAACTAATTATCATCTCTAGAGATGCACCCACAGAATGCTGTAACTGCTGCTGAGTGCATAAAAATCCTTTCTAACTCTTTTTCTTGCGGTCAATGCTAATTATAACATTCAATAGTTGCAACTCCATCGAGGACAATTAGTTCCGTGCAAGTTCCAGTTAAAGCTGCATTCAGCAAGAGACTGAGAAGCACTATGTATAAGCAGCCTAAGAGGGAACAGTCGCATGAGACTCCTGCTATAGACACCCGCCACTCTAGCGTAGCAGTACAATATCACAATTTGCATGTTATAACAGATATTGTGCTCTGTTTCTCTTTGTATTGCAATGTGTAAATATTACAGATGCTCAACTGGCCACAAACTGTTTCTCTTACTTGTTTATTGAATTGTGCCAAAAATTTGAAAATTCCAGGGAAATTCTCGACATTTAGACTGATGTTAAAATACTTTTTCATTGTTTAAAAAAAAATAAAAAATAGAAATAGTATCAAAAAATAAAAGTATCTAAAAAAACAAATTTTAATGTAGATGAACGGGGAACACAAATGACGAACCTTGAACATGAGCTGCGAATATTGAACCACAATATGTAACTGGGTTCTATTGAAGAGTGTCCTACATACATGTCCATTGCCATCAAACCGTGACAATCAATCACAGTTTTAACCAGTTCCAAATTTTTGAGATTCTCAAATTAACATCACTTACAACACTTCCATCTACAGGCTTAAATAAGGTACTGCACACAGTAACAGTACACGGAGATAATATTTCTACATATATATCTAAGCTGTTTAGAAAAGTATGTTCACTAAATTAAAGCTTTATCCAAATATTATAAAGAGGTTGAACTTGCAAATGAGTTGTAACTTGTAGCTACAGTGTAACTTTAAAGACTGTATTTACTATACTAGCACATGCCTATGGAGTTATGGTGTTATGCTAGTTTGTATTTACTTTTATTTTGCATTTTCATCATAGTCGTCTTTAAGTTTATAGAAAATATAATGGAAGAGGGAGTGTTTGGCAGAAGGTCCTCACAGGGGGACACGATTACTTCTTTAGAGTGTATTTCAGAATGTGGGGGGCACAATTACTTCTTTAGAGTGTCTTTTAGAATGCGTAAAAAAGCAGCAGCTTATAATACAGCCAAGTTTGTGCATGTTTTAATGACAGTAAAAATGTGAATGAAAAAGGCATTTGAAAGGCAAATGCATTTGACATTTGTTTGTTACTAGAATTTTCACTTGTATTAGTTTTGACTAGGACAAAAAGCCTTCCAAGATATGGAATACAAACTGATTCTTATGATTCTGATTCTTACTGATTAGAAACAATGTATTTTGTTTTACACCAATTTTAATGCATTTTAGCTGCATGGAAAACTCTAGTAAATGCAATAAATGTCAGGATATTGAGCCCTGAGAAATGCCCAATTTGTGAGCAAAATGTTTCTTATATAAGTTAATGATATTTCATTATTATTTTTTACGCATAGTGTTTTTGTGCTAAGGCACCATTAATCCCGCACCAAATTCCCCAATTATGTTGAAATAAAAATGTTGGTTGTTCCAATATTCCAACATTTTGGAATACTTGTAGGACATACAGGGACCTTGATATTTTCCTCTTTCCAATAAATTAATTGTTTACCACATCAAAACTAGGTACTTAAATTCACCTGTTTAAGAACCATGAACCTACGGTAAATCAGTAGAAATTCAAACAAGTATTGGATAATGACTGGCCTAAGTAGGAGAAATATTTCTTGGGAAAAAGTTGCATTAAACACATATTGTTATGAGCAAAATTTATCTGAAGAATTGACTATAAAACAGTATCTAGGTGAAAAATGGCAACAGAACCGGGTGCGGTGCTGCTGAATGACCAGTACCAAGATTTGTTGGAGTGTTGCCAAGAACCAAAGTTAGTTTTAATCCACCACATCAAACAAAACACCTTCTGTAGATGTATCCCTCCATATAGTACACAACAATGAGGGTAAATTAATAATGTTCATTATTATTTGGCAATGACTTTTGCAGAAGACCTGCAATACAAATAGTGAATTTAAAAACAATTAAAAATAAGTCACAATATCAAAAGAGACCCATATCCAAGCTGTAACAATACATAAATAGAGTGGTAGGAATTAGTAGGTATGGACGTGTGTGAATAAAAAAAACAACAATGATGTAGTATGAAAGGAGTAGCAAATCTAAAAGATAAGTTGCATTATATAAAAGGGTTACTGATTACAATGATATCTATATATATGTAAAAATGTCTACGCCTTGACAGAATGAGAAGTGTTTAACATTATAAATATACATTTGCTGTACAACTAAGTGCTTGTTGACCTCTCTTTATAAGCCTTTTTATCAAAAGTTGCCCAAGCACCAAGGCAATTGGCCCAATGTTTTATGCGTGTCTTGGCTTATAACGACTGCGATCCCTGATAATGATTCTTTAAAAATCAAGAGAATAGTTTCACTTCATGCACACAAAACGTTTTACCCAATTTAGTGCCCAAAAGGGTACTTTGAGCACATCTTTCAGAGCAAGTGCACTAAAATACAAAGAAACTGCCTGCCAGCCGTATGTTGTGGGGTTTGAAAATCAGAAAAGTTTGGTGCTAAATTAAAAAAGTTGGCCATCCAACTTTGAGAAGAGACAATTGCTGCTGCCTTTCCTCCTAGTTATCATAGGTGGCAGTGGGTTGCCTGGTGGAATAGCACCAGCCTAGGCTGTTATGCTTGTCGGGTGCCATCCAGTCAGTCAAGCCAGTTCATTGGTGCCTTTCTTTTTATGCCATCTTTCCAGACTTTTCTATTGAGAGCACTCATGACCTGGGCATTTAGCCCTTTTGCTTCCCTTAGTTATAAGTCAATAGGTGCCCCCTTGCATAATTTGTCTATTTTTAATTATATAGATACATATATGTTCCTATATGTCCATTAGTAATGTGTTTGAATCTAACTGTTCATCAATCTTCTCACTGTCCTCAGAGTGGTGAGTAGATCTAGATGAGAACAAATCACTGCACATGTGGGAAGGTTACATGTGCAAGATTCAGATAGGCTTTTTACATGCAGCGATTGCTTTTCAACAGGCAAAGTCGTGTTATGTGAAAAGTCAATTTTTCTACCTTGCAAAAGTGCAATTTAATAGGGAGGAAACAAAAACCTTTTGCTTTCGCATTGGAGATCTATTTTCCACAGCAAAAAAAGGAGAGTTGAATAGCCTTCTAAAGGGCCAACTCTAGTAAGAGCAAAGGTCAGAGGTCAAAGTGTGCACTTTACGGGCAATTACCTCTAAAAGTTGAGATAATAAATGAGTGAAGATTTGAAACAGAAACATCCCGTGGAGGAACCTCAGGCAAAGTTCCTAAAGTACATTGCTGTTAATTAAATCTGCCTTAAAGGTCTTATTGTATTCTGGTAAATATGAAATAATTCAGTGTAAAAACAAAACAAGATTCCAAGACGTGTAGCGAAATTCAAAAGAAACAGACAAGTAGCAAAGTGCACCAAAGGAAACACTTGATGTCACTGTGCTACCACTAATTTCTATACACAAGCAGATCATTAAAACAATTATTGTAGATTTGTTTTTCAAAGCTTTAAAATGCATTTGTGGCAGTTGGTGACTGGCTATACGTCTCTTGCCAAGATGATATTTCATTATTATTAATTAAAATTGCAGAGAGAGAGAGAGAGAGAGAGAGAGAGTTGGGAGGTTTCCTGTAAGTGGATTCATTGTAGTTTAGTTCTCTAATGCTTTCAGACAAATATCTGCCAAATAAACCGGTTGTAGCATGTTCTAAAGACTTTGAGTAAAAAAAAGAGCTGCGTGTCAGTTCTTGTGAAAGTGTACATGCAAGAGGGTGTGTGCAGGAATGTGCATAATGAGCATATTTTAAATTATAGTAATTTTAACTCTTGCTGCTGGAGAGTGACTGGTTGCTATAACCAGGGTAAAGAGCTTGTATAAATAGGATGCAAACCAAATGTATGATAAAACATAATAAGGGTAATTTATGACCAAGGAAAAATGTGGATGCTCTGTGCAAATGTTGCTTACTGCCCTTGTGTGAGAACGACCACCTATATTTGTGTGATTATACACTGTTAATGTGGAATGATGGACTTTAAACTGTGCTCCTTATTATTAGTGGAGTTAGGTGGAGCAAGCTTCACTTGCTAAATGCATCTGATACTACATCCAAACACAACAATGACATTTCTTCTTGTAAGGGGAGATATTTAAATTAGGTCTATGAGTGGAGAGTGCAGGCGGTGTAGGCAATTATGAGCCTGCAATCTAGACTTGCAGGGGCGCACACAGGATTGTCAGGGGGGGGTTTTCCAAAACAAAACCAAAACACGCGAGAGAGAGCTGCTGCGCATTCGCGGGCACATGCGCAGCAGCTCTGTTACGGCAACACTGTACTATACAGCAGCTGCGCCGCTGTCAAAGAAGATCTGTATTGCACCGCCGCGGACGCTTCTTTGACAGCGCCGCGGCTGTTGTATAGTACAGTGCTGCTATGGTGATCACTTAGCTAGCGGAGGGGGGGGAGGGGGTTCTGGAGACCCCCCAGAAACCCCCCCTGCATGCGCCACTGACTTGTAAGCGCAAGGCACATAGTGCAGGTTATGGGCATACAATGATATTAAGCCACTGGCAAACCTAGCTAAGGTTACCAACTCTTGTAAATCTTTGGATTGCAAATCTCTAAGAATTATCTTTACTTACAACATTTTTACTGACACATTATTTATTCAATTGTCGAATGTATGAGAAAGGAAACGTAGGTGTACCTGTCCCAGAGGACAGAGAGGGACATAAGTTAAAACCAATGGGATCATTGTTTCTGAATGAAATCCATTTGTGTGGTGAAAGCTATTTGTAATTTAATAGTGGAAAGAGAGTGCATTGTTTAGTTACTAATGGAGAAAAAATTGGCAACATTAACAGACGGGTGGCATCCATACCCTGGGGACAGCAGAGGATAGTAGTATAGACATACTTTGATATTGTCAATTTTGGTGGGATTGTCCCCATTTTTAGACTGTGAAAGGGATGGGAGGTTATTGAAAAGTGGACATGGCTTCATTGAATGGGGGTGGCTCATCCAAATCATAGCTGGAGCTTATTTTGTCAAAATTTTGACTCCCAACAGGCATAGCCTTTCCTGGATAATGTAGTATGTGCAAGAAATAAAATAAATAGCAAAATACATCCAATAGCAGATGTTAGAAATACATTTTTTATTCCAAATCTGATCATGGCATTCCATGATTAAGGCAGGCATGCTGTTGTAATGCACCTGCAGCCAAATGTAAAAACGAATTTCTGCTTAGTGGGACGAAATATTGTAATGGACTTAAAGGGGTAGTGATTAATATCCAGGAGGACATTCCCACATTACTGGATGGCCGCATGTCCTTTTTAGACCTAGGCAATGACAATTTATACAAGTACTAAAAGGTGAGGAGATTGGGTGTCTGCCTATATTGTCAATAGAACACCTTTTATACAATCTGTGCACATCGTATACAGGAAAGAGCTTTTATATTTTGAGTTAAGCTTATCTTAGACTTGTAGACCCTCAGTACAGTAAGACTAAGTACAATAAGAGTCCCAAGTCAACCACACACTTTACAGTTGTAATTCATTTAGGGTGTTGTGCACAATTGATATGAGGGACTCTGAAATGCCAAAAATCTGATCATCTGCACAGATACATTTCAAATAATGGAATGGAGGCATAAACTTGTGTATGTGCATGCCACATAAATAAGTACATTTTCAGGTTTTACTGTCTCTAAATGATCCCCTATGTGTTTTCAGTTCTGCATAACATCACAGTTCAGTTTTCTCCCACCTTCCAAAAGCCTACTGGAAGATTAATTAGCTCCTGTATGTGTTTGTGTGTGTTCTTTTGTGCCTTTGATAGGGAAATTGGATTATAGGGACTGATGTGAATAAATAAACATTCTGCACAAAGTGCTGTGAAATATGTTAAAGTATAACAATTCTACCATGATAGGGCTGCTCAGGGCAAATGTATATTTTTCCTATTTATTTTAATAGCTGTGTCTACAACAATTGCAGAAAAACACGTCTTCACAAATGCAGTAATTTGTTCTATCGTTATCAAAGAATAAAGCTGAAAAGAGCACAAGTAAAAAAAACAACGAATTAAGATAATAAAATTATCATTGCCATGAATTATTACTCTAGGCCACATATAATGATATAATGCAAACAATACAAACTATTGATGGTATACATGTTCCTACTGTTCTAAATACATATTTTTTTAAAAATCCCATCTCCCTCATGAAGTATAGTTCCCAATCTATAACATGAGCAGGGAGTGACACCATTGCAGACTGTGATGCTGCTTCTGCATACTGCAGTTTTGATCTGAGTACCCCTTCTTCTATACACTGCATACTGTCTTCTGCCTCTAGCACGCTGAGTCAAGCTGTAATAACAAGTAGCTGCACCTATGACCAGCATGAAATTCAGGTCGGTTTGGCCTAATTACAGTGCGAGGAGGGAGTGCCTGTAATGACATTTTCCTTTTTCATGATTTAACGTCTACATTTTTCACACAAACACACCATAAATCTATCACTCAAACACAAAAGGTCATCTCGTATTACATGATTCAAATCTCTTGAACTGCAAAATGTTAAATAATATGCAAATCAAGAAATAAGCATCTCTTCTGTGTGATCCAGTTGTCAAGTATGTGTGTTCCTGTTGTTATACTGTGGTTTCCTATAACAGAAGCTACATGGAGGCTCATTTTTTAGGCTGTTGCATTTTGTGAAAGCAGATGCAGACTGCGTAAGTTTTAAAATAGAAATGTTTCCTCCATCTCTCAATATATACTCCATATGTCTACCATTTCAATCAATTTGGATTGGAAATCTAAAAAATACATTCTAGATAACTGCGTCAAAATAAGTTCAACATGATGAATAGTAGCATAGTAGTAGTTGCAGGTGCAGTTTGTGTATATGTTTGTGTATATGGGGCAGCACGGTGGCATAGTGGTTAGCACTTCTGCCTCACAGCACTGGGGTCATGAGTTCAATTCCCAACCATGGCCTTATCTGTGAGGAGTTTGTATGTTCTCCCCGTGTTTGCGTGGGTTTCCTCCGGGTGCTCCGGTTTCCTCCCACACTCCAAAAAACAAACTAGTAGGTAAATTGGCTGCTAACAAATTGATCCTAGTCTGTGTGTGCCTCTCTCTGTCTGTCTGTCTGTCTGTGTATGTTAGGGAATTTAGACTGTAAGCTCCAATGGGGCAGGGACTGATGTGAGTGAGTTCTCTGTACAGCGCTGCGGAATTAGTGGCGCTATATAAATAAATGATGATGGTGATGATGATGAATGTATCTTTCATTTCAACTCTACAAGCCACAGTGCTTGCAATATAGGCAATGGTTCCAAACCAAACACCTCATAAGTTGGGCTTGCAAACATATAGAAACTACATTATGGTTATATAACTGTTTTACTGTTTTTCTAAAAGAGATGTCCACTTAGGGACAGGTTTCTCATACTACTGCTGCCCACCTTATCTGTGCTTAGTATACCAGTTGGACCTCCTCTCTGTGAACTCCACTGTCACATATATACTGTATGTATATATCTTTAAGTCCTGTTTATTCTGCTCAACTCCCAGAGTTTCGGGCCTAAAAACAATTTGGAATAGAGTGGCTGTTATAGCAGTGAAATAGGGGTTTTGTTGGGTATATCACAGAAGGACCCTCCTCTACCATACAAAACAAAGAGGAGAAGAAGTGTGAGAAAATGTTCCTCAATAGAAAGCTCATTTGAAAAATGTTGTATGTTGTTTTTAACTTCTTGGCCAAAATGTATAGTCCAGTTTAAAAGAGGAAGTAAAATGTTCTGCTTTATAAGATTCTGTCCAATTACCAATAAATTAAGATGCACCAAATATCAGCCAATAATATCATTACATCATGTAACTCAGTTAGCCATTACAGACTTCCTAAATAGTAAAAATATCTCAGTGGCAAAAGATAATGATTGGACTTTGCAAATAAAGGTTAAATTGTGCGACACCGCCTTTCACCCAGATAATAATAAAAGGGCTACGGTCCAAGTGGGCTTTTTTTTTTTTAACTCTTTATTTTCAACAACAACATGAGTTACAAACAATATATAACGAGGATGCCATGAAGCTCTGTTCAAAATAGATCAGTAAAAACATACAAAGTGAGAACACATAAAGTAGTCTAACACAACAAATCCTAAGTCCGCACTATAAGTAAAGATATATAATATGAACTATATGCCTCATAGAATCCTGTTATTAGCAAAAACCCCATGTTGTTATTTTTTTCCTTATTTTTTATTGAAAAGAAAAGGGAGAAGGGGAAACAATAGGAAAGGAAGAAAGATTAAGAAAGGAAAAAGTTAAGGGGGGAGAGGAAAGGAAGGGTAACTCGGCATGAGCCTTCCGAGGGAGGTGTAGCCCAGTGGGCTTTTAAAGGAGCAATCTTGTTTGTTAACATAATTCATTGTGGCAGGTATTTATCATTTTCCTTGTTTTTTTATTCAGGCTACTTGTACTGATGTAATCTTCTGGACTACCATGGCTACCACAGTCACATGGCACAATATGTTGTGAGCAGAGAGGATCTGAATGCCCTTCTGAGCTCTCTCTGTACTGTGCTATTTCCCCCCCTCCTCTGTCATCACATGTCATGCTGACAAGCCTGGTACCCAGAGAACCATAGTATCTGAATGCCAAGAGACAATGCAAAGAGTCATGCCCAGTACTGGCTGGAGCTCATTGGACTAAGGCAATTGAAGGAGCATAGAAATGATACTACTTACAAGTGCTTCCTATGGAATGCTGCCAATTTACACTAATGAGTGCTATTTCACCCTAATTACAATGAGAAATACCAATACATGTATATGAATCAGGAGCAAAACCATCAATGACAAATCACAATTTTGACGGTATAAGAAATATATATCAAAATACATATTCAAGTTTTCAAATCTTTCAAAATAAGTAATTTATCTCAGTCAATTTAATCAAAGTTCTTTTTCATATGACACATTTCCAAAATAGTCTGTTTGTCAATCTTACAAAGGTATTATTATTATTATTATTAATTTTTATTTATAAGGTGCCACAAAGTATCCGTAGCGCCGTACAAGGACAAACAATGGCACAGTACAAGGTGAAACAGCACAGTACAAGTAACAGTAAGCACTATAACTCTGGGGCTCAGGCTCAGCTAACGTGAGGGAGGGGAAAAGTCAGTACAGGCAGGTAACTTTGGCCCAAGAGGGTGGGCACGGATGACAGCTTAAGAGCCACTGAGGGGAGCGGAGAGAAGCGAGAGGAGACAGAGGGGAGAAGGACCAAGAGGAGGAGAGCTGAGTAGCTGGAGAGCGCAGTTAAAAGTGATGGAGACAGGAGGTAGGAGAGCCCTGCTCAAAGGAGCGTACAATCTAAAGGAAGGTAATACATAAATGTGAGAAAAATGAGGCTGTGTAATTTCCTAAGAAATCTAAAACCACAGCAACATTGGGCCACAATAAGCCTAATGGCCACCAGTTGATATGCTGGACTACTAGATAAATGTCTGCCCACATGGTGCCCCTTAGGCCTTTTGGTATTGAAACTGATTGTACAATAATTGTACAGGATTTGTTATTCAGAATGATTTGGACTTTGCAAATAGTTATTTTTGTGCCCCAAGTCACAGGTGGTTCAGGTTGGAAGGGCAGGGGTTCCATTTACATAATGATAGTACTTTCCAGCTGGCAGTGTTGTGTGCCCATCTGAGATTACAACTCTGATGTTAATATATGTAGAATGTCTTCGATACCTGAACTTGATCAGCGGGCATTATTGCTGTGCTTCTTAGCCCCACAGGTCCCAGACTCTATAGGGGCATTGAGGACCAATGGGGGTGGGAGGGTTATCTGCTCATCAATGATAATATTAAGTCAATGTCGTATTTTATAAGAACAATTATTTTATAAAAACAAAATACAAGTGGTAAATTCAAGGAATAACACCTCATTACCTACATAAAACAATAAGTGCAATATTGATTTTTTTAAAACTCCACAATGTAAATGGCAACCTAAATAATATCAGGTCTCAAATTGTATAGCATCAGATAAAGTGCAGTCTCATTAGGACATGTGTCTTGAATACTCAGAATCTTGCCAATAAAACGATGAATGTATTATTAATTATTTAGGACACATGCATACTGCGTGTATTTCACCCACACCCAGTTTCTAAATTTACATGGGAAAGAACGATTAGGTCTCATAAGTCGTGTTCAGGCGTGGATTCAAGAACAGCTTAATGCTACAGTTTAATGATGTTGTTCCAGTTAATGCATCTACTTCATTGTGAAATTCCCACATTCGTCACCACTAACTATAGATTCAAGTAGTTATTTTGTTCTCACAGCTACTGAAACAGAATTTGGTGTCTCACACTTATTCTGGCTTTGTGTCTCCTTTAATCTTAGCACCAAGAATATAGTAATTTTATCTAAAGGTGTCTGAAACCTCAGAACTCTCTGTTCACCACAATTCTGTGATATTTTGGCTCAAAATTCACCAATAGCAGAAACATTATTTTTCAAATACTACTAACAATTTGGCATTTGCTCCAATTCACCGGATCCCAGCGCTGATGCACCCCACACACTCGGGAGGGGCGTACTTTATATTTAAGTGTTTTTTTTAGAGTAAAAATGTGTTCGTATTTAGATAAGCGCGTTGATATTTTTGTAGTATGTTTAATTTTTCATGTATTTGTTCATTTAATTGAAAACATTTTTAAACTTTATAGTATAAATGTATTTTCTTTTTATAAGAATGAGGAGCAGCATAAGCAGTATAAGCTGCAATCGGCCTCTATTAGCTTTGACCACAGAGAAATAGGTCAGGCAGTATAGACTCAAAGCATTGAATGGGCTAAGGTTATTGCAAGCAATCTTGGCTTTCCAGTCTCAGTTTGCAATAACAGTTTCAGCATGCAGTGCCGTGATCTATTTGCCAGCCTTGAGAAATGTGGAGACTTCCCCACCATTCTTGCTTGTGACAATAAACTAATTCATGTCACATTGCAAGTAGAGATGTTCATTGACTCCTGTGTTCTGGGTTCGGATCTGGATTAACTTCGTGTTTTGGTTATTGTTTTGTTTTGGCAAAACCGCCCTTGCGTGTTTTGGTTTTGAATCCCTATTTTTTATAAAAATCTTTATTTTTTTTTGCTAAAATCACTTAATTCTGTTTTTTTCCCCCTACATTATTATTAACCTCAATAACACTAATTTAAAGTCATTTGCAGTCAATGCTGACCACCTCACATGTCACAATATTATTTTCTTACACTTTCAAACAAAGACTGCAGCAGTTCTTGCCAGTAATAAGAAGAAGGCCATTGTCATGCCTGGTCATAGACCAAAAAATCCACCTCTTATGTGTGGAATTATTTTTAGACAAATCCTGACAACAGTTGTCTAGCCATTTGTAGCATTGTAAAGCCTGAGTCAGTAGAGGGAGGGACCTTAACCATCTAGGAACCTCATCCATGTTACACCATTTGAGGCGAGTTCATGGAAAGTTTTTGTGAAAATCAGAAACTTATGCTAAAAAATAACAACAAACAGTCCAGCATCAGCTAGGTCCCTTCTCTCAGCTAGATTCCAGCACCTGCAATCTACACCCTCAACACAATCATCATCAATATCCTCACAAGTGCCCGGAGTTAGTCTTGCATCCAAGTTTCTAAGGTGAGATGACTCCTCCCCTATCCAGGACTCCTCAGAAGAATCATTGAGCGTTAGGCCCACTGCTGCTGCTGGGGGTGGTTCTTCAACCCAGAAGCAGACCAAGAAGAAGACTACTAGTAGTTTACAACAATTGACTGTTAGCAATCTTTTGCAAGAGAAAGCAAGTATGAAAGCTGTCACCCAGTCGCAAAGTGGATCACAGACGATGACTAGTATTAGATCTGTGTTCAATATCCACTATCAATGCAGCTGGTTTTAGACAGTTACTTGAGGTCTTCTGTAGCCGTTACCAAATTCCATCATGAGACCATTTTTACTAGAAATGCTATTCCTCACCTCTACCAGAAGGTTCGTAAAAATGTAATTATTGGGCTACAAAATGCCATTCTACACACTGTACACTTAATCACAGATATGTGGACAAGCGGAACTGGGCAAACTAAAGATTATATGATTGTGACAGCCCACTGGGTTGGTGATTCGCCTTCACCAGCAGGGACAACAGCAGCATGTACCTAAGAGCGGCACATTTTTCAGAGGCAGGCTACTCTGTGTATCATCTGCTTCACTAAGAGGCATATTGTTATTATTGTTATTATTATTATTATTATTATTATTATTATCGTAGATTTGTAAGGCACCACAGTGCTCCACAGCGCCATACAGTAGGGAAGACAAGGACATACATAAAACAAGACATACATAAAACAAGAACAGATAAGGCAGGCAATATGAATGGATACATGAAAACAAAGGGTATGGAGGACCCTGCTCATCAGAGAGCTTACATTCTAAAGAGAAGAGGGCACAGCTGAAACAAGAGGAGTGAGTGTGCCTCAGAGTGGAGATTGGGATAGTTATGAGGGTGCATTAGTGTGAATAGTGTTATCGAGGATAAGGTCACCTCTAAAAAAGTGATGGGTTTTCAAAGAGCATCTAAAGATTTGAAGGCTGTGAGAAAGTCTGATTGAGCGTGGTAAGGAATTCCTTAAGTGGGGATCAGCACAGGAGAAGTCTTGAAGAGTGAGACGTGGTTATCAGAGACGAGACAAGGCACAGGTCAGAGGTAATATCGCTGACAACCTGTTTGAAAAACTAAGGGATGCCATTGCAACATGGCTTATCCTGCTTGGACTCTCCTGAGGATATGTGATTTTGTTAGAGCATTGCAGCGGGGGGGATTCCATAACATTCCCTCTTTTGCTCACACAATCAACTTGGTGGTACAGAACTTTTTAAAAAATGACAATGATATGCAGGCGATGCTGTCTGTGGCCCGAAAGGGTAATTTTCGGGATTCTGCAACAGCATGTAGGAGAATGCAGCAGTTGCAAGAAGAATAGAATTTAGGGAGAATGTACTTTAGTCCAGCACAGTGGAGAATACTTTCCGTGTTGTGCAAGGTGCTGAAACCACTCAAAGTAGTCACCTGTGAAGAAAGGACAGACACTGTTAGCTTGAGTCAAGTGATTCCCTAATTAGACTTTTTAAAAAGCAGCAAGAGAAATTGAAGGAGGAAATGAAACAAAGCAATTCCGCTAATTATGTTAGACTTGTAGATTTAGTACTTTATTCGCTTCGTCAGGATCCAAGAGTTATTAACATCCTGAAATCGGATCATTACATTTTGGCAATTGTGCTTGATCCTAGGTTTAAGAGCTATGTCTTCTCTTTCTTTCCAACTGACCTAGATTTCAAGAGATGCAATGAGCTCCTGGTCCGCAAGCTGACAGCTTAAGAGGTACATGACACAATGACGTCTCCTCCTTCAATTTCTCTGGAAATTGCTGCTAGGAAAAAACTTAGCTTTTCCAAGACACCCAGTGGTGATGCAGAAGAGTCTGCACAACATTTTGACATTTGGTCTGGGCTAAAAGAATTGCCCAAAAATTGTGACAGCTCTTCCGTAAAATGAACTACAAATTTAATGACGAAGGCCATTACCAGCACACAGACTTCTGTGATGGTGGATTCCAGTGGGGATGAACTAGTATTGTTTGAGGATGATGTGCACACTGATGAGGGTGAATATGATGACAGTGTAGATTGAAGGTGCTGATATCTTGCTGAGAGAAGGGAGCTAGCTGATGCTGGTATGCTTGGTAATATTTTGGGTAGAATGGCATGTTGGCAATTTTATGTTTTTCTACAGTAAACTTTCACTTTTATTAGGGAGGTGTATTTTTCTTTAAAAAGGTACAAGCTTTTTATTTACATTTTTGTTTCCCTGACTTAAAACCAATATGCACTTGAACATAAGCTTTAGCACATGAGGTAGAGGGATCAGTATCATCATGACTGAGACTGGAGAGTGACAAGAACAATGCCACCCCTTCTGTTTCTGTATGAGCTATGGCACAGTAGAATGTCACTGGGGACTTTTAAGAACACTGACAGCCCTATTATTACAATTTCTGTTTAAGCACTGAACCCTGCCATCTCTCCTGTTTCTGAGTGAGCTATGGGACAGTAAAATGTAACCGCAGATTTAGACCAAGACTGCCATCCCTATTATTTATATTTCAGCAATGACAATTAGCAATGGAACTCTCCTCTTTGTGTATTACCTATATAACACAGTACAATGTGACTGCAGATTAAGAAGACCAAGCCTGCCAGCCCTATTATTTCTATTTGAGCAATGACAATTAGCAATGGAGCAATGGAGCTCTCCTCTTTGCATGTTACCTATATAACACAGTACAATGTGACTGCAGATTTAAAAGACCAAGCCTGCAAGCCCTATTATTTCTATTTCAGCAATGACAATTAGCAATGGAGCAATGGAGCTCTACTCTTTGTGTGTTACATATATAACACAGTACAATGTGACTGCATATTTAGAAGACCAAGCCTGCCAGCTCTCTTATTTCTATTTCAGCAATGACAATTAGCAATGGAGCAATGGAGCTCTACTCTTTGTGTGTTACCTATATAACACAGTACAATGAGACTGCAGATTAAGAGGACCAAGCCTGCCAGCCCTATTATTTATATTTCAGCAATGACAATTAGCAATGGAGCAATGGAGCTCTCCTCTTTGCATGTTACCTATATAACACAGTACAATGTGACTGCAGATTTAAAAGACCAAGCCTGCAAGCCCTATTATTTCTATTTCAGCAATGACAATTAGCAATGGAGCAATGGAGCTCTACTCTTTGTGTGTTACCTTTATAACACAGTACAATGTGACTGCAGATTTAGAAGACCAAGCCTGCCAGCTCTCTTATTTCATTTTCAGCAATGACAATTAGCAATGAAGCTTTCCTCTTTGTGTGTAACTTATATAATACAGTACAATGTGACTGCAGATTTAGAAGGCCAAGCCTGCCAGCTCTATTATTTCTATTTCGGCAATGACAATTAGCAATGGAGCAATGGAACTCACCTGAATATCACTGGAAATTTTGAAGAACACTGCTACCCCTCCTCTTTCTTTTTTACCTATGATGCTGTCCAACTGCACTAGAGACTTTCGAGAACTGTGCTACCCCTTCTGTGTCCCTCTGTGAGATGGCACTGGATCGCCGTGGAGGGCGGTACTTATAGAATCCAAAACTCGTGAGATTCAATGACGTTTTACCTCGTTTTCAATTCCGAGTGCAGATCTGCTAAGTTCGGGTGTGTTCGGTTCTCGGGGAACCGAGCCTGAACATCTCTAATTGCAAGCATTCTCTGTGACAGAAGGGGATGTGCCAGTGACCACAGGGGCAGCTATGGTAAATACAGGTGCTTCTGCAGTGCTCACCATAGTCAGTTTGAGCCTGATTCTGTGTTGGATGTACGCCTGTTTGCTTAGTGTTTTTTCACATTGCACATGCTCAGAAAGTGAATGTACACAACTTCGCCTATTCAAACCTGCAACTTTTACGTACTTACGACTCCTTATGCATGAAAAGTGGAGGGGAGGAGTGTTCTTATGGTAATGTATGTTTGAGTAATATACGGATGTTCAGGCTGTAATGTCTATGACATGTGTTTGCCTTGTCTTAGTATTGGTTGACAAAAAAAATGGAAACACCTGGGTAAATGAAGGACACCAGGCATATTGAAAGCAATTATATACCAGCATGGCAAGGTCATGCATAAAAATGCTTGAATGCCTTGGTTGCCTATAATTATGGTTAGCATGGCAGCAAGAGCAGACCTCAGTGAGTTGGTAAGTAGGGTGTTCTAGTCTCATTTGGCAGCAGCTTCAAAGACTAAGACAGCTCAACTTTGTCATGTTTCACAGGCAATGGACAAATGTAATAGAACTCCAACAAAAAGCATTAGCAAAAGGCAACAGAGGACAGACGTGTATATTCCACATATGCTACATATATCCATATCTACCTCGCCTCTCCTGACTTCTCCTCTTCTTTACTATCTCTTGTAACCAAATGATTCTCTACAATGTCCACATGGATTTCCCAACATTATCTAAAGCTCAACATGTCCAAATGGAGCTTATTATCTTGGTGTCACACTTGACTCAGCCCTCTGCTTCATTACTTGCATCCAGTTTCTCTCCCAGTCCTGTGACCACCATCTTAAGAATATTGACAGAATGCATTGTGGAGGTCATTTTATTGACATTGTTTAGGGGTAGTCATTAATTTAAAAGGCTAGGCCAGTGCTAATCACTACTTGCTATAGGCAACTGAGTGAAAATAGAGTTAACTAAAGAAAATGTTAAATAAAAAAATAGGCAAGTCAGACAATACTTTTAGAATGTACAGAAAGCTATGAACTAAATACAGTTTGCACAGAAGTGAGGAATAGGCAGGGTCCAGATAATTGCAACTCACATCACAAATAACCTCCTTTTAAGTTGTTATAGGGTCTATAGAATCAGGATGAATGAGTGCTAAATAAGCGGTAAGCTCATTGTATAAGGTTATAGGCATGTGACCTTTGTCAATGCACTGTGATTACATTGATTCTCCAATCTGTGCAAATTATTTGGGATATTTTCAACAAATCTTGACATATTTGATAATTAATATGGCACAGTTTCAGAATTGGTTGAAATGATAAACCTAATATATCATTTGTTATCTCTCCTAAACATCTCAAGTAGTTTGCACAGTTCCAAATACCCCTTTAAAGGAAAATCAATTTATTTTTTATATTTTGCAGCAGATGTTAGGTAGATTTTATAGCTACATAAAAAAATCTCTAGATCTCTAAAATATTGTCCTGTTCAAAATACAGTTAAAAAATACATCTTGTTAAATGTTGCAGAGCTTTCTAAGATTCGAAACCACGAATAATACAAAACACTTTGAGCCAGCCCTTGTTAGATGTAAACCCCCTATACCTGGCAGATGCTGTAAACAAGCTCATCTCTTCAGGAACAGAAAAAGAGGTTTTATTGGTTACAAATGTAGCAGGCACATAACATTGGCTACGAGTAATGCATAGAGGAACTGGTATAACAAAGTAAACACATCTAAACTGTAGCAAATAAACATATTTAGTATCTTTCTACTATACAATAATATGAGGGACTTTAGTAACATATAATACAATCATTCTACAAAGTCTACTAATGTGGTCTTCCTTGAGAATAAGGCTTACATAGCACTAGTTAATCATGGTGCACATGTGATATATTGCAGACAGTAAAGCATTTACTAATGTTGCTTCTTTAAAATAATAACTGGTGTCTAGTTTATATAACTAAACACATGTGAACTGGTTCTAATACAGAATAATGTAGTAGTAGTAATAATGTTCCAAATGCACTCAAAGAGGGGATGTGCCAGTACACCAGAAATATGAATTGTTAATGTCACATATGTGTGTTCCTGTAGAATATATGAGGTAATTGGTAATTACTTGTAGTCTTAATTTGCTAATGACTTATACACGCATTTACATTCTGGGTTAGTTTAAGTGTAAATACTCCTTCTGTAAACTTGGCATATATGCTTCTAATGTAATGTTGTATACTTTTTTCTGCACTGCATATGGATGGAAATATGCTATTTTTGCACTTGGGGTAAATCTGTCGCATATGTTACCGATGCAGAGCTGGATCCATCTCGAGATGTGAACAGCTCTACATATGGAAAAACACTACTTTGCATGTACTTATTTTAAGCCTAAATTACACTAATTTTTCAACCACCTCAGTATCAGGCCCTGTGTTTCCTTATGATGTGCTTGAAATAAGAGAACTATACAGTATTCATTGTATATAGACTACCAGATATCTAACAAGTAGTAGTTACACTTATATAGGGCTCCTCCACATTCCAGGAAGGTACACTGATATTTTTTCAAGTATGCAATAACAATGTCAAAAATCAATTCTCAATATTGTAAACGGGATCGCAGAGAGATACAATATGCATTTTCATGATGGATCAAATAAATTGACCTTTCATAAATTCACCTGAGAAATTGTGATTTCAGTAATTTTGTGATGTCTGGCAATTTGTTCTCAACGGTCTGGAAAACTGGTGACTTGTAGGTCGATTTTTATTTAAATGATTCAATGATTAGGAAATCTTCTACAAATTGACCTTTATTAAATAACCCCTTTACGGCCCCTCCCCACCATTCCCCCTCCAGCTGATGATTAGCATTACATTGCAATAATGTCCCAGAATCCTCTACAGCAGATTATGATGATGGCTGGTGTTGATGATACAGAGACGCCATTATCCAGTCACTTTGCATGACATCACCCACTGTGATCATGTGATGTTCTGAGCAGCTGACTTGGAATTCTCACTTCTCTACTGCGAGTTGGACTATAGGGACAGGCGAAATATGGAGACTCATGTCAAAATATTAATTATTAAAGAGGCGTGGCCTGAGATGAGGATTAAGAAAGATTGCTCAGAGCCAGATTTGAAATGAAATAACATCACACAGGATCATGTGCTTCAATTCACACATATGGAAGATTCAGATATTGTGGCTTCAGACAATCTCTTCATTAGAAAAGAGGCATGGTCTAAGGCGTGGACTGAGGAAGATTGTCCACAGCCGGAATTAAAATTAGGCACCATTGACCAGGATCCTGTGATTCAATTCACTTATATGAAAAATTCAGATTCTGTGGCTTCGGACAATCTCATAATTAGAAAGTGACCTGTCCAGAGATGTGGTTTGAGGAAGTTTGTCCACAGCTGGATCTGGATGATATGGAGGATCGCAGCACTGTATCGCTTAGCGATATCCTCATAGGTATTAGAGATTCTCAGAGTCAGTGGAACGAAGCTAATGCCAGCCAGGCACAGCAAGTTGTCGAGGGCTCTGGGCCATCGGGCAGATGTAGCGAAGTACAGGCCATGAGACAAGTCCCATTGGGAGCAGTGAGCGTTGTCAGTGGGGCAGCTATTACCGATTCTCAGAGTCAGTGGAATGAACCTGATGCCAGCCAGGCATGGCAAGCCGTGTCGGGGCCTGTGCCGTAGGGCAGACACAGCGTAGTACAGGCCTCGTCATTGGGGTAGCCATGTCTGAGGCCGGTCCAGTGTACTGCATTAAGGAAGATGGTTCACAGGCGGATTTGAAAAAAAACAAAAAGGTGGACCAAAAAGCGCTTCATGTTAAAGTTGCCAAAGATCACAAAACTAAAAAGGAAATTAATTAGGTTGTTTAGCTGCCCATTTGCCCAATGAGCACAACAGTCAATAATTGACCATAACTGTCTATGGGTAATGCAGTTTTTACTTTTCATCATAAGCTGTGGCTCTATTATTTGTGGTTAAAAATTTATTGCATTTCTTTTACAATAAAACAATACAAAACACTATACTTGGACTACTTTCCATAGCATCTCTAGTTTTAAAAGAAATTGATCCAAAAAATTATCCTCCATATGTAGATATTCTATGAGGATTTGTCTTCCACTTAATACCCCTACTATTGCTTGCAATTGGCTCCATTCCAGTAGTGCTGACAGATTGCAGAAGAGATTAGTGTCAGCATTGCTGAATGGGAAGTGCAAAGAAGGCTTATTCTGCAGCAACAGCTGATTGTAGCCATGTCCAGTGCAATCAGGTGCCATATACAATGTAAAACTCTGTCCCAGCTAATTAAAAAACTAGCATGGGTTCAGTCCGTAGACAGTGCTGTTTTCTTTCTACGCAATGAAGTGACCAGTAGTTAATTGCAGGTAATACCAAGGACATATCCCTGAAAGGCTACATGGTGGATGGCTAATTGTGAACAAATTCTTTACAGCTTGATTCCTTGCATTATTATATTGCAGACCTCCATAATTATGCAGACATGGCAATAAATCTATAGCTGTGATCATTACCATGAATGTTTTTAATTTCAGCTTTGCAAATCATTTCCTGCATGTCTTGTAATCTCTTACGTACACTACTGATCCTCCAACATTGGCTTTTAAGAAAATAGCAAATAATTACTCTGAAAAATTGCAAAACTTGAATATTTGCAGGTAACAATGCTGCTACACCACCTATACAAGAATGTCAACGATTTTGCCTCTCCTGATGTTAATGCCAAAGCAAATATTTCAATTATTTAGGGTTTTATCTGTTTAAAATAGCATAACCCAGACTCTGGAAGCGGGTGGGTCTGGAGGTGTTATCTTCATCTGCCCTTACTCTATATGTTTAACTGAATACTTAGCTCATAGCAATAAATACACCGAACAGTCACAACATTAAAACCACCTGCCTAATATTGTGTAGGTCCCCATTGTGCCACTAAAACAGCTCTAGTCCATCAAGCAACAAAACATATGCACGGTGGCTTAGTGGTTAGCAGTTCTGCTTCACAGCACTGGGGTCATAAGTTTGATTCCCGACCATGGCCTTATCTGTGTAGAGTTTGTATGTTCTCCCCATGTTTGCGTAGGTTTCCTCCGGGTGCTCCGGTTTCCTCCCATACTCCAAAAACAGGTTAATTGGCTGCTATTAAATTGCCCTTAGTCTCTCTCGGTCTGTGTGTGTGTGTATGTTAGGGGATTTAGATTATAAGCTCCAATGGGGCAGGGACTGATGTGAATGAGTTCTCTGTGCAGCGCTGTGGAATTAGTGGCGCTATATAAATAAATAGATGATGATGATGATAATGATAAAGGTGTCCAGTAGTAACATCCACATGAATTCCAGATTCCAATGTTTCCCAGCTGAACAGTGCCCAGAGCATCACACTGCCTCCAATGGCTTGCCTTCTCCCCATAGTGCATCCTGGCGCCATGTCTTCCCCAGGTAAACAACGCACATGCACCAGGTTGTCTACATGATGTAAAGTTCTGGTGCTCACATGCCCATTGTAAGCAATTCAGCAGTGGACACAGGTCAGTATGGGCACTCTGACCAGTCTGCGGCTATGCAGCCCCATACGCAGCAAATTGCGTTTCACTGTGTGTTTTGATGCTTTTCTATCATAGCCAGCATTAACTTTTTCAGCAATTTGTGCTACAGTATGTCTTCTGTGGGATTGGACCAGATGGACTAGTCTTCACTCCCCACACGAATCAATGAGCTTTGGGCGTCCATGATCCTTTTCGCCGATTCACCGGTTGTCTTTCCTTGAACCACTTGAACCACTTTTGGTAGGTACTAACCATTGCATAGCGGGAACACCTCACAAAACCTGCAATTCTGGAGATGCTCTTACTCAGTCGTCTAGCCATCACAATTTGGCGCTTGTCAAAGTCACTCAGATCTTTACACTTGCCCATTTTTCCTGTTTCCAACACATCAACATCAGAAACTGACTATTCCCTTGCTACCTAATATATCTCACCCCTTGACAGGTGCCATTGTAACTAGATAATCAACGTTATTCACTTGTCAGTGGCTTTAATATTGTGGCTGATCAGTGTATTTAGCCTATTTGCAGAGACATAAATATTTGTAACCCCTTCATGCCCTTTTTTTCAGAACATTTACATCCAAGGTGGGTGGACTATGGGCAGAATGGATTGAAGTTTAAGTGCGCTCAGTATGGCATCATTTGACTGTGCATCCAGCCCGGCTGTCCATGACAGTCTTCTGTTCCAGGGATTGAAATCTGCTATAGTAAATGCTATGTGCAGCACAGTGGGGAAGTGTGAACTTCTCATAGGGGGCTACCTTGGTCTGGGTTACTGGGCTACCGGCATTTTTTCCCCTTTAAAATGTTCCTAATAGGCTGCCGAGTGTCAAATCCCAGGCTAAAATTTGCCAGCCAGCCCTTGCCCTTTGATCATAAAAGAGCCTGTGACATCACAATAGTGGCATTGCTAGCGTTTTTCTTATGGGTAGGGCACCCATGGAGTTGCACAAGAAAGTCTCAGATCTCTCCAAAGAAAAAAAAAAGTTAATAAAAAAATAAGAAATTAAAAATGCCCCCCCCCCCCCCCCCTAAAATATACCAGTTATTTAACAGGGGTATTTCATGTAATGGACAATTACCCTAAGTGTTTGTTTATTGTACTTGTGAAAATTGAATAAAGATGTATAGAACATGGTGCATTTCGCATGACAATGTTCCTATTAGTTTTAGTAACTTCTGCATTGTTTATCCTGCAGGTAACGTTTTTGTGGTATTAAGATAATTTTAATCATGAGTGAGCTGATAATATATCATCAATAGCTATGACTTAGCATTGTTACCTCTATCAGCAGGGTGATATAATCGCAGATCAAAGGTCTAGAGATTTGTAGGTGATCGCAGATTGATTATTAATCCATAGTGTGAAATGAGCCATACATTCTTAGAGGTCAATGTCTTTGCAAACAACACCTCTGTTTGCATAAAGAAACTAGGAAAATGCTCATACCCATGATTTTTAGGTAAAGGAAAATATATTTTTCTTCAAAGCAACCGCAAAGTAAGTAGATAACTCTAGATTAGGTTAAAATGAGTGAGTAAATATAAAAAGAAAGAAATATGATCATATACATATTCACATGGACAACTCAGCATTCTTGTCTACACTCCCGGAATGTTTGGGAGACTCCAGAATTTTGAGCAGTACTCCTGGTCTCCCAGCACAGTAGGCCAGCTTCCCAGATCCTTCTTATACAAAGGGCAGTCCATGATGATGCGACTCACGCCATCATGGCCTCATCCTCTGTTGCACGGAGGAACGATTGTGTTGTCACACCTCCTGCACTTGCCCATTTGACCTTCCACAATCTCATATAATATAGCAGCCACTCTAATAAATCAATACTTTCAGTGGGATAGGTCAATCCATAAGCAGTCAATCAGAAGCTGCTAGTTAATGTTGCTGATTGTCATTATCATTATTTGTTGTTGCACCAGACCTCCAGCAACCTCCACAAATATGCTACCTAACAGGTGTATAAACATCCAGGTCTGCTTAATTTGCAAATGCGTGAAATTGCCTTTACTGTACTTGGCCTATGCTTACCAATACCTTCCCTCTCTTGTTATCCAAGATTAGGGAGTCATAAGTGCAAGATGTGGCAAAATCTGCAGACAGACTTTTGTGTATACATTTTTGATGTACATAAGTAAATGCATCCAACAATTCTTTTGTAACTTTCCACAGCACCACCACTAAAGTCCACTCCACATTACCTGTGCTAAGCACCCGCGTATTCAGGGGCTTTCTGGTCAAAGATGCCACACTCAAGTCAGAGCTAAAGAGGGAAGATAGAGAGAGAGGGTTACTACATTACATCTTGGCACCCCAAGTAAGTGTTCCTGCAACACAAGAAGCGTGTCAGAGCTGTGTGACATTACAAAAGAGCATTTACATTTTTGGTTGGTTGTAAATGAACCTTATTGTGAAAATTGAAAAAGTTCTCACTAGCGTCACATTTGTACCATAATTTGTGCTGTTGCTTTTATGTCCTAAAATACTGCTAGTTTGATACTCATTTATGTCCTACATAATGCAGAACAGAGAGTTTCACAACTCATTACATTGCTTTATCTGTATATATTAATGTAAGTCCTCTATAAATGTATTGCACCTAGAAAGAGAGAAAAGGCACCATTAAAAGCAGAAGCCTGTGAATTGATTACCACTATTTCGGAGGTGGTAATAAAATGTTGTTAGTCTGCTCTGCTGAAGGGCTATGTGGACACCTGATAAGTTAGGAATGCCTTAAAAAATTTCCATTCCCCTCCTCAAAGTTCATTAGAATATTTTTCCCACACAAACTACAAAAACTAAATTTTGTTTTAGTTCTAACCCCCTGTCACTGTTTGTAGTGTTGAGGTGCACCCTTTAGGCAGTGCACCCTCTTCTCAGCCCTGGCTAGCTCCTGGCGTGAATGTACATGACCAGAGGATCCCCGCACATGCATTACCTGTTTCAAACAGGTGATGCAACTTGATGATGCAGTGCAGTCAGATATCGCAATAATTTGGGCGCCAGACCATCTCTATATTGCAAAATAAACTTTTTTTTTACACTCCTTCTTCACTCCAGCACATTCTTAAACATTTACAGTGAGAAAATAAATATGTACGGTTTCAATATACATCTCCTGTCTCCTCCTGCACAGTTCTTAATGGCTACATGCACAGAATATTAATGGGGCTGTCACATTTAAAATTAGTTCACATTTCTCTCTCACATCAGTGTGAGAGAGAACTTGCGGGGGTTATTATCTCTCTCCCCTCCTCTGCGGAGATAATATCACTCCCTTCCTCTGTGGGGGTATTATCTCTCTTCCCTCCTCTGCCGGGGTATTATCTCTCTCCCGTCTTCTGCGGGGGGTAAAATCTCTCACCCCTACTCAGAGGTGGTATTATCACTTTACATGTTTTTTTCTCTCAGTCCCTTCAGTGTTTGCTGCCCCTCCTTTCTATCATCCTGCCACTTTCTGAGGTAATTTATCCCTGAAATATGTCCCATGTGACTAGTATTATGTCAGTGTTGTTGTACTATGGCCCCTAGTGGCAGCAGGCCATGGACCAGCTCCCCAGATTACAAGGGGGATCCCAGGACATCCTCCCCTCTGTCCTGGGTCCCTTGCTGTCACTCCCTCACCTCACAGGTTCTGATCCCCTTATACCAGCCTTATGTTGCTAAGCAACATACCTGCTTTGTCCAGGGCCATCTTTTCCATTGGGCACGATGGGCAGCTGCCCGGGGGCCCCACGAGCAAGGGGGTCCCATAGGCATGGCTTTTAATGAGAATAAATAATCCTGCAAAAGAAAAACACCTGCAAAAAAAGCCTACAAGGGTCAATAAGCCAGTACATCTATCTATCTATCTCTATCTCTATATATCTATATTTGTATCTGTATACATCTATATATCTATATCTAGGGGCCCCGGTGCACTGCTTTGCCCGGGGGCCCATAATGTTGTTGAGATGGCCCAGGCTTTGTCTCCTCTGGGTCCTAGTGCTGGGCTACTCCACCAGTCACTGAGAGGTGGGAACAACAACACCAGACTTGTTGATATTTAACTTGTCACACTGTCTAAACTGCTATTCTAATGGAATTCAGATGGTGAGATAACAGCAAAAAATAGCAAGATGATTTATAATATTATAACGGTACAACCCTTCTATCATGGCATATATAGATAAGTTCTGTATCTTGAGCATAACTATTGATTGTGTACATCTAATTAGAATTTTGTCAGTAAACATGTAACCAATTTACAGGTTTCAAACCATATATATATATATATATATATATATATATATATATATATATATATATATATATATATAAAAATGGCACACCTGGGGTTGACAAGGTTTTAGCCGGCACACACTGACAGGAAAAGGTTACTGACCCCTGCTCTAATTCATAAAATTGTATGCAAACTGCATTCTGCAGATCTGCCAGCAGGGAGCAATCATTCACAATTTATTATCAGCAAAGCATTTACCATCATGGGCAGTTTACTTAATTATTAACGTTCACAAATATAATTCATTATGCAAAATGTAGCTATTAAATAAAACAATACTTCACTTTCTTTTCAAATATTGGCTTACCTGTTGTACAAAACAAGCTCTTGTGCCTATTATTATTATTTAATTTCCTGTAAATTATTAAATTTTCAGTTTTGTGCTTACATTAATGTCAGTGGAAGTTCGGGACTCTTCACCTATGGAATCAGCAGAGAGACATTTTTATGTACCATGCTCTTTAGCAGTCATTGACCCAGCTCTGTGATTATACGTGGTCTTCCACTTCCTGTCTGAGCTGCTGTTGTTTCTTAAACGCTTCCACTTCCCAATAAAATCACTTACAGTTGACCGTAGAATATCCAGCAGGGATGAAATTTTCAGGAAACGTTTTATTGCAAAGGTGGCATCCTATCACAGTACCATGCTTGAAGTCACTGAGCTCTTCAGAACTATCCATTTTGTATCACAATTATTTGCAAATAGAGACTGCATATACCTCTGGCAATGGGTCTGATTGAAACACCTCAATTCAATAATTAACAGGTGTGGCCAAATACTTTTCCATATAGTGTATATTTTACCATTAACTGTGATTTGCTCTACAAATTCTAAGGGATTATAAAGACATACCATGCTTGCCAACTTTTTCTTGTTGGCTTCAGGGAGATCCCAGGTGAGGTGGGCGTGCAGGGGCGGGGCTTGCCGAATCACATAATTTTGGCCTTGCCCCTAAACGATTGTCACAGGTTTGGCCAATTACAGCAGAGGGCGGGGCTAAGATGATGCAATATTTGCATCATGAAGCCCCCCCGTCCCCACCACTTACCTATTGTGGGGCCGAGAACCAGGAGGTTGCCCTGCTCTCCCGGGATCCTGGGTGGTCTCTCAGAAATTTCGGGAATCTCGCATACATTCCGGGAGAGTAGGCACCTATGCGTTAAAGAAAAGCAGCTAAAGAATCTCTAGAGACTGAAGTGTCTTTTACATTTCTGCCTACATTACTGAAGTCATGTTGTCTTACCTGTCAGTCTTTGATTAGATCTTGGTCTCCATGAAAATGGCCACCTCCATAGGCATCAATACATGGACATAGGACACAATTTCTGAACTGTGTCATCGTGCCACAGATGGCGAAGCCAACCACGTCTTGTACTGACTCAGCATCAGGGAGAATGTCAGACTCTTCAGGGAGTGAGGGAGATCACCCCTATTTCAGGGAGTCTCCCTGACATTCAGGGAGAGTTGGCAAGTATGAGACATACTAAATATCATTTGTATTCACTAGATCTAACCTACCACATGAACATCAAGCCGATTGTTCCCAGAAAAGTTGGCAGTTTGTTTAACTTCAAAAGGCAAATTCCAAAGGCCGCTATAGAATGAAAGGGAACAGGAGCCTCAGTTAGAGATGTCAAGTAGTGATTTTAGTATTACATTATTTGAACACTAGAGGGAGCTGTGTTAAATCTCAGAGGCTAAGCTGAAGCACTGTAACCTAACAGAAAATAAACCTATAATAAAATATATGCCTATTTTATTACTTCATGCTGATCACTGTAAAATCAGCATTGGTGCAGATGATGACCAACATTGTGTCTGTAGATAGGTTAGTGTGTGAACTCTCTGGGCATTGCAAAAGTCTGGACTGAGGACAGAACTTAAAAAAGATAGATGAGATAAAGGCGAACAATTACTAAACTGTAGTTTGAGCAAACCACAAGCTTATAATGTGATTTGATATGCTTTCTACAAAGTGCTCAAAGGAAAATGCACATCAAATTGCATGAAACAGTACTGCAAGGTTTCAAACCATCTCTCTCTCTCTCTCTCTCTCTCTCTCTCTCTCTCTCTCTTTCTCTCTCTCTCTCTCTCCTCTCTCTTTTATCTCTCTTCTCTCTCCTCTCTCTTTTCTCTCTCCTCTCTCTTCTCTTTCCTTTTGTCCCCCTCTTTGTCCTATCCTTGCTTCTATCCATACCTCACAACAACATTCTACTTGGAATCTGGATAAAGTGTGAAAGGGTGTCCCCTGGAGCCTGTGAAGAGAGTGAAACAAAGAAGACTCACCTGTCCCGGGGTCCAGCGACTATAAATCCATCTCCCTATAGGATCCATTGTGGGCGACAGCTGTCAGGTGAGTCAGTCAGGTCTCACCTCTGGCTGTCAGTCAATTGGTGACCAGAGAGGTGAGCCAATCAGCGTTCACTAGGATGAGTGGGATCCTTCTGGTATCAGCTGGGATTGGCGGTACTCCACCCAGAGGCGCGGAATCTAACAAAGAGGAAGGTTTTCACCAGGGATCCCCGCAAGGAAATTTGGGCTTTGCAGCTTCCACCCTGTAGGTCGCGAGCCTCTAGGGAAGTTCCCAGTGAGCAGTGATAGAGAACCAAGTACTAGTGGAAAAGGTGGTCACTAGTTAGCCACTAATGAGTGGGAGTGCAGAGCGATGCCCTGCGATAGTTCATGAGAGAGAAAGATGTGATGGTCTGTGGTAGTTACCACTAATAAGTGGAGCAGGTAAGCAATAATCTGCGGCAGCACACTTGGAGAGATGAGAACGGTGATCAGCAGTAGTTACCACAAATGAGTGGTGCAGGTAATAGGTGATCTGCGGCAGCACGCTTGGAAAGATAAGAGCAATTATCTGCTTCCAGGCCAGGAGTCTGACAAGAAGAACCAGCACTAAGAGGTGCGGGGAGGAGCCTTATAAAGGGGTGCCAATGAGAGGCAACCAATGGATGAGCGGAGTAGGTGAGAACAGGTGAGACAGTTACGATGAGCTGGAAGCCCTGGAGCAGGATCAGAGGTGATGCTCAATGATCTGCAGAGTGGCAGCAGTGTCTTGACTGTGGAGGTGATACAGAAGTACACAGGAGAGCAACAGGCTGCAGGATGGTGAAGTGCTGAGGTCCTAACGAGCTGGAAGCCCTGCAGCAGGATCAGAGGTGATGCGCCACGATCTGCAATGTGGTTGCTGAATCCAACATATAACAAGGTGGAAGCAATAAACAGGAGTCAGAGAAGGAGACGTTCTAACAGGAAAGGAGCCCTGAAGATCTGGCACCTTAGTAGCAGCCCTCTCTTTAAATAGAGAGGACTGACAGGCAATCAGCCAATCAAGTGAATGCAGAAATGTTTGAAAGACAAGTTGTGCGTATGCTCAGTTCAGACCAGCAAATTAATGCAGGGAGTGAAAACTAAGGGAAACAGAGACCAGAATGAATGATTAACTGGTGCGATGTGGGACAGACAGCTTTTTATTAGCTTTTGTGGTTTCAAAAATTCAAACGGCCGGAGGTGATCCCTGACAGTTCCTCTCTGGGAGTAGTATTCACCTGAGCAGACTTGGAGGCCCATCCTGACACTGTCCCGTGCTGCAGTTAGAAGCAGTTCGTCGGTGAAGCCAGGAGTGAGAGGACGCCACTGGAGATTCAGCATGCGGAGTTGGAGACAACTAGATCTGGATGGCGAGAGCAACACAGAGAACACAGGGATCAAGCCCTCCAGGGTACTAGGCTCGAGCTGCAGTAGTGGGCATAAAGGCCTGGAGCATCAGGATTGATTAGAGAACAATTAATTCAGGCTGCTGGACATATTAATTCAGGCATTAGGTCTGTGGCACTAGTATAATTCAGGGCTAGCCTGTGGCACCAAATAGATTCAGGCTTTAGACCTATGGCACCAAGAAAAATTCAGGCTTAGGCCTGTGGGCATGTAAATCTTAAGCTTAGCCTGTGGAGCAAATTAAATTCAAGCTTAGTCTGTGGCCGCATGTAACTGTCAGGAATAGCCTGTGGTATCAATTTCAATTACAGGAGTAACTGATGGCAAGTATTTCGGCACAAGTCCTGTGAGTTTGAATTGGCATTAGGCCTGCAAATTGGCTTTAGGTCTACAAATATTTGATAGCTTATTTGTACACTGAAATTTAAAGTTGATATTTGTGTGCTACATGAAAAAACAGTCAGTATTTAACTTATGTGCAAAACAGAAAACTAATTTGCACCCCTTGCATTGTAACATTGTTTTGTCCAGGAGAATCAGGCCCCTAGTGTTAGAAGTTTGTAGTTGCATAGTGCCTGTCTTGTGTTGCCCCTGTTTCTAGATGCAAATCCTGCAAGTGCAGATGACAGATGGCTCTTTCTCTTGGTAGGGGCCTTCACCAGTACATTGTTGAGTAGGATATTCATGTGGGATACTTTCCTGTCCTGAATATCCATAGTCTCACGCCCAAACCCAAATAAAATCAAAGTGTCAGCAATCGGAGTAAAGTGGTGTCTCTACTCTTGGCCATCACCTCGTCCAACCCCTCTTTTTACACTCTGTATATCTACCCTTCAGTAGTTTGTTGCATTTTTTACCTAGATCACAATGATGAGGGTTGCAATGTGAAGGAGTCCGTATAACCGGTAGATGGGCCATTCGTGGGGAAGGTAAGATGTATGTGTGTGCCTGTTGTGGTCTCCTCACCCAGGATGAGTTTGGACCAGTTGAGCTCGTAGTGAGGTACGCATGGTTCCTCCATAGTCATCCCTCAGGATCTGGTAAGTACCTGGGGTGTAGGAAAGCGATTTTTGCTGTATGTTTGGTCTTTACACTACAGCAACTATTACAAAAAGGGGGCATGGCTACACATGTTGGGACATGGACACCCACATTAAGCGCTAGATACAGTAGACAGCCCAGAGGTGGAACTAGCAAGCTGTGTGCTCAGGTGCATAGAGGTGGAGAGGAGGGAACCGGATCTCCCGACCCTCTGCATCTGCCATGTAGCGGGCCTCATAATCTCCATGGGCCTCGGTGCACGGCACCATCCACACCAATGGTAGTTCCGCCACTGAGACAGCCCCTAATCACACAGCCCTCCTCTGAAAAGACCTTTGAATTGGTGTGTGCACCAGAGTTCACCATGGTGAAGTCCCCAGTTATTGAGGTGAGAATGGTACATATCTATAAACTTCAAATCAGGTACAATTTGGTGGCATGTCTGTCCTTCTCTCTGTCCTCCCTCATTCTCCTATACATTACTCTCTTCTACCTCTCTCTCTCTGTCCAACTCTATCTCCTCTCCCTCTAACTCTCTCTCTCTCCTTTTGTTTCGCTTTCACCTACTGACCCTCTCTCTCCTTCGCTGTCTGTTTCTTTTTCTCTCTTCCCTCCCCGCCTGTCTTTCCCTCTCGTCCTATACACCTTCTCCTCCCTCTCTCCTTCCCCTATCTCCTTCTTTCTGCTATTCTCTCTCTCAGTTTCCTCCCTTCTCTCCTTCTTTCTCTCTTTTTTCTCCTTATGTCCCTCTCTCGCTCTCCGTTGCTCTCTCGATTTACTTGTCCACTTGATTTTTTTCACTGACCCTAGCTCTTGCTTGCATGTAACTGAAAGTTCCTCAAATAAATTTAATTTCAATTAGTGAATATGTTTATTCAGTTTGTAGATATATGAATGTGTTAAACTAAGTATTTTTGCTTTTAAGTTTTGAAAGTCAGGTGAATCATCATCATCATCATCACCATTTATTTATATAGCACCACTGATTCCGCAGCGCTGTACAGAGAACTCATTCACATCAGGTCCCTGCCCTATTGGAGCTTACAGTCTAAATTCCCTAACGTACAAATACAGACAGAGACAGAGACAGAGAGAGACTAGGTCCAATTTTGATAGCAGACAATTAACCTACTAGTATGTTTTTTGGAGTGTGGGGGGAAACTGGAGCACCCGGAGGAAACCCACGCAAACAGGGGGAGAACATACAAACCATTAATAGTAAAAAAAATAATAATGTGAGCTAATGGACCTGAACACACATGCACTTACAATTTTATAAATGTTTTCTTCCTTTTAGTAATTTCCAAATTTGCACTTTGCTTGCAGGATTTAGTAGTGTTAATGCCCAATAAAATATAATGGAGTTCTGTGGGAGTGCGTATTGAGTACAGTACCATAGGCAAACCGAGGGGGGTTTCCTAGTGCCTGGAACCCCCCCCCCCCCCCCCCTCCTAGCCTGGGGAACTGTATGCTTGAGGTGGCTGGACCCTGCCCCAGGACCAGCCACTTTGCAGCTTGTGTGCAAATCATTTCTGTCTGCACTGTTCACAGCCATCTCTCCGCAACAAGTATTGAAATCAGCATGAACAGATAGGAGAGAGCAGGACAGTTTGCCAACTGTTCTGACACACTCAAACAGGACTTTGCCCTGATTGTAGGGACAGTTGGGAGGTATGTCTCACTTCACACGGCTATGCTCAAAAGTGGAGAGCTGTGTGCCCCTAAAAGTAGTGCACGCAGCATTGCCCGTGTATATGATGGGCATAGGAAGAGTTTGAGAGCAGCCAAGCACTGTATAAAATTATATCCACGCCCAGAAGCATGTTGGCCATGCCCACTGGCAGTGTGGCATGGAAACCTCTCTCTACAAATCCCGCATTTGCCCCTGAGTACACACACTATGCTGCTAGGCTTTGTGCATGCTCTTCAAATGCTCTGTTAAAAGTGAGGAGAAGGTACAAGGTTTCCATTATGCTTGTATCAGGGCCTTTTTTTCAACTTCTGTGTGTACGTGCTCTAAAACATGTTAAACTGGAAAATTGTGTTTGTTGGCTGCTCACAGGTCAATGTAACAGTGTCATGGGTCAGTATAGCATGCAGTGGCACAAACAATTATATAAACAACACAACTTGCTAGCAAAGGTTTATTGAATAGAATATGCAAAATAAACAGAAAGCAGTGGTGTAGGGATGGCAAAAGTTAGTCTTTAAGGAAGAATGTTTGTCAATGTTTTCCCGAATCTCTGCTAACTTTTAGTTTAATATCTCTCTACAATTTCCCTAACTTCCATAGAAACAACCTGTCCATCCACCACATCCTCATAGATGGTCTTAACTTTCCTGACTTTTTGTGGATCTAAGAAGAAAGGCAAGAAGTGTATCAATTTATTAGGTGAATAATTATTTACTTGTATTTTTTTCAGCCAAGAGCAGCGCAGGGTATTATTGTTCCGAACAACTGTATATTGTAGAGAATAAATACACTAAGTTTTTTAAAATATATTTTTAATTTATAATTGCAGTCTGCCATTCAGGCTTGCAAATTGTTAAATAAAATACCTTGGGGAAAAAAAACAAACAAACAGATATTAAATACACTAAAGTATCTTGCATCTGTCAATTGACTTTTATTTTATTTTTTTATTTACTTGCTTTAATTGTATTTTTTTAAGTTAACAAATCTCATTTCCATTTCTATGGTTGCTGTTAGATTTTAATTCATAAAAATTACAATATTTGTATTTTGAAGAACACACAACTTAAATACAAATGTTTATATGTAACACAATGCTCAGCACAAAATCTAACCAAAGAATAAGTGATAGTAAAAGACTATGGAACTAAATCTAAGAAGTACTTTATTTTTTTTAGGCTGTTTTATTTTATTCATTAATACCTTTATGCATTCTATGCTTGATCTCTGTCAGCTATGCAATTCTCAATTTTAGACTGTGGGCTAGATTTACTAAGCTGCGGGTTTGAAAAAGTGGGGATGTTGCCAATAGCAACCAATCAGATTCTAGCTTTCATTTTGTAGAATGCACTAAATAAATGAAAGCTAGAATCTGATTGGTTGCTATAGGCAACATCCCCACTTTTTCAAACCCGCAGCTTAGTAAATCTAGCCCTGTATCCCTTTTATATGTAGAACTTGAATGATATTTTCTTTCCTGGAAATTTGCACTGAAGTTTCTCAGGTTTCATTGTCATATATGTCGGGGATTTTTTTACCTCTCACTAGCTTCATGTTTTGTCCTATACATAGATTTATACTTTTATAGTAAAAGTCCTATCGCATCTCTTGGAAGACTACTCTATGGGGGGCAATCAATTCAACACGAGATCCCATAGGAGCCACTCGCGTTGTACAGCTGCGCATATTATCATTAGTACGGTACTGTTACAGCGCTGATTTTTGCTTGCACTTCGGTTTCAGGTACCGAACATCCCCCAAAGCCTCATTCCCTACTAATTGAATTCCCCCCTATGGATCTATTGCTCTTTCTATATTCTTATCTCCTTTCTTTATCTTTCAGCCTCCACCAGATCAACCCTCCAATATCATGTAAAATGCGTTTGATATTTGGAGGATTTTGAATCTGTAACTCTCTGTATTTTAGTTTTCATGAGGAAATCGCCTTTTTTCCATGAAAAATCTTAACTTACAGGGCTTACTGTCTCATGATTTAGGCTCCTGGTGAACCAAAACTAATAGGATAGACTTAAATAAGTCACTACAAATGTTTTCTTTATTTGGCATCCAAAATGTAGTATAGGGTAGACTGTATGATCTGAGCAAACCTCAGGTCACATAGGTGTCCTGTTTTTTCTACCTATTTAAACATACACCTTTTCCCGTTATCTTCATTTTGCACATTTGTACTTTATTTTGTGTGAAGAACATTCAATGATATTTGTTGCCAGCAGCAAAAATGGTTCTTTAGTGTTTGGCCAGGAAGTGATCTTTTAAGTGTATCATGTTGCTTATTTTGTATGGTATGGGAAAAGGTACTAAGTGATATGAGCCTAAACATATCGGAAATTTCTTTCCTGGTGACTTAATATGTTTGTGAGGTCCTCACCTTATCTACACAAAGGATGGTACTTTTAGAGAGATGTTTTTGAGGTGTTGTTCATAGTTGATAATAGAATAAATATATGTTTGGTCCACTTCCAATATTGATCCAAGGGATTTTTTCTATGGAAAATGGAAACAGTTAATGCAACTTTAGCATTTACTACTAACAGTGTCAAGCTACATCTATACAATTTTTCTACGCATTTGTGGGGCATAAGTATACTCACTTGTTAAATTTTTTTAGTATACAATATGTATGTTTATATTTTTTTAAATATATTATTTACAATTTGACCCTTGTATTTGGATTAACTCTTGGGCCCTTTTGCACTTGTCGAGCACCACATTCATACCATTACCTGATTGGACTGCAGATCAGTCTCCAAGTTTTGAAGTACTTTTATCTTGATAGAACTCTTGGACACATCTATGCTAATTGAAATCACCTTTGTCAGCTCCTCACTCTGAAACAGCAAATTGACACATTAAAAACCAGTTTGCTGCATCAGAGACAGCTGCAACATACATTTCTAATTTGACATTGGGCTTCTAAATTAAGTGGTTGGTGTGCTTATGCTATATCACTCAATCATTGCCACTTAACACGTATAGACCAATATAATCTCTGTCTCTAGTATTGTAACCCTCTACAGTAGTTGTTTTAACCTGTTCAGGTGTTAGAATCTTCATAATCCATGCTAATTGTGTGCTACTGTAATACAACATTTTATATTAATTTTGTCTGAGAATCTAAGGCAGAAATTGACCTTGGTCCTTTAAGAGGACAATACGTTACCTTTGTAAACAAGCATCTCAATACATTATGAGGTCAGATCATCAGATCATGAAGTGGTCATACACCCCTAACAGTAAGTTAAACTACTCTATTGTTTACTAGCCAAGTCAGTGAGAAGACATCACCATCCAGTCATGGAATAACCAGCTGTGTGAATACCTTGCACCCGTACTAATTATTCTGTTGTCACAAATGGGAACAATATTATGCACAGGAGGTTCATGTGGGAATACTTTGAGGGTGGGACAAACATTGGTCACATCAGCTTACTGGTGCTCGCCCCCAAGTGCCCATGTCTTTAAAAACAAAACAAACACCTTACAAATTCTTCACAGTTAGCAGCAGTCATTGGTGATCATTGATCATTTACCTGATCGTGATGCTTTTCATCTGGTGATCATTGATCATTTACCTGATCGTGATGCTATTCGCATGATGTACTGTAAATATGAGCACAAGTTATTTGTATACACCTGCTCAAGAAAGTGATCCTCAGTCTCTCTCCTGTTTTTATGAGCAATCTGCTCGTACTGCTCCCTCATGTCATTCAGGAGTTTGGTCAAATCCGTGCCTGGAGCTGCATTCATTGCAATGGTTACTTTACCAACTGCTCTACCTTGGAGAGATGACATCTCCTATAAGGAAAAACGAGCAATGTTAAGCAACACATTATTTCCATGTATTTGTAACATGCTGCATTGGTCCTCTATATTTACTTGTATATATTACCTCTTTTAAATTCACTAAAGAGAAGGCCTCTAATTAATACCGTACTTATTGTGTCATTTCTACGCTGAAGGATACAACACAACACTGTTTCCTATAAAACCAGATCCTTTGCTGCACAGAATATTCACAAAAAGAACTTCGGACTCTGATGGCTGTTTTACACCTACTGCAGTTTTTTTCCATCCTTCTGGAGGATATTAAGCATTAGATGTATTTGTGTGTGGGTTTTATCCCTCATCTCAATGACCTGCAGTTTAAATGGCTTCTGTCAAAATTAAATCTACACTGTGTGTGTCCCCATGTGGTAGAGAATATAGATTGTAAGCTCCACTTAGGTAGGGACTGATGTCAATCTTAAATATTCTCTGTAAAATGCTGTGTAACATGTAGGCACTCTATAAAGAACTAATAATAAGTAAGGGGGGCTTACACTTCTCTTTCTACCAGACTGATAAAATGATGGGGGTTCCTCTTAATATTCTTTCCAAATTAAAAAATTGTCCTCTAAAACAGTGATCCTCATTATTGATAGTGAAAATGATGCACTATTATATGTCAGTTATGTGTTAATGATATTGGGTTATATATGACCAGGCGGTACACAGAAAATGAGCCATCTTTTTTACTCTCCTATGAAGTCACATTTTAGGTTTGATGCCAGGGTATGTATGAGGCAAAAGTTTTCTCTGGACATAGGTATATCAGACTGTTCCACATGTATAATTATCTAGCTGCAACTGATTTTGATACAAATGCACAATATTAAATTTAGCTACAAAATATGAGCGGTTTGGATTCCTTGAAATCCGCCGCTGGTGATCCGAGTGTATCAGGTCGTGACTCGGTTTCTCCCGCCCATCTCGGATCTCAAAATGAGGCAAAACCTCATTTCCGTCAATTTTTCAAAACGCACTCTATATAGTCCTCCCTTGTTTTTTCAGTGCCATTTTAGAACAGACAGCAGGTAGGGAGGAGGTTAGCTGCGGTGCTCTGCTCATAAAATAGCATTAGGGGTGAACCAAGGACATAGAAAAGCAGTAGAATCCTGTAATTATTCTTTGAGAAAACAGTGCTTTTGCTGTCAGAATATTAGCAGCAGAGTCCAAAAACCAAAAAGATTTCTTGAAAGTTTTTCTAGTGAAAGTAATCTTGTGTGGGGCAGTAACAAGTGAAATCATTTCATTTTTCAATACTTTTATATTTTGGAAGGGTCATTCAGTGAAATATATATTTAGAGAAGGCTTTTTGTGAGATTCAGCAAACAGCCGCACACCCCAAGAAACCGCTATATATTCTAATCTTTTCTATGTTTTCAATACTTTTTTATTTTGGAAGGGTCATTCAGTGAAATCTATACTTAAAGAAGACTGTGAGAGTCAGCACGCAGCAGCACACCCCAAAAAAAGCTATATTTTCTAATTTTTTTCTATTTTTCAATCTATTCATTTCTATCTAATTTATTGTCTCTATATAAATAAATGAGGATGCTGAGAGATGAATGTGGCCTGCACCCCTACTACAAAAATTCAAAGATTAGGCCCACAGTACATTGCCAAGAGCAGGGCTTTCCTTCCTTATTTTTCATATATCATCATTATCAGCAGCTATATATATAGCACCACTAATTCCGCAGCACTGCACTCCTATCAGTCCCTGTCCCATTGGAGCTTACGGTCTAAATTTCCTATCATAGACACACACACAGACTGAGCGAGACTAAGGTCAATTTAATAGCAGCCTCAAATGCTCCACGCCGTAATGCTGCCATTCTGAATTAAACTAGGGTACTTGTAAACCTTTCTATGGGAGGGAGGATGGGAAAATCATTGCCCTGGGGTAAGTTTTGTCTAACCCCGGGTAACAGAGACTGTCCGAGATTTGCAGCAGAGGTGGTCCCCAAGAAGGGGTGCACTCACTCTGATGCCAGGACAACCGGGAAGCCTCACACTGCCATTGCATACTGACTAGTGACAGGCAGCCAGGGTGCATCTGTAATTAAATTATTACTGCCTCTTGAGTGGATGTGGGGGATGTGCTCTTGGCCCCATTTCTCTTATCTCCATGCTACCAATTCCTGCTCATAAGCTTTTACTACATTGGGTTAAGTCCTGGGGTAATCCGAGTACCTGTGAGTGCATCCAACTCTGCGGGAAAGGCGGCTGCTATAGATGGATACCTCTCCTGCTAGTTCTAAAAGCTTATGACAGTTTCTAAGAAGCCGTAACATTACAAAGGATTATATCCTGGGACCAGTGGTGTAAAAGCAATCTGACCTTCCACTGTCTGGTTTTGCTATTAGTTGTTAGCTGTCTCGCATTTTTCTCTGTAACCTTTTTTCACATTTCCATTGGTGTTCCTTTGGTTATTTATTTATTTAATTACAGTAATAGTAAGTCTGAACATACAAAGGAGGTTTTGGTGCAATGAAAGAGAGATATCAACACTATTCAGTTTATTATTTTTTTAATTGAGTCAGAGAAACCAAATGCAATGATGGCAAAGTTCCAAAATCCTTCATTAAGACAGCTCGCTGAAGACTTTGGCCAACATTGGTGAAAATTGGGACAATTGGAAAGGGATCATTAGAAAATAGACTAGAAATGACTGGAAATGAATGTTAATGCTATAAATAGTAATATAGGAACAAAAACAGTTTCAAATTACATTATTTTACCTATTTTTCACAATTTTCAAGTAAAGGCAGATCCAAAACCTATCGCGCTTGTTTGACAAAACCGGTTACAAAGCTGAAACACGAGGGTGGGTTAGAACCAACACCGGTTTCGAAACCGAAACACGAGAATCAGCTTGCATCTGTATTAGCTACATGGGGTGGAAAAAACTTTGAAGGTTTTCCCTTACTTTCTCCAATCCAATACTAGCTAAAGGAGGGTTTTAATATGAAAATAAGGAAAAAAGTTAAATTTAGTGAGGAGGAAGCCGAAATAGGGGCCACTGGGTCCTGACTTTCTTCCTATGTGCCCTATGTAACGTGAAAGCACAGCGCACACAATGTAATGGGCAAGCAATTTTGTTGCAAGTTTTCTGTGTACCTTATTGTACCCTGGAAAGAAAGTGCAAAAGGGAAAAAATTAAGTGCAATATTTTGCCATTCACCACTCTGTCATAAATGACCTCCTATAGGGTACATTATAGTTTTACACTTACAAAAGGAGGGTTTACACACCACTCCCTTTTCTCACAGGCTGATAAACTGGTGGAGGTTCCTCACTGATATACCTTCCAAAACATGAAATTGAAAAATTGTGACTTTTAAACACATGTCCAGATCTGCCTAGGTCTTGCCAGATCTTCCCAAATGAGGCGTATGATCTAACAAAATACAATCATATTTTGTGTTACATCCACATCATAAGGCTATGTCCACTGCTGAAATGATGGCTGGCGTATGGAAATGGAACAGTTTTGGGGTGTGCTTCCTTGGAAATGCCACTGTTTCTTCAGCGCAGCTGACCCCTGTAATTTCATGCTCAGGAGAGCTTCACATTGCTGTAGGAAAGGTATAGGGAAGATCTTGTGCACTGGCCACTGGCTGCATTAACAGCCATTTAAGGTTTTGTCCAGTGGCATGGCCATCCAATCAGCAATTGGTTGTCATTATAATAAATGCATTGGATACCTCCTTTTTCCTAAACCCTATAGAAAACATTTTTACAGGAAAATAAAGTTGAAGAATCTAGTGTTTATGGAACAGTTCCTTAGAGCACACCTAGCCCTGGACTTGTACAGTTGTTTTCTAAAGATTTCACTCACTAATACTATTACAAAGTCAGTATTGTCCATACAAGTTACACGCTACTTATCATTACTTGTCTACCACAGAGCAGAGAATGTAAATTACAGAGCTGCAACAATTACAGCTTGAAAGAATTCCTGAAAAAATCATTCAAGAAAAGACAGATCTCTTCTAAATGCTCAGCTGAGAGAAAATATTGGGTATCACACAATTCAAAAATTATTTGAAAAGATTATTATTATTATTATTATTATTCTTTATTTATATGGTGCCAAAAGGTTTTCAGAGTGCCGAACAAAATGCAAAATATAATACAAACCATACAGAGTACAACAGTACAGAGCAAAATGAGTAAAACCAAGACTCCAAAAGCTCCAAGCAAAGCAAGTACAGTGATGTTGGAGAGGAGGAAATGGTGTTGAGACAGAAGGTAAGAGGGCCTTGCTCATAAGAGCTTACATACTAAAGGGAGGGGAAACAGACATCAGGCATGAGAGGAGTCAGTGGAGTGGATCAAGCTCAAAGGGAGCTTGAATAGGAAAGTGGGAGGTAAGGAAAAACAAGGATGGAGAAGGTTAGATGATGATGATGAGAAGGTTAGGTGGATTGCTGGTAGGCTTTGAGGAACAGATGGCTTTTGAGAGCCTGTTTGAAGGTGTTCAGATAAGGGGACAGACAGATGGAGGTCATTCCAGTGGAGGGGACAGCATGGGAGAAATCTTGAATTCTCTCTGTCATGGTTGGCAAAATGGAAAATAGATCCTTAGGCTCTGCTGAACATAGCTAGGCCCACCCACGGGCGCAGAGTCTAACAGGCAGGTGGTTTTCACCAGGAACCCCTGCAAGGAGGTATGGTCTTAGTGGCGCCAAACCTGGAGGTTGCGATCCCGCGAGTGAGTGAACAGCAGAACGATGTGGGGAAGCCAAGTGAAGCGGGCAGAGACAATGGAACCCACAGGTAAGTGGTATAGATACAGGAACAACAATAATATATGGTGATGGTCAGCAGCCAATGAGTCACTAGGAGAATAGGTGCTCTGCAGGATAACAATGAGAGAACAGGAGGTGTCACATCGGTGTACTCAGGAGTAAATAGTAGAGATACTGGAACAGCGGAAGTTCAACATTAGAAATAAGCTGAGCACACTGGAAAAGCGGAGGTAACTCAGGACAACAGCTGATGAGTCATTGATGTAGTAGCGGCTCTGGGAGGCAGCAGTGAGAGAACAGAGGCTGTCACAATGAAGTACTCTGGAGATGGTAATGGAAGTACTGGAACAGCAATAGTTCAACACAGCCACAGACTGAAGGCAGACTGGAGTAGCAGAGGTAACTCGTAGTAACAGCTGATGAGTCAAAGACACAGTAACGGCTCTGAGTGGTAGCGATGAGAGATGGAGCTGTCACAATGAAGTACACTGGAGAAGGTAATAGAGGTACTGGAGCAGCAATGGTTCAACACGGCCACAGACTGAGAGCAGACTGGAGTAAGGGAGGTAACCCGCAGTAACAGCTGATGAGTCACAGAGGTAGTAGCGGCTCTATTAACATCTCCAGTGAACTTCAGTGGTAGCGATGAGAGATCTGGAGCTGTCACGATGAAGTACACTGGAGATGGTAAGAGAGGTACTGGAGCAGCGAAGGTTCAGCACAGGCCTTGATCTGAGAGCAGGCTAAAATAGCGGAGGCAACTCGGAATAGCAGCTGATGAGTCACAGGTGTAGTAGCGGTTCTGAGTGGTAGCGATGAGAGAACCGGTGCTGTCATGATGAAGTTCACTGGAGATGTTAATAGAGGTACTGGAGCAGCGATGGTTCAACACAGACCACGAACTGAGAGCAAGCTGGAATACACGCAAACCACAAGGAGAACAGGAACCAGAACCACAGGCTGCAGAAAGTGAGCTTGAAGAACAGGCATCAGACAGGTGAATCCAGGAGGTTTAAATAGTGCTCCAGAAATGCTTAGCCAATGAAAAGAGGGAGGAGGCCCTGAAGTGCAATAGACTTGCACCTGCGCAGATCTGAATATAGCTGAATGAATGAATGGTGTCTGACGCTGAAGCATGGTAGTTTCCAGATTAATGGAATGCAGGTAACGAGACAGGTACTTATTTGCGGGACCGGAGCGTTACACTATCGTGCGATGAGGTTATCAGTGGGGAGGAGAGGCGACGGTCATTGGCCGAGTGCATGGAAAGGGTGAGAGTGTAAATGGAGAGGAGGTTAGAGATATAAGGGGCAGTAGAATGGGAGTGGGCCTTGTAGGTGAGGGTGAGGAGTTTAAAGAGGATTCTGTAAGGGAAAGGGAGCCAGTATAAGGCAAGGCAGAGATGGGATGCAGAGGAGGAGTGGCGTAATAGAAACATGAGTCTCGCAGCTGCATTGAGAATAGAGTGGAGAGGCTGCTAATGAGAAGGTTACAGTAATCAAGCCGGGAAATGATGAGTGCGTTGATAATGGTTTTAGAGGCATCCTGAGAAAGGAAGGGCCGGATGCAGACAATATTCCGTAGTTGGAAGCGACAAGATTGGGCAAGAGACTGGAGAGAGAGAGAGGAGTCGAGGGTGACACCCAGGCAGTGGAGTTAGGGAACAGGAGAGATGGTGGTGTTATTAACGTCACCATCTCTCCTGTCATAGACACAATTCAAAGATTTATATATAAAAATATAATTGTAGACTTTGAAGGCTCACATCATTTAATTATTTTTATGTTTTATAGTATCCGGCCTCCCATCAAACAGCGCAGAACCAACTTTAAGGCATCCAGTCACCTGATGCAGTGTGTGATTGGGTTGGGAAAGTTATAGTGACAAAGGGGTGATTCATAAACCAATAAAATAAAAGCCTCACTCAAAAAAGTAATTTTTGTTTCATAAATGACACGTATTTGACTCTTGGAAACTAGGCATTGGTTTTAAAATGTGCCTCAATTATTTGTTAATATTTTTCCATTTTGTTAGGGCTAAATGAATAGTATTAGCCAGTGCTGTCTATAGAAAAGAATTGTACATATTGTTAAGGTTATTGCTAGGTGTGCTTTACAGAATTTGTGTAAAGTTATTTTACACCATGTAAACTTATTTCAAACCTTAACCTTTATTTCCAGGCAAATACCTCATCCTAGCCTAGACCTCAACCCAAATGCAAACACCAACCCCTGATCCAAAACCTTGTCCTAAACTCTTAAATCTTACACTGAATCCTAATAAGTTTATTTAAAAATATCAATCTTTTTTTTAAATTACAAGCAGCCACCCATGGCTCCTAGCAACAGGGAAAGTTTTAGTGATTACAGTGGTTAGGGCTCTGGTGCCATATGACATAAAATATTGTATTCTAAAACCCAGCAATTAGAGCACATTGATTGTATAGTATGTGCACTGGTAGTGTGGTAAGCCAGCTTCAGAGGGACCTACTCCACAGTATTTTCAGGAATATCATCTTTCATGTGTACTGGCAACATAATCCTAACCACTCTGCCAGTTACTCATTCTAATTCTAGTAGTGGGGCCTTGAAAAATCCCCTTTAAAATGACCACTGTGCCATGTAAGACACACACGGAAGACTCTATTTCAGTGTCTATTTTAAACATTGGCTCCCATGTTTCAGAGCCACTTGAGTTTATGTCATGTATGTACTGCAATCTTACTCTCACACATATAGTATGACAGAAGCTATATTTGACCCTTACCTCTTGGTGATTCTTCTTGAGATGCATCAGTTCTTCTGTCAGGCTCTCAATTTGTACCTCCAGGTCAGATCTAGACAGGGTCAACTCATCCAGTACTCTACGCAGACCATTAATATCAGCCTCCACGCTCTGACGGAGAGCCAACTCATTCTCATACCTGAAGAGACATCACCAGCATCTTACCTCTGTCCACTTCATGGATTAGAGTGCACCACAACCCATGATATGCCCCAGTATTTCTAGAACTTACTTCAGTCTGAAGTCATCAGCTGCCAACCTGGCATTGTCAATCTGCAAAATGGTCTTGGTATTATCAATAGTGGCAGCAAGGATCTAAGTTAAGAGGCACAATAGAGTAATCAACTAATGTTTGCAATATATATTAGAAATGTATATTATATGCATATAGACATTTGAGTAATACTTTACAATTCACATAAACAAGTAATGTATTCAATCTAGAAAAATAACTATTATCCTTTTATATTGTTCTATTTTACATGCATTGCTACATTTTTTATTTATTTCATTTTCTTCTTGACATACATTATTTATCTTTGAAGCACATACAGCCTCATTTTAAAAACATGAGTCTTATATCACTAATGTGCTTTGTTCCATCTAAGGACAATGAAAACAAATATCTGATTAATTGCTATGGTTTACAGCACGACAGCTGTTTATACATGAAGTCAGCCTTATGTCCCTCCCTTGTACACACATTGACGTACAATAGTCCAACGGGTTAGGAATGCTGTATGCAGTATTCCAGGGAAGTGAACTATAGTGTGTTGCATTGGGAATGGGGATGGTATATTAATGATGACTAAGTTACTCTTTGTACTACGACAAATAGGTGGTACAGAGCAGAACACTTCCAATCTCTCCTCAATGATTTTGCCAGTTATACACTGATTAATTATATAGAAAAAAAGCTTTTATTTTTATATTTACCTTTACTAAATAATAAAACCATTATTGCATTACAAAATCCTTCACCAGATCCCCCAGCAAGACATTATTATTGTATTTAATTCAGAGTTGCATTTTGTACCATAATGAATCTCAGTCCCATTTTTCCAGAGTGTTCCTTTTACTATGGTATTAATAAATTGAAATTGTTTACTGATCTCATGAGATCTGCGGAACATTGATATGTTCTTAATAAGTCTTACCTGGTACTGATGTATTTTGCAGATCATCTCACGTTAGGATCACATGCAACGAATTCTAGCTACAGGACAATTTTAATTTTGTGACATATAGTAATTGAAGACTTCCAGTTTTTATGCAAATACAAAAAGTTCTTATAAACATATTATTCATTTGCTGCCCATTTAAATGGAATTGTCCAATTTATTTATTTTACACTTTATTTGAACTTAAAAGCAGACACTTTTGTTTGCTATACGTGTACAGTTGCATTCTCTCTATGTCATTATACATTCTATGCAGGTTCATTTTCTTACTAGTGTACAGAACAGTACCTGTGTCTATGAGTGGTGAAATATCCCCAAAATTTTGCAAGAGGTGCATTTACTTTTTCCTTTTAAGACATCACAACTTCAGACAATACTTCATATCTACTTTAGTTACTCAACCATCTGCTTGATATAAGTTATCATTTTCATGTTAGATTTGTTTTGAAAACTGCTAATTAATGTATGTAGTTGTTTATCAGGCTATGACAATAATTTATTAGCATTTATTTTAAGGTAAAACAATTTCACTAAACCATTGTGACTAATTAAACACGTGCAAGTTGTACTAGACAGAGGCTGATTGGCAGCTGCCGTTAAATGTAAATTTAGCTCCTGGATACAATGTTACTAGAGAAATCCTAGCATTTTTTGTGGAATAGCTGGTCACAGAGTAATGATGCAATTATATTAGCGTTAGTCCAGTTGAGAATATTCTGCACGGTGAATGAGACATTTATTCTGTATCATGTTGCATATATGTCTATCAATCATAGTTGAATGGGCATAGAAGTATGCCTTTCCTTATTTCTGAGATCCTCAATAATTGGGTCATATTTGCTGTAGTCCACTGCACCTGCACCAGTAGAGGACCCTGGACGTAGTTTATCGTACCATTCTCGGATTTTGCGCTCAAAGTCAGCATTAGCCTCTTCTAAAGCCTTGCCCTTGTCCAGGTAACTGGCTAAGCGGTCATTAAGGTTTTGCATGGTTTGTTTTTCTTTGTTTGCTAGAATGCCTTCAAAAGCACCTCCTCCAGCACCTTCACCAAATCCACCACCAGCTTCTCAACCAAACATGCCTCCACCTAGTTCCCCTCCAGCACCTCCAACAAAACCTTCACCAGCTCCCCCACTAAATCCTCATCCATACCCTCAACCAGCTCCCCCACCAAACCCTCCTCCATAGCCTTCACCAGAACCCCCACCAAATAACCCTTCATAACCTCCACCACCTCTTGCTGTAAAACCATCACTAAATTCACCTCCTCCAAAACCATCATTAAAGCCTTGCTCAAGCATTACATTTGCATGTCCCCTACTACTTCGATAGGTAGACAATGATTTACAAAAACTTTGGGTCGACATGCTGTTGGAGCAGAGAAGGAACTCGCAGAGTGATCTGTGACTGTAAAATCAAACAGATGCCAGTGCTGTTAGTTTCCTTGTTCATTTATATAAAAAGATGGTGGGTGTATCTTCCTGTGTTCCTTTACCTGGAAGAAATCTTTGTTGTGTAAGATCAGCAATTTGGTGCCCAGTTCAGTAATTTATTCAGTTTCAATATGTTCCTATCTGCACAAATATGTTAGCACAAGGCTATGATTATTAAATCATAAAGGGACCATGGGTGGAGTGACATTATATTGTCTTCAAGCTGCTCATGCCTCTCTAAACCTGTCTAAATTAATTATTTGTGCATTATAATTTAACATTTGTGGTGGAAGCAACAAAAACTTCCAGATGATCAGATACCACCTTTTTGCTTTCTAGGTTGCAATTCTCACCCCATTTGTCTGTATTACCCAGTATTGTCTATTACTACTGCTGTCCCCAATTGTAAAGCGCTACGGAATTTGCTGGTGCTATATAAATAAATGTTGTTGTTGATGATGATGATGATGATGATTAATTGATTTTCTCTCTTAAGGTTATATTTAGGTGTGCTTGAAGGTCAGTAGGGATTGCTGCAGGATAGCATATAAATCAGGTAGTTTACACACAATGGTATGTGATGTGTGTGGCACATTATGTCTGCATTAAGAGCTTATGCTGCTGTAGAATAGAGAATTTGCACCATCAACCCCTAATGCATGGCTTTAAGTGGATACATGCTTGAACAGATTATATTAACCACAAAAAAATAAAATAATAATATTACTAAAGTCAAATACATTAATAAAAAGGTGACACAGACAGACAAACAGATATAAGTCCTGTAGGCACATTCATTCACTTAATGTATAATTAGTACAGAAAGTGTATAGAATATACATGTACATGGACTCAAATGGAGGAGAGATATATGGTGCAATACAATTTATGAGTGGAGATTCCTACCGTAATTGCCTACAATATGCACGGTATGATGTCGGTGTGCCACATCGCCAGCAATTGAATCTCCCCCTTAGGTTTTGTATAGCCATTGTACTTAAGTGTCCCTTTTGCTGTTCCTGGCTTCCTTGTTTCTCTTACTATTTACTTTCCTTTCCATCTTATGATCCAGATCTTTCTTTTCCTCCATTCTATTTATTAACTTCTTTTCATTTCTTCCCTCTCCCATCCTTTCTTCCACTGTCAACCCCCCATCCACCCCTGCCATTGTTTTATTTATCCCCCTCAAGTTTTTGCAACCAATTGCTGTGTCCTCGCTGTTTGGCAATATATCTCGCCCTTGCTCCTTGGTCCCCCCACCCCCACAAGGCTAGGTGATCGCTATTGCAAGAAAAAGTTGTTGTAAGCCGATGGTAGTCACATTTCCGATGCTGAATATAATGACAGGCTGTCAACACCAAAATGTCGACAGTCTAACTGTCAACAAATTAATTCTGTCTACATGCTGAAAATGTAGACACTATTTGTCTACAGCAGTAATGCTGACAGTCACAATGTTGACATTAGACGAAAAATGCTGGCTATACAGCTGCTGGACCCGCTGGCACAAAACAGTGTTAACCCATAAATAAAAACACTTAAAGAAGCTTAATCTCCCTGCCCCCTCATAAATCACGTAAAAACATAAAACAAAAAAAAGAGTGTGCACCCCACCCCTCCACAATCAGACTAACCCTAGTACTGCCAGCCTAGTGCTGGTACTAGCAAAATTGAGAGGACAAAAAAGCATGGGGTTCCCCTGATTTTTCTAGAACCAGCTTTGGTTGCATTATTGCAAGGGAACCCGATGAGTGGGGTCCCCCTGCTATAATTGCAAAGCAGTACCAGGCTGGTCAGCACGGGGCTGGATTCCCTATGTAGTTGGAGCCTGCTGTGTTTTCTTCCCTTTGACAATTTCCAAATTTCCACTTTGCCTGCAGGATTTAGTAGTGTTATTGTTCAGTAAAATATAATGGAGTCCTGTGGGAGTGCATATTGAGTACATACGCTATGCTGCAAGGCTTTGTGAATGTTCTTCAAATGCTCTGTTAAAAGTGAGGAAAAGCTAAAGGTTTTCCTTATGCTTGCATTAGGGCCTGTTTTTCAACTTCTTTGTGTACAAGCTGAATACTTGTGTTTGATGGCTGCTCACAAGTCAATGTCAACAAATCTGCTCAGTGTCTTGAGTCAATAACAGTATAGCATGCAGTGGTACACACAATTATATAAACGACACAACTTGCTAGCAAAGGTTTATTGAACAGAATATGCAAAGTAAACAGAAGCAGTAGTGTAGGAAGGACAAAAGTTAGTCTTTGAGGAAGAATGTTTGTCAACGTTTTCCCGAATCTTTGCTAACTTTTAGGTTAATATCTCTCTTCAATTTCCCTAACTTCCGTAGAGACAACATTTCCATCGACCACGTCCTCAAAGATGGTCCTCACTTTCCTGACTTTATGTGGATCTAAGAAGAAAAACAAGAAGTTTTTCAGTTTATTAGTTGTTTAATTATTTACTTGTATTTTTTTGCCAAGAACAGTGTAGAGTACCATTCTTCTGAGCAATTGTATATTGTATAGATTAAATACACTAAAGTATCTTGCATATGTCAACTGACTTTTAATTGTTTTTTTTTACTTGTTTTTAATTATATTTTGTTAAGTTTACAAATCTCATTTCCATTTCTATGGTTGCTGTTAGATTTTAACATTTAAAAAAAACTAAAATTTTTATATTTTGAAGAACACACAACATAAATAAAAATGGTTATGTATAACACAATTAATGCTTAGCACAAAATCTAACCAAAGTACTAATTAATACCTTTATGCATTCTATACTTGATCTCTATCAGCTATGCAATTCTCAATTTTAGACTGTATCCCTTTTATACATAGAACTTGTAATGATATTTTCTTTCCTGTGAAATTGCACTGACGGTTCTCAGATTTTACACTAATGTGTATGGTGAGTTATATAATGTATGAGAAGCGCACAATTGCAATATATGCAGGGTATTTTACCTCCTATCACATCTCTTGAGAGACTACTCTATGGGGTGGATTCAATTCAACACAAGGGGGTAAATGTATCAAGCTGAGAGTTTTCTGGCGGGTTTGAAAAACCAGTCAGATTCTAGCTGTCATTTATTTAGTACATTCTACAAAATGACAGCTAGAATCTGATTGGTTGCTATAGGCAACATCTCCACTTTTCAAACCCACGGGAAAACTCTCAGCTTGATACATTTACCCCAAGGTCCCATTTTCGTTAGTACGGTACAGGGCTTACTGTCTCATGATTTTGTCTCCTTGTGAACCAAAACTAAGAGGATAGACTTAAATAAGTAACTAAGAATGTTTTCTTTATTAAATGTAGTATAGGGTAGACTGTATGGCCTGAGCAAACCTCAGGTCACATAGATGTCCTGTTTTTTCTACCTATTTAAATATACACCTTTTCCCATTTCTTAACTTCATTTTACAAAAAAAAAAAAAATTAGTTCACTAAGTGCAAGGAAAGAGCCTCCTATACTATCTTTGGCTGCAGGCTTGTTGTTACTAAGACTATAGCTGACCTCAGTTGCACATTTTTACTTTATTTTGTGTGAAGTACGTTCAATGGTATTTGCTGCCAGCAGCCAAAATGTATCTTTGATCTTGCTAGTGCTTGGCCAGGATGTCATCTTTAAGTGTATCATGTTGCTTGTTGTTATATGGTTTATGGGTAAAGGTGTTAAGTGATATGAGCCTAAACATATCGTGAATTTCTTTCCTGCTGACTCAAAGGTCCTGAATTATTAAGGAGAGCAAAGCATAACAAAGGAGTAACTTTGCACCTGGGCAAAACCATGTTGCATTTGAGGGGGAGTAAACTTAAAATGTGGGGACAGATAAATAGTTCGGGAAGGGCATGTTTTAGATCAACTTTAAATTTCAGTATAAAAATAAAGCTATCAAGTATTTGTGTGCTAGATGAAAAAACACCAGTATTTAACTTATGTGCAAAATAATAAAATTAATTTGCACCCATTGCATTGTAACATGGTTTGTCCTGGAGAACATTTACTCCTTTTTTGCCTTACTTTCCTTAATGACTCAGGCCCAATATGTTTGTGAGGATGTTACTTTTAGAGAGATGTTGAGAGACGTTTTCGAGGTGTTGTTCATAGTTTATAATAGAATAAATATATGTTTGGTCCACTATCAAGTGGATTCTATGAAATAATTTACCTTTAGAAGAATCCACAGAAAGAGCCGGGGATTTTGAAGATGAAGAAGAAGAGACTCCAAGTGATAATGACCTTCAATAAAGAGATAACTTGTTAGTCCTACAATCAGTGTGTGAATAACCCTTTATTCTGGGATACTTGGTGTTCTTACCCTCCTTCTCCATCCAGCAACTGACGATATTTTTCAATTTCTTGCTCAAGCCGGGTTTTGATATCCAGCAGCTGTTTATACTCATCACTCTGACATTCCATATCACTCCTCAGCTGGGTCAGTTGTTCTTCCACGCCACTGATAATGTTTTGTATCTGCCCAATTTGAGCACAATACCGTCCTTCTGTTTCTGCCAATGTTGATTCAAGGGATTTTTTCTATGGAAAATGAAAACAGTTACCAATAGGGTAATGCAACTTTAGCATTTACTACTAGCAGTGTCAAGCCACATCTATACACTTTCTCTGCACATTTGCGGGGCATAAGTATACTCACTTGTTACGCCTGACATACATCTGGTGCTAATGTTACTGTACTTGAACTGAACATATGCACATAAATATGCTTTCTTTGAGAGCATCTTTTCCTATGTATGTCTGAGCTGCAAATGTATTTATACAGGCTCAAATTGGCCCTGAGTTACTGAGGATTCTCTGATCGCTGGGTCCCAAGTCTATATGCCCATACAAAAAGAACATGGAAACATAGCATTATTGCCCTCTGAATTCACAAATGCATAAACTATTTAAGTCTGTATTGTACATTATTACAAATGTATATAGTATAAAATATGTATGTTTATGTTTTTTTAAATGCATTATTTTCAACTCTACATTTGGCCCTTTTTTTAGATTAACTGTTGGGCCCTTATCCACTTGTTGAATACCACATTCATACCAATGCCAGCTGGGACTGCAGCTCAATCTCCAAGCCTTGAAGTGTTCTTTTCAGGTCAGAAATCTCAGTACTGCTGGACTGGACCTCAGCTACGCCAGCTGAAATCTCCTTCTTCAGCTCCTTGCTCTGAAACAGCAAATTGACACATGAGAAACCAACTTGACACAGCGGAGACAAGCAACATACATTACTATTTTGACATTGGGCTTCTAAATTAAGTGATTGGTGATTGGTGCTTTTATGCTATATCACTCAATTGTTTCCACTTAACACCTATAGATCAATATAATCTCTGACTCTGGTATTGTAACACTTAACAGCAGATGTTATAGCCGGATCAGGTGTTGGAATCTGCAAAATCCACGCTAATTGTGTGCAACTGTAAAACAACATATTATATTTATTTTGTCTGAGATTCTAGGGCAGTAATAGACCTTGGCTCATTAAGAGGACAACACGTTACATTTGTAAACAAGCATCTCAACACATTATGAGGTCAGATCATCAGATCATGAAGTGGTCAAACACCCCTAATAGTAAGTTAAACTACAGTCATGGCCAAAATTTTTGAGAATGACACAAGGATTGGTTTTCACAAAGTTTGCTGCTTCCGTGTTTTTAGACCTTTTTGTCAAATGGTGCTATGTTATACTTAAGTAAAATTACAAGCATTTCATAAGTGTCAAAGGCTTTTATTTACAATTACATTAAGTATATGCAAAGAGTACATTTTTGTAGTGTTGACCCTTCTTTTTGAAGACCTCTGGAATTCGCCCTGGCATGCTGTCAATCAACTTCTGAGTCATATATTGACCTATGGCCGCCCATTCTTGCCTAATTAATGCTTGAAGTTTACCAGAATTTGTGGGGTTTTGTTTGTCCACCCGCCTCTTGAGGATTGACCACAAGTTCTCAATGGGATTAATGTCTGGGGAGTTTTCTGGCCATGGACCCACAATGTTGATGTTTTGATCCCCGAGCCAGGCATTGTTAGTCACCAAACTGTTCTTGGATGGTTGGGAGAAGTTGGTCTTGGAGGATGTTTTGGTTCCATTCTTTATTCATGGCTGTGTTCTTAGGCAAAATTGTGAGTGAGCCCACTCCTTTGGCTGAGAAGCAACCCCACACATGAATGGTCATGTCATGCCAACCTTACTGTTGGCATGACACAGGACTGATGGTAGCGTTCACCTTTCCCTCTCCGGGCAAGCATTTTTCCAGAGGACCCAAATAATCTGAAAGGGGATTCATCAGAGATAATGACTTTACCCCAGTCCTCAGCATTCCAATCCCTGTACCTTTTGCAGAATATCAGTCTGTCCCTGATGTTTTTCCTTGAGAGAATTGGCTTCTTTTTTGGCCTCCTTGACACCATGCCATCCTCCAAAATTCTTTGCCTCTGTGTGCATAAAGATGCACTCCCAGCTGCCTGCTGCCATTCCTGAGCAAGTTATGCACTGGTAGTGCCCCGATCCCGCAGCTGATTCAACTTTAGGAGACGGTCCTGACACTTGCTGGACGTTCTTGGGCGCCCTGAAGCCTTCTTCCCAACTATTGAACCTTTCTACCTGAAGTTCTTGATGATCCGATAAATGGTTGATTTAGGTGCAATCTTACTAGCAGCAATATCCTTGCCTCTGAAGCCCTTTTTGTGCAAAGCAATGATGACTGCACGTGATTTCTTGCAGATAACCACGGTTAACAGAGGAAGAACAATGATTTCAAGCACCACCGTCCTTTTAAAGGTTCCAGTCTGTAATTCTAACTCAATCAGCATGGCAGAGTGATCTCCAACCTTGACCTGTGTTAACAAGAGCATCACTGACCTGATGTCAGCATGTCCTTTTGTGGCAGGGCTGAAATGCAGTGGAAATGTTGTTTTTGGGATAAAGTTCATTGTCATGGCAAAGAGGGACTTTGAAATTAATTGCAATTCATCTGATCACTCTTCATGACATTCTGGAATATATGCAAATTGCTATCATAAAAATTGAGGCAGCAGACTTTGTGAAAATGAATATTTGTGTCATTCTCAAAACTTTTGCCCATGACTGTACTCTATCAAGCCAGTGAGAAGACATCACTATTCAGTCATGGACTAAATTGCTATGTGAATACTTTGCACCCATCCTAGTTATTCTGTTGTCACAAATGGGAACAATACTATGCAGAGAAGGTTCATGTGGAACAAACATTGGTCACATCAGCTTACTGGTGCCCACCCCAAGTGCCCATATCTTTAAAAACAAACAAAAAAACACCTTACTAATTTTTCACAGGTAGCAGCAGTCACTGATGATCATTGATCATTTACTTAGCGTAAAGTTGAACATGTGATCCTTTTCACATGATGTGAATATGAGCACAAGTTATTTGTATATACCTGCTCAAGAAACCGAGCCTCAGCCTCTCTCCTGTTTTTATCAGCAATCTGCTCATACTGCTCCCTCATGTCATTCAGGAGTTTGGTCAAATCCGTGCCTGGCGCTGCATTCATTTCAACGGTTACTTCACCAGTTGCTCCACCTTGGAGAGATGACATCTCCTAGAAGGAAAAACAAGCAATATTAAGCAACATGATATTTCCATGTATTTCTAACATGCTGCATTGCTCATGTATATTTAATTGTGTATATTACCTCTTTTAAATTCACTAAAGAGAAGGACTCTAATTAATACCTTACTTTTTGTGTCATTTCTACACTGAAGAATACAACACAACACTGTTTCCTATAAAACCAGATCCTTTACTCCATGGAATATTCACAAATCGAACTTCGACTTCTGATGGCTGTTTTACACCTACTGCAGGTTTTTTCAGCCCTCTGGAGGATATTAAATATTAGATGCATTTTTGTGTCAGTATCATCCCACACCTCAATGACCTGTAGTTAAAATGGCTTCTATCAAAATTAAATCATCATCATCATCATTTATTTATATAGCGCCAATGATTCCGCAGCGCTGTACAGAGAATTCATTTACATCAGTCCCTGCCCCATTGGAGCTTACAGTCTAAATTCCCTAACCTACACACACACAGACAGACAGAGATAGACTAGGGTCAATTTTGATAGCAGCCAATTAACCTAATAGTAATTTTTGGAGTGTGGGAGGAAACCGGAGCACCCGGAGGAAACCCACGCAAACACGGGGAGTACATACAAACTCCTCACAGATAAGGCCAATCTACTCTGTGTGTGTGTCAATGTGGTAGAGAATATAGACTGTAATCTCCACTGGGGTTGGGACTGATAAATATTCTCTGTAAAATGCTGTGTAACATGTATGCACTCTATAAAGAACTAATAATATGTAAGGGAGCTTACATTTTTCTTTGTACCAGACTGATAAAACAGTGGGTGTTCTTCCCTCATATGCATTCCAAATTGAAATATTGTCCTCTAAAACAGTGATCCTTGTTATTGATAGTGAAAATGATGCGCTATTATATGTCGGGTATTGAGTTATTTACGATCAGGCAGTACACTGAAATCCATAATTTTTGCTCTGCTGTGTCATCCATCATTTTTTAGGTTTGATGCCAGGGTACGTATGAGGCAAACATTTTCTCTGGATATAGGTATATCAGAGAGTTCCACATGTATAATGATCTAGCTGCAACTGATTTTGATATGCATGCACAATATTCAATTTAGCTACATGGGGTGGAAAAAAAAAAGTTTTTTCCTTACTTTCTCCAGTCCGCTACTAGCTAAAGGAGGGTTTAATGTGAAAGTAAGGGAAAAAAAGTTTAATGAGGAGGAAGCCGAAATGGGGACCACTTTGTCCTGACTTTCTTTCTGTTGTGCCCTATGTACAGAGAAAGCACAGCGCACACGATGTAATGGGCATACAATTTCACAGCAAGTTGTCTGTGTACATAATTGTACCACGGAGAGAAGGCACAAATGGGAAAAAATAAAGTGCAATATTTTGCCATTCTCCACTCAGTAATAAATGACCTCCTATATGTTACATTAAAGTTTTCCACCTGCAAAACGGGGCTTACACACCACTCCCCTTTTTCTCCCAGACTGATAAACTGGTGGTGGCTCTTCCCTGATATACCTTCCAAAATACCAAATTGGAAAAATTGCTACACTTAAGTACATGTCCAGATCTGCCTAGGTCATGACCTGATCTTCCCAGACAAGGCCTATGATTTAACCAAATATACTCATATTTTGTTTTGTCTATACCCACATTATACGGCTATGTCCGCTGCTGAAATTGGGACTGGCGTACGGAAATGGGATAGTTTGGGGCTGTACTTCCTTGGAAATTCCAGTGTTTCCTCAGCGCAGCTGTCCCCTGTACTTGTTTCATGTACTGGAGAGCTTCACATATGCTGTAGGAAAACCACCAGGTTTATTAACAGCCAATTGAGGTTTTGTCCAGTGGCATGGCCATCCAATCAGCAACTGGTTGTCATTATAATAAATGCACTGGGTACCTCCTTTTCCTCAACACTACTAAAGCGCTTGTGATGCTCTCTATAAGTAAATACTAGGGACACCTGCTAAGGCCAAATAGGTGTTCCAGAAGAAGGATCACTCTGATGTACTAGCAGGGGCGGACCCAGACATTTGTCCTACCCCGGGCGATTTTAGGGGGGGGGGATTTAGGCCCCATCCCCTTTCTAATTTCTAAGGCTGCCGGCGGCTGCACAGTATGTGCAGGTCCGCTTGGCAGTGACAGTGTGCTGCCCCGCTGCTCAATCAGAGCAGCCGGGCAGCACACTGTCACTGCTGAACGGACCTGCACAGTGTGCAGCCGCCGGCAGCAAGCCCCTGCTAGGGGGGGCGATCGCCCCGATCGCCCCCCCCCCCCCCCCCCCCCCCCCTGGATCCACCACTGTGTACTAGTTTGGAATATGGAAAACATTTGTACAGAAAAATAAAGTTGAAGTATCTCGTGTTTATGGAACAGTTCCTTAAAGCACACCTAGCCTTAGCCTTGTTCAGCTCTTTTCTAAAGATAGCACTGGCTATTACTATTACAAACTCAATATTGTCCATACAAGTTATATGCATATCATAAGGACTTGTCTACCACAGAGCAGAGAATGTAAATTACAGAGCTGCAACAATTACAGCTTGAAAGAATTCCTGAAAAATAATTCAAGAACAGACAGGTCTCTTCTATATGTTCAGCTGCCAGAGAGAAAATATTGGGTATCACACAATTCAAAAATTGATATTAAAGATTGTCATAGACATAATTCAAAGATTTGTTTAAAATATAATTGTAGACTTTGAGAGCTCACATCATTTAGTTATTTTTATGTTTTACATTATCGGGCCTCACATCAAACGTAGAATTAACTTTAAGGCATCCAGTCACCTGATGCAGCGTGTGACTGGGTTGGGAAAGGTATAGTGATTCATAAACCCATAAAATAAAGGCCTCACTCACATAAGCTGTTTTTTTTGTTTCATAAATGACCCTCATTTGACTCAGTCTTAAAATGTAGCTGAATTATTTGTCAACATTGATCCATTTTGTTAGGGCTAAATGAATAATATTAGCCAGTGCTGTCTATAGAATATAACTGCACACACGATTAAGGCTACAGCTAGGTGTGGTTTAAGGAAACAACGTAAAGTTATTTTATACCATGTAAAGTTATTTCAAACCGTATGCTTCATTTCCAGTCAAATACCTCATCCCAGCCTAGACCTTAACCTGAACACAAACACCAACCCCTGATCCAAAACTTTGTCCTAAACTCTTGAATCTTACACTGAGTCCTAATGAATTCATTTTAAAATATCAATTTTATTTTAAAATTACAAGCAGCCACCCATGGCTCTTAGCAATAGAGAACGTTTTAGTAGTTATAGTGGTTGGGGCTCTGGTGCCATATGATATCAAGTATTGTATTCTAAAACCCAGCAATTAAAGCACTCTGGTTGTATAGTATGTGCACTGATAGTGTGGTAAGCCAGCTTCAGAAGGACCCACTCCACAGTATTTCCAGGAATATCATCTTTCATGTGTACTGGTAACATAATCCTAACCACTCTGCCAGTTACTCATTCTAATTCTAGTAGTGGGGCCTTGACAAATCCCCTTTAAAATGACCATTGTACCATGTTGACACTCATGCAAGACTCTATTTCAGTGTCTATTTTAAACATTGATCCCCATGTTTCAGAGCCACTTGAGTTTATGTCATGTATGTACTGCAATCTTAATCTCACATATATAGTATGACAGAGGCTATATCTGACCCTTACCTCTTGGTGATTCTTCTTCAGATGCATCAGTTCTTCTGTTAGGCTCTCAATCTGTACCTCCAGGTCAGACCTAGACAGGGTCAGCTCATCCAGTACTCTACGCAGACCGTTAATATCAGCCTCCACGCTCTGACGGAGAGCCAGCTCATTCTCATACCTGAAGAGACATCACCAGCATCTTACCTCTGTCCACTTCGTGGATTAGAGTGCACCACAACCCACAATATGCCCCAGTATTTGTAGAACTTACTTCAGTCTGAAGTCATCAGCTGCCAACCTGGCATTGTCAATCTGCAAAATGGTCTTGGCATTGTCAATAGTGGCAGCAAGGATCTAAGTTAAGAGGCAAAATAGAGTAATCAATTAATGTTTGCAATATAAATTAGCTATGCATATAGAAATTTGAGCAATACTTTACAGTTTACATAAAACAACTAATGTAATCTATATAGAAAAATATCTATTATCCTTTTATATTGTTCTATTTTACATGCATTGCTACATTTTTATTTATTTCATTTTCTTCTTGAAATACATTACTTATCTCTGAAGCACATAAAGCCTCATTTTAAAAACATGAGTCGTGTTGCACAAATGTGCTTTGTTCCATTTAAGGAACAGTAGACAATGAAAACAAATATCTGATTAATCGCTATGGTTTACAGCATGACAGATGTTTATACATGAAGTGATCTTATGTCCCTCCCTTGTACCCACATTGACGTACAATAAAGTTCAACGGGTTACGAACGCTGTATGCAGTATTCCAGGGAAGTGAACTATAGTGTGTTGCATTGGGAATGGGGATGGAATATCAATGATAATTGAGTTACTCCTTGTAATAACACAAACATATAGAACTGAGCAGGACGTTTCCAATCTCTCCACCTTATCTGCATTCTTTGGAACAAATTGTGCAGGGGGTGTGCCTGGGGGAGGAGTGAGGGTGGAGCTAGAGCATGCATTTCCATGTGGAATGTGCGCAGCTCAATCCCCTCATCCATGTGCATTGTGCAACAATCCTCAGTCAACTCTGGGCTTTACAAGTGGTGGACATACAGACTGTATGTACTGAACATATTACTTGTAAATGGGATTAAAAAAACATAGCATGAACAAGCCCTTACAAAGGTAAATTACTATGTTGCTCTGATATTCAGATCTCTAGCCGGCCAACTTAAGGTTCTGCTTGTCTGCAGTACACAGCTCACATTTTATTAATCAGAATACAGTTACATCTTAATGTCTGACTTGCAAGGACTTTGCCAGTTATACACAGAATAAATATATAGAAAAAACATTTTTTACCTTCAATATTTACCTTTACTAAATAATACAACCATTATTACATTATACAATCCTTCACCAGCTCCCCCAGCAAGTACATTATTATTGTATATACGTCAGAGTTGCATTTTGTACCATAATGAATCTCAGTTCCATTTTTCCAGGGTGTCCCATTTACTCTTGGTACTATTAGTGGAAATGGTTACTGATCTCTTGAGATCTGCAGAACATTGATATGTTCTAAATAAGTCTTACCAGGTACTGATGTATTTTGCAGATCACCTCAAACTTGGATCACACTCACAAAATCTAGTTAGAGGACTTTTTTAACTTGATAAATATAGTAACTGAAGACTTCATGTAAGTTATCATGTAAATGCAAAGAGTTCTTATGAACATATTATTCATTTGCTTCCCATTTAAAGTGAATTGTCCAGTTTATTTATTTTACTTTTTATCTGAACGTAAAAGCAGACACTTTTTTGTCTACTATAAGTGTACAGTTGCATTCTCTGTATGTCATTATACATTCTATGCAGGTTCATTTTCTTACTAGTGTACAGAACCATCCCTGTGACTGTGAGTGGTGTCAAAAATTTTGCAAGAGGTGCATTTGTTTTTCCCTTTTAAGACATCACAGCTTCAGACAATACTTCATATCTACTTTAATTACTCAACCATCTGCTTGATATAATTTATCATTTTCATGTTAGACTTGTTTTGAAAAAGTCAATTATTGTAGGTATGTGTTTATCAGACTATAGAAATAATTTATTACTATTTATTTTAAAATGAAGCAATTTCACTAAACCATTGTGACTAATTAAACACGTGCAAGTTGTACTAAACAAAGGCTGAATGGCAGCTGTGGTTCAGTGCAAATTTAGCACCTGGATGCAATGTTAGTAGATAAATCCTAGCATTATTTGTGGAAAAGCTGGTCACAGAGTAATGATGCAAGGATATTAACGTTTGTCCAGTTGAGAATATTCTGCAAAGTGAATGAGACATTTATCCTGCATCATGTTGCATATATGTCTATCAATCATAGTTGAATGGGCATAGAAGTATGCCTTACCTTATTTCTGAGATCCTCAATAATTGGGTCATATTTGCTGTAGTCCACTGCACCTGCACCGGTAGAGGACCCTGGACGTAGTTTATCGTACCACTCACGGATTTTGCGCTCAAGGTCAGCATTAGCCTCTTCTAAAGCCTTGACCTTGTCCAGGTAACTGGCTAAGCGGTCATTAAGGTTTTGCATGGTTTGTTTTTCATTGGTTGCTAGAATGCCTTCAAAAGCACCTCCTCCAGCACCTCCACCAAATCCCCCTCCAGCTCCTCCACCATACATGCCTCCACCTTGTCCCCCTCCAGCACCTCCACCAAAACCTCCACCAGCTCCCCCACTAAATCCTCCTCCATACCCTCCACCAGATCCCCCACCAAATCCCCCACCAAACCCTCCTCCATAACCTCCACCAGCTCCCCCACTAAATCCTCCTCCATACCCTCCACCAGATCCCCCACCAAATCCCCCTCCATAACCTCCACCACCTCTTGCTGCAAAATCATCACTAAATTCACCACCTCCAAAACCATCATTAAAGCCTTGCTCAAGCATTACATTTCCATATCCCCCACCACTTTGATAGGTAGACAATGATTTACGAAAACTTTGGGTCGACATGCTGTTGGAGCAGAGAAGGAACTCGCAGAGTGATCTGTGACTGTAAAATCAGACAGATGCCAGTGCCGTTAGCTTTCTTGTTCATTTATATAAAATGATGGTGGGTGTATCTTCTTGTGTTCCTTGCCCTGGAAGAAATCTTTGTTGTGTAAGATCAGCAATTTGGTGCCCAGTTTAGTAATTTATTCGGTTTCAATATGTTCCTATCTGCACAAATATTTTAGCTCAAGGCTATGATTATTAAATCAAAAGGGGAACATGGGTGGGGTGTCATTATATTGTCTTTAAACTGCTCATGCCTCTCTAGACCTGTCTAAAGTCATTATTTATGCATTATAATTCAACATTTGTGCTAGAAGCAACAGGAACTTTGCCAGATGATCAAATACCACCTTTTTGCTTTCTAGGTTGCAATTCATCTTCTATTTTAAAGTTACATGTAGATGTGATCGAAGGTCAGTAGGGATTGCTGCAGGAGGACATAAGAATCAGGTAGTTTACACACAATGGCATTTGATGTGTGTGGCACATTATCTCTGCATTGAAAAGTTAAGCTGCTGTAGAATAGAGAATTTTGCACCATCAACCCCTAATGCATGGCTTTAAGTGAATAAATGCCTGAACTTATTATATTAACCACAAAAAATAAAATAATATGTAACACCCCACTTGTCACCTGACTCAAGTGGACGTTTAGGTTGTGTAGTGTAGTGTGTTGTATGTGTCCTGTCTGCAGCGAACTCCTTTACCTTATCTTTTGTAGCACAGTGACTCCACCTTGGTCTGAGTGCAGTAGGTTCTTCGATGGGTAATGTTCTGGACAAGCACCACATGGAGAGCAATGGATCCCCCCCCTACTAATAAAACCACAGGCACACACACACAAGTAAAAACCCCCCAGTAATATACAGTTTGGTATTTTAAAGCCACACCGGCACTTTTATTGGTGAGGCAGTTTCTACTTGAATAACTGAGGAGAAATAAAAGGCATGGCTTACTGTACCCCAGAGATTCCAATACTGTTAGGTCACGATGCCTTGAAAAATACTTGTGGGGCCTGATTCATTAAGGATCTTAACTTAAGAAACTTCTTATTTCAGTCTCCTGGACAAAACCATGTTACAATGCAAGGGGGTGCAAATTAGTATTCTGTTTTGCACATAAGTTAAATACTGACTGTTTTTTCATGTAGCACACAAATATCAACATTAAATTTCAGTGTAAAAATAAGCTATCAAGTATGCCACCGAACGCTGATCAGCGCAGAAGACAGTGACGTCGTCCATGTAGAGCGAACACTTGGCCTCTAGTCGGTCTGGACCCGGTGCGGTGATCCCTCTGATCTCTGGGTTTCGCCTGATGGACATCGCAAAGAGCTCTATACAACAGACAAAAAGGAGAGGTGAAAGAGGGCAGCCTTGTCTGACCCCAGACAGTACAGAGAAGGGGTCAGTCTTCCAGCCGTTCACCAACACCGAGCTGTAAATATCAAGGTACATCAGGTTAACATAAGAACAAAACATATCACCCAATCCAAACCTGCACAGAACCTTACGCATAAAACCATGAGAGACACGATCAAAGGCCTTCTCCTGATCAAGACTGACCAGGGCCATATGTGCATGGCGGTCTTTGATATAATGAACCATGTCCCTCAGCAGCGCAAGGCTGTCTGCAATCCTTCTACCAGGAATGCCACAAGTCTGATCAGGATGAACAATTCGCCCAATGACAACCTTTAGCCTGTTGGCTAGTACCTTGTCCAAAATCTTGTAGTCCACGTTCAGGAGGGAGATGGGCCTCCAATTTTTGAGGTCACATCTCTCTCCCTTGCGCTTATACAAAATCGTGATCAAGCCCTCTCTCAGAGTAGGAGGCATCCTGCCCTCCACCACCATCTCCTCATACAGCTCTAGCAGGTCCGGGCCAATGAGGTCCCACAGCGCTACATAGAGCTCGGCTGGGAGGCCATCACTGCCCGGGGTCCTGCCCGGCCTAAAGGATTTAGCGGCAGAGTGCAGCTCCCCCAAGGTGAGGGGGGCATCCATAGCTGCCCTACCTGTAGGATCAATAGGGTTAGTGATACCTGACAGGAAAGATTCAGCTGCGTCGTCGTCTGTAGTCTTAGGGGAGTAGAGTTTGCCGTAGTAGTCTGTGACGACTCCCATGACGCCCTCCTTCCCCCTACTGGGGGTGCCAGACTCGTCCCGCAGCTCAGTCAGGGGCGTGTGGCCGGAGTGGAGTTTTCTGAAAAAGAAAGAATTACATTTCTCACCCTTCTCCAGATTCTCCACCTTGGAACGGAAGATGATGCGATTGGCCTCTTCCTCGAAGTGCCTTTTCAGGCCCCCCTTGGCCTCAGCCAGATCATCCTTCACATCCCAGCCGCAGAGTTGGAGATCCAGCAGGGACTGCAGCTGACGCTGGAGCCTCCTGAAGTTTCTCTTCCTCTCACACATCTGTTGGCGGCCTTTAGCCTGAAAGAAACTGCGAAACTTGCCCTTGACATACTCCCACCAGTTAGACATACAGTCAAAATACATTTTGTCATTTTTCCACATTACATAGGCATCCCTCAGCTCAACCATCACCTCTTCCTTTACCAGCAGAGCGCAGTTCAACTTCCAAGAGCCGGGGCCGGGAGGAAACCCGTGACCCAGAACACCTTCAAAGAGAATGGCCCTATGATCAGAGAAAAAGCAGGGAACCATGACATGCCTGTTTTGTCTTACCGCTCTCGATGTAAACACAAAGTCAATCCGGGAACGCACTGAGCCATCGGGGAGACTCCAAGTATAATTCACAGAGCCGGCCCCCATGGGTCCCACTGCATCCCGCAAGGATGCTTTGGCTACCATCTCCTGCAACAACCTGGAAGAAACATCAAGTTTAGCATTAGTACAGGAACTCCTACCATCTTCCTCTATAGGACAGTTAAAGTCCCCAGCCATCACTACCGCCCTGGTGGTTGCGAGCTGGGCCCGCAGGGTCTGGAAAAGCTCCAAACGCTCATTCTTACCCGGGGATGCATACACACAGATAAGCCTGATAGGCTCACCCGCCCAGGAGCCATCTACGATAAGCAATCTGCCGCAGACAAACTCCTGAACGGAATCTAGTGTGAAGAGGCTTCCCCTGATAAGAATGGCGACCCCTGCAGACTTACAGTCACTCCCCCCAGACCAATAGGAGGGCCCGTGAGACCACTGCCTCCCCAGATGCCTGTAGGAACTAGAGAAAGGGAGAGAACATTCCTGCAACATGTAAACATCACATTTCTGACTGTCAAGAAAGGTAAACACAGACTGACGTCTAATCTTATCCTTCACACTCCTCACATTAATGGTAAAAAGAGAAAAGTTAGCCATTAGTTGGGAGAAAAAAGAGAGTTAGCACAATCAATACATCAGTTACCCTCCTTGTCCGGTGGGACTTGGTCCGGTCTGCCCGTGTCCCCTTCAGGTGGGAGCAGACCTTTCTCCTCTAGCTTGTCGAATAGGCAGATTTGGGGTAGTTGCAGGAATTCTTCCTCCTCCTGCTCAGAATCCAGCAACTCATCCACCATCTCTACCAGGGCCCCCTCTGACGGGAGAGGGCCCTCTTCCAGTTCGATTGCCTTTTTCTTGGAAGGGTCAGAGTCGCCAGCTGGGCTGTCCAGCTCTTTCCGCTTCCTCCTTTGTTTGTTCTCATCACCTGCAGACACAAGAGGGAGGAGGGGGGGGAAATCTTCCAGGGAAAGGGAGGGAGCTGCAGTAGCGGTGGAGGGGGTTAGTGCTACTGCCGGGGGGGGGGTGTTGTGACAGTGGGGAGGGAGGGGGGTGCTGTCACAACAGGGGTGGGAGATATCTTACCAGCTCTTGGCTGCGGTGTGGGCTTCTGTTGCTTCCTCTGGGCTGGCTTGGGCTGCAGGGTAGGGGCAGGTCCGCTTTCCGGCAGTCCAATCCCGGCAGCTGCAGCGTAGGATCTGGCCCTGTGGGGGCAGTCCCTGTAGATGTGGCTGGCCAGGCCGCAGAGGTTGCAGGACAATTTTCGTGGGCAATCCTTGGTCTCGTGCTCCGCCACCTTGCAGTTCCTGCAGGCTGAGACCTTGCAGCTTCTCGCCATGTGGTCAGCTTCCCCGCATTTTCTGCAGTTCCTCGGCTGATCGGCATAGTGGAGAAGGCCGGCAGAGCCGCCCAGGGCAAAGCTTGATGGCAGGTGTTGGAGTCCGTCAGTTGCCGTGCTGTCTTTCCTCAGTCTGATGATGATGGACCACTTGCCTGTCCAGAAGCCGTTGACATCCAGGATCTTGGAGGGGTCCTTGACCACGGAGCAGAAGCGGCTCAGGAAGGTAGCGATGTCCTTACCAGGGGTGTGAGGATTTCTCATGGAGACCGTGACTCTTCTCTCCTCTCTCTGGATGGGGCAGTTCCCCACGAAGCGGGAGAAGGGAGACTCCGGTCTCGCAGTCTTCACTGCCTCCCAGTACCTCTTACAGATGGCAATGGAGGCGAAGGTGATGTACCAGATCCCTTTCAGGTAGTTCTGCACGCTGAGGGTTTCAGCCTTGGAGAAGCCCTGGTCCAGGATCATCTTCTTGCCGAAGGTCTCGGCCGTCATGTCTGGGACCCTTCCTTCCACTTCCTTCAGCTTCAGGACCACGGTCTGCCTCATCCAGGGTTCCAGAGTGGGGGTCTTCTGGGGGGTGTTCTGGCTGGGCTGGCCTTGTCCGGCAGCAGCAGGGGCGGTGGAGGCGGAGGTTCCGGCCACGGGGAGAGGCTTCGGGGTGGTGGTCTTTCCTCCCTTCTTCCCAGGGGCAGGAGCAGGGGTGGAGGCAGGAGCTGGGGTAGCTGAGGCCATCGTCCTGGCTCTTCCTGGGGTAGAGAGGCTGGTCTTCCGGGGTGGAGGGAGCAGTGCAGATATCCTCCCGCTGGGTAGAGAGGAGCAGGGGCTTCCGCTGAAGAGGAGGCGCTTCTTCTAGTGGAGCAGGGCCCGAGGAGAGGAGGGCTTCTTCAGCCGGAGGTGCTCCCGGCGTCTTCTTCCCGGCAGGCAGGGGGGGTCGGCAGCGCTTAAGTTTATCTTCTCTACATACAGGACCATCTTTTCCATTGGGCACGATGGGCAGCTGCCCGGGGGCCCCATGGGCAAGGGGGCCCCAGAGGCACGGCTCTTAATGAGAATAAATAATCCTGCAAAAGAAAAAAACCTGCAAAAAAAACCTACAAGGGTCACTGAGCAAGTACATCTATCTCTATCTCTGTATATCTATATCTGTATCTGTATACATCTATATATCTATATCTAGGGGCCCCGGTGCACTGCTTTGCCCGGGGGCCCATAATGTTGTTGAGATGGCCCTGTCTACATACACATTCTGTGCTAACTAAGGTGCAGCTCCGTTTTGTGCTATGTAAATGATCCCCGACTGCGGTCTGTTAACATGTGAAGTGGTGCAGTGTCCCAACACTAGCTTTGTTAGCGGAAGGAGGTATTGAAGCAGCTCATGTCTGTCAATAGTGCCACCAATCACCTAGGAATCCATAGTAATAGGATGAGTATTTGTATCCTATTGGTGGTGCATGTAAGAGACATGAATTCCAGCATCCCTCCTTCTGTGCATAAAAGGATGCTATTGATGGGCGGCTTCATGGATTGGAGGGAGCTGGTCAGCGGATGAATTAAAATAATGGAGGCAGGGGTTGAGGTATGAGGAAGGAGTGGGTCTGAAGCAGGCAGTGGGTATTGTAGCCAAAGCAATGAATGTGGATGATGCAGTACTTTGAGAGGCCAACAGGTACCGGATACAATGTATGTGTGCATTTCTTTTTAGGTGTACTCATGTTTGGAGGTTAGAAGTGAAATGTGTTCTAGATGGTGTAGATGGTTTGTATGGATGTCCACAATATATTTTTTGTCAAACTGGAGTCATTTGCCACTTTGTCTTATCATATAGATCATTATTGACCTGGAACATTAAAAGTGCAAGTTTAAAACGGCATTATAGGCAAGTTCAAAAAACATATTATTATTGAAATTGTAGCACATCGAGCCCATCTAGACAGTACCATGTGATATGTCAAAACAGAGTGTACCTGGTTCGTGATTTAATAAAATGGTCAACCCAATTCTTTAGATCTCATCATTCTGACATGCATTTTTAGCTTAATGTAGTGTGCCTGAGAGGCTAATATTTAGTGGATTATTTTTAATTACTGTAAATGAGGTATCTGGATCCTGAGGTATGGGAGTTTACTTAATTCACTCTGAACATGATTAAACAGTATGAAAGACTCTGCCAAATATGTTAATAAATGGAAAATGAGCTTCTAATCGGTCAAATGCTAGAGATTTGCAGAGTGTGACTGTAGTACGGAGGGACTTTCTGTTATAAATAAATTACTTGCTGAAGGGCTCATGACAATGAAACACGCATCTCAGTTTTCACCTCAAAGCTAGTAGCTATGTATGGAATTAATCTATATATCTGTATATCTGTATTTCCAAAACAGAACAAAGTGCAGCATGTTTTGTTTAAAACTTTGATCACCATGACTTTCTCAATGGCTGCATTCATTTGGAAAATGTATTTTCAATGAGTACGGTAATGGACATTTATGAGCAAGCAAAAATTTGCAGTGCATGTACCATTTTTATGTACTTATTTTTGTAGAAATATTCCCATTTTTTTTAGAGCTGGAAAGGTGATGATGGTTCCTATCTTAACACAGGCTGGGCGCAACCATGCTCGTGGTTTAAGCTGAGTTTTTAGTTTTATGGGGAAACATTTTGAAATGAAGTCCAGAACTTATGTATGTATGAGGTGAGCAAATAGGTGTACTTGAATAATTGAACAGTCATTGCATCATCTGTATTTTTGAAATGTGTGTAAATGATGTTTAATTGTATGAGGTCAAAAATCTTGCAGCAGCTTGGGGGGCACACAAAAAGTGGCCTCGTTGGGGTCCTAATTTACCTGCTCTGTGTGTATACTCAATAAAACTGTCTATCTTAGGTATCTTCCCTCAAGTTTGGGTATTTTTAAATAAACTAGGAGATCTGAAATTTGCTCAAACCCTAAAGTCCATCTTATACGTTTAGGTCCTAAACAACCTAGAATTGTTATACAAACCCATTCTCATTGATCAATGCTAATTTATGATGACAAGGAGTTTACAGTATGGGAAAATAAGCATTTGTGATATTTTGAGTGGGTGCAGAAGTAGACTGTCATGGGAAAATAGGGACACATTGGAGCCCTGCGCTTAGTAAGAGCAAAAATTGCTTTTTACAATTGCACATAAGCTATACATTCTGCTCTCAGACATAGCTCCCGATGCACCCCTCTACACTTATAGTTTGGTATATAGAATCCTGAACACTGGACTTAGATAATAACAGCACTATTTTTGTGTTGACGTCAAAAAGACCTCAGATCTTCTTGCATCTGGGGGGAGCTTGTTCTTGACCTCTATACCTCTTGGAATGGACACCAGACCTCTCTAAGATATGAAAAATTTCCAGCTCGAGGAACAAATCACATACTTTGATGATACCAGACTTCTGCCAATCTAACATGCCACAATAGAAGTAAAATTTGACATTGTTTAATCCACAACTTGCTTACACATTATTGCTAGGTGCTAAATACAGGTTCCAGTATTAACTATTGCTGTACACACAAGAAGCTCACATGTTACAAACAATTCAGGTATGCAGTTTTAAAAACTGCAGACTAGGTTATAATTTACAATAAATGTGCCCTTAGTATGCTGAAGATATTTGATAAATTTGCGGCCTACCTTTTCATATTTTCCTGAATGTAAGTGGGAGGCATTAGGCATAATTAAATTAAAACACATCTTTCTTATTTCAACAAAACATTCAGAAAAATAAAGATTAAGACTGTTGTTATAAGTCCAATAAAACATTGCAATACTATTTCATACCATACCTGCCTACTCTCCCGGAATTCCTGGGAGGCTCCCGAATTTCGGGGAGTCCTCCCGGAAGAGTAAGCAAAACTCCTGAAATTGGCGAAATTAACGGCAGTGAATGGAAGGGGTGGGGCTTAATCGTGTCATAAAGCTCCGCCCCCTCCATTCAATGCCATGAATTTCGGCTTTTTAGAGTGAGAGTGAAAAGTGAAATGTCACCACGCCCTCCTCCTGCCCCATGTAACAAGACTTCTCCCCCGGATCACCTGGGGGAGAAATCTTAGAAGCAGGCATGTATGTTTTATACTATTGCAATACTATTTGATAAAGGGAGCAATGATACTTTATCCAAAATGGTAAATTTACACTTTTTTTTTAATGAGTTTTTATTACATTTTTCAGAGAAAAAAACATCAGGTATCAAACAAAAATTTACATCAAACAAAAAAGACAAAACAGGGGAAGTCACGACAAAGAGAGGACGGGGAGGGGAATAGGAGACGTCACCAGGGGCTGCTCTGGCAGAGGAGTAGGTGAGATATATGTGAGATCCTGTGTTTAATAAATCAAAATTGAACAGAGAGGGGCTCTATTGAGACTTGGGAGATGAGGCTACAGCTAAATGAGCATAGTAGCATTATAATCAGACCACTTCAACAGAGGAAAGGAGGCTTAAGTAGAATACTTGAAACAAATAGTTTCCATCATGTAACTATCATCATCATCATCATCATCATCATTTATTTATTTATATTGCGCCACTAATTTCGTAGCGCTGTACAGAGAACTCATTCACATCAGTCCCTGCCCCATTGGAGCTTACAGTCTAGGTTCCCTAATATAGACACACACTAACACAGACAGAGAGGGAGACAGACAGAGAGGGAGAGACTAGGGTCAATTTAGATAGCAGCCAATTAACCTACTAGTATGTTTTTGGAGTGTGGGAGGAAACCGGAGCACCCGGAGGAAACCCATGCAAACACAGGGAGAACATACAAACTCCACACATATAAGGCCATGGTTGGGAATTGAACTCATGACCCAACATGACAGAAGTGCTAACCACTAGGCCACTGTGCTGCCCCATGCCCCTAACTATGTTGGATATTTGCTATAACTTTGGAGAGATGTGGGAACCCGGGGTCTTCCACTTCTGGACAATAGCCGCTCTAGTGGTAATTAGGATATGATCCACAACATACCGGTGGTGAGCTAGAAAGTCAGACGGATATAGTTGGAGTAGAGCCAAAGTCGGTTTTGGTGCAATGACTAATGAAGTTACATGTCAAATTAGATCAAACACATCATCCCATAAAGGTTTAATTTTGGGGCAGGACCAGAAAACGTGAAAGAGGGTTTCTGCTTTCCCACATTCCCTCCTACAAAAAATGTAGATACCGTGGGCCAAATTCTATGCAGTTTAACTTGAGTATAATATAACCCGTGGATCATTGTTATGAGCATCTCTGAGTGGTTAATACATTTTCACATTTTATATATATTTTGGAAAATGTGTTCCCAGTCATTCTCCATCAGGGGGTTGACCAAGATCAAGTACCCATTGCACTTGTACAGGAATCTTACTTTGTTCAGGCGTGGTTAGAAAACACTGGTACCAAGCTGATATGCCCCCAGAACGGGAACGCGAGTAGGTCAAGAGCTTCACTATTTGCAGGGAGGGGGGTGGCATAGCAAAGACGAACTAGACTTCTGCGATTGGATCCAACGGCATAACCGGAGTTATTTAAAGAAATCAGAGGTCGGAAACTGGAAACACTCCTGAAGAGAGAGGAAAACGGCACCAGGACACCCTGCTCATAAAGGTGTGATAGCCTACTGACTCCCAGGGAAATCCAAACATTCAAGAGCGGGGGGTAAATGTATTAATGTCCGAGTTCTTCAACTCCGGAGTGTTCAGCGTCTTCGGCGATTAAATTTAAAGCGGCGCTGCATTGTAAAGGGAAACTTCCCTTTACAATGCAGCGCCGCTTTAAATTTAATCGCTGAAGACGCTGAACACGCCAGGGTTTAAGAATCCGGACATTAATACATTTACCCCCAGGTCTGGGATTAAGGATGCCACAGCAGAATGGGGAAAGCGAAAATCCATGAACCTCCCTTACCAACGTATCCATCAGATTTAGAACTGCAGGCCATGTCACCAGCCAGACTGAGTCCTCTTCTATACGGGATTCTTCAGTTGAATCCTGCAGCGGTACGCCTACTACTGCCACTGCTGCTGTTGCTGCTGTTAGTCAGTCAACTTCCCAGACGGGAAGTCGTAAGACCGCTACGTCTTTCAAAAAGCAATTGACCATCCAACAGTCATTTGCCATGACCACAAAATACGATAGTAGTCACCCTATTGCAAAGCGTATAACTGCGGCTGTAACTGCTATGTTGGTGCTAGACGTGCGCCCGGTGTCCGCCATCAGTGGAGTGGGATTTAGAGGGTTGATGGAGGTATTGTGTCCCCGGTACCAAATCCCGTCGAGATTCCACTTCACTAGGCAGGCGATACCAAAGATGTACAGAGAAGTACGAGCAAGTGTCCTCAGTGCTCTTAAAAATGCGGTTGTACCCACTGTCCACTTAACCACGGACATGTGGACAAGTGGTTCTGGGCAAACAAAGGACTATATGACTGTGACAGCCCACTGGGTAGATGCATCCACTTCCGCAGCAACAGCAGCAGCTGCATCAGTAGCAGCATCTACACAACGTCTGCTAATGCCAAAGGCAGGCAACATTGTGTATTACAGGCTTTAATAAGAGGCACAACGCTGACAACCTATTAGAGAAAATGAGGGAAATTATTTCGCAGTGGCTTACCCCACTTAGACTGTCCTGGGGATTTGTGGTGTCAGACAACGCCAGTAACATTGTGCGGGCATTGCATATGGGCAATTTCCAGCACGTCCCATGTTTTGCCCACACCGTTAATTTGGTGGTGCAGCATTACCTCAAGAGTGACAGGGGTGTGCAGGAGATGCTTGCGGTGGCCCGCAAAATTGCTGGACACTTTCGGCATTCAGCCAGTGCCTACCGCAGGCTCGAGGCACATCAAAAAAGCATGAACCTGCCCTGCCATCACCTCAAACAAGAGGTTGTGACGCGCTGGAACTCCACCCTCTATATGCTGCAGAGGATGGAGGAGCAACAAAAGGCCATTCAGGCCTGCACCGCCACCTACGACATAGGCAAAGGAGTGGGGATGCACCTGAGTCAAACGCAGTGGAGACTGATTTCCGTGTCATGCAAGGTTCTCCAGCCGTTTGAACTTGCCACACGAGAAGTCAGTTCCGACACTGCCAGCTTGAGTCAGGTGATTCCCCTGATCAGGCTGTTGCAGAAGCAGCTGGAGAAAGTGAGGGAGGAGCTGGTAAACCATTGTGATTCCACCAAGCATGTAGCTTTTGTGGATGAAGCCCTTCGTACGCTTTGCCAGGATCCGCGGGTGGTCACTATTTTAAAGGCAGAGGAATACATTCTGGCCACCGTTCTCGATCCTAGGTTTAAAGCGTATGTTTTGTCTCTGTTTCCGGCGGACACAAGTCTGCAGCGGTGCAAAGACCTGCTGGTCAGGAGATTGTCCTCTGAAGAGGACCGTGACATGCCAACAGCTCCACCCTCATTTTCTTCCACATCTGTGGCTGCGAGGAAAAAGCTCAGTTTTCTTAAAAGAGCCACTGGCGGGGATGCTGATAACATCTGGGCCGGACTGAAGGACCTGCCAACCATTGCAGACATGTCTACTGTTGCTGCATTGGATGCTGTCCCAATAGAAAAAATGGTGGAGGATTATTTTGCTGACACCATCCAAATAGACATGTCAGACAGTCCATATTGTTACTGGCAGGAAAAAAAGGCAGTTTGGAAGCCCCTGTACAAACTGGCTCTATTTTACCTGAGTTGTCCCTCCTGCAGTGTGTACTCGGAAAGAGTTTTTAGAGGTTGCTTCCTCAGAACGTTGAAAAAATGAGGTTCATAAAAATGAATTATCAATTCCTCAATCAAGTACAGCACTGCCCTCCAGATAGTACAGAGGGACCTGTGGTTGTGGAGTCCAGCGGGGACGAATTGATAATGTGTGAGAAGGAGGAAGTACACACTGTAGGGGGAGAGGAATCAGAGGTTGAGGATGAGGACGACATCTTGCCTCAGTAGAGCCTGTTTTGGACTAAAAACAATATTGTGAGGTGTGAGGTTTTCAGAATAGACTGGGAATTAGTGGAAATGATTGTTATTGAATGTTATTGAGGTTAATAATAGCGTAGGAGTGAAAATAAACCAAAAAAACTTGATTTTAACACTTTTTATGTTTTTTTCAAAATAAATCCCGATCCAAAACGAAAATCCGAACCAAAACCTTTCGTCAGGTGTTTTGCGAAACAAATCCAAACCCAAAACCTCAAGGAAATCCGAATCCAAAACACAAAACACGAGACACCAAAAGTGGCCGGTGCACATCCCTAATTTCTTCCCTTCACACATCCAAAAACATACTGTTAAGTTAATTGGTTTCTGCCAAAATGGACCCTAGTATGTATTTGTGTATGAGTGTGTGTGTGTGTATGGTAGGGAATTTAGATTCCAATGGAGCAGGGACTATTGTGAATGACAATATGTGCTCTGTACAGCATTGCGTAATATGATTGACACTAAATAAACAAACATTAAAATATTTTTTTGGAATGTTTAGAATGGTCTGTTGTGTGTGTGTGTAACAGAGTTCGTATTGGGTTTTTAGACCACAGAATTGCAAAACCAAGTCCTGAGAATTTTTTATTATTTTATTTAATATTCATTATGTTTTAACATTGTGCAATAGACTACTGTTTTATTGTGTGTTGTCAGTAATTATAAATGACTAGGATGCTAGATATTGCATAAAATTAGTGGAAATGTCTCAAGGTTTAGTTTGTGGAACAATTTGCAATATTGGGATAATAGTTCTAATTATAATCTAATAAATGTTATTACTGTTTCAAACAAAAAATGTTTAAAAAAACATGTTTAATGGTTATTTATAAAGCAGTTGTATTTAATTTATTTAATTAATGACTATTTTATTTTTATTTTTTACAGAATTTCTGCAAGAACGCAATAAGAAAAGTAATTTTGTTAAAAAAAACATCATGTTAAACAACAACTTTATTTTCAATTCTAAATATATTTCAATACAACTTTAGCAAACAGCGGTAAAATGCAAAAAATCTTAAATATTTACATGTTTCACTCATCTCTATCCATAACTAATTAAAGTATAAAATAACATAACATGTAATTTTTGTACCTGAGTTTGAAGGTCTTCAATGCTTTTGAAGTATTTGCTGTAATCATTTGTGTCTGAGCTGCTGGAGCCAGGGCGATTCTTTTCATACCAGTCCTTGATTTTAGCCTCTAGATCTGCATTTGCCTCCTCCAAAGCACGGACCTTTTCCAAATATGAGGCCAGGTGGTTGTTTAGGTTTTGCATTGTTTGTTTTTCAGTTCCTGAAAGTAGTCCATCACTTCCTCCAAACCCACCACCAAATCCAAATACTAGGGCTGTCAGGCTTAGTGTAAATCTGCAGTCAAATTGTACGGTGTTCTATAGGTTACACACAAAGAGGAGAGCTCCATTGCACCATTGCTAATTGTCATTGCTGAAATACAAATACAAAAAGCAATGACATTTACAGACCCATGTACCAACTCGCTTTGCACTACCTAAGCTGCCCACCCTCCAGTGTGTACTCGGAAAGAGTTTTTAGCACAGCCCGGAACCTTGTCAGCAATCGACGTATGGGTCTACTTCCTCAAAATGTGGAAAAGATGATGTTCATAAAAATGAACTTCAAGTTCCACGAGGAAGGCCATTCCCGCCAATTACATCAAAATACTGAGACTTCTGTAATGGTGGATTTCAGCAGTGATGAATTAATAATGTGTGAGGATGATGTACAAACTGATGAAGATGAGGATGAGGCTGAGGATGATGACAACAATATCTTGCCACAGTACAGTTCATTAACAGCATTGTTACATTTGGTTAAATGCAAAAAGATATAAATCAGCGCTGAGTGTGATTCGGCAATCCCTCACCAATAACACATGGATTAATGATTAAAATAACATTTATTAGGCATGTGCACAAACAGATAACACATTAACCCTAAAATGACCAGCTGGTAACAATATCAAAAATATATAACAATCAACTCTAGTGAGTCAGCGTTCGGTGATAGTCCAACACGGAGTGGATGAAAGTATATTGGCCAATATATCACTTCTAGAGAGACTCTGTATCGAAAATGTCTCAGATGCTCAAACTCGAGCTGGTAATAATCAAATACAACCTCATGAGGTCTATGAAGCAGGTGTGCCTGTAAAATCAAAGGTAATTCTTCATATACGAATCTACCAGATGTCTAAACGAGCCAGTGATGGTAGTCAGTCAAAAACAACTGAATGAGGTTGCTCACCAAAATAGATACTGGTAATGTTCAATACATGGAAATGTTGTTTCAATTCGTTCGATGTTAAATAAACAAGTAAAATCTATATGATCTCCACTCCATGAAACCCAATCATGGGATTCCTGGATATAAACGAATAATCACTAAGAGTAAAAATAGCGTGACAACTTTATCCGGTAATTAGCAAACATGCAGTACGATACCGTGTTAAGATGAATCCACAAGATTGATCCTGTTAGGTTGTGCAATTACTTCACCACCGGACAATAGAAGCTCAGATGTCTCAGTAGCGGACCTCTTTGAAAGAGGAATGTTAGTCCCAATCCGTAGATACTTGCACTAGAACACATCCAAGAACACATCCAAGAAAATAGCAAATTGGAGATGCCCCGATCTCTCATTACTAACCGCACACTGCTCGATAGCCACTTCACGAGTGAGGCCATTCAGCTGGTCACGTGACCTGACGCGTTTTATCACCAGGTGGTGATTTCATCAGAGGTTTTTGATATTGTTACCAGCTGGTCATTTTAGGGTTAATGTGTTATCTGTTTGTGCACATGCCTAATAAATGTTATTTGAATCATTAATCCATGTGTTATTGGTGAGGGATTGCCGAATCACACTCAGCGCTGATTTATATCTCTTTGCATTTAACCATTTGAGACTCCACGGGTCTTTTCAGCAGCGGGTGTGTTTTGGCCGTTTCTTCATCAAGTGAAAATTGGTTGGTTGTTGGAGATCTGTTCCATTGCGCCAGGACAATTTGTTTGGTTGTTACATTTGGTGCTTTAAGCCGATTGTTACCTTGTTTTGTGGGGGCCCAAACAAAGCAAGCACTTCAGCCACAAGGAGTGATACTTTTGCGGCTGAAGTACTTGGTTTGTTAAAGTGTGCATGTCCTTTTTAAGATCCAACATATCTCAAGGACAATTCCATCTTGCACCACTTTAAATTTCTGTGTGCCAATGTTAACACTGAAATGACAACAGACACATCTTGTGTATCTAGGATCCGCAAACAATACTCTTTTTCAGCACAAAATATTGCTCTTGTGACTCGGTAGCCTTTATAATATAATTATGAATATGGAACAGCTTAATACTAGGGATGTTCACTGACCCCCGTATTCTGGTTTTGGTTGTGGATATGGATTACCTTCAGTGTTTGGTTTTGGTTTTGCCAAAACCGCCCTTGAGTGTTTTGGTTTTGGTTTTGGATCTGTATTTTTGTTTTTTGAAAAATTGCTAAAATATGCTAAAATCACATAATTTTGCTGTTTTTTTTAATCCTACATTATTATTAACCTCAATAACAATAATTTCAAGTAATTTTCAGTCAGTTAAGACCACCTCACAGTTCACATTATTATTTTCATACACTTTTGGACCAATACTGCAGCGACCTGGTTTGGATGGTAAGCGACAGAGCAATGACTCAAACACACGGCAGTTCCTAGCACATCTAGGACACATTGGCACACAGCAGTGCAAGAAAAGAAAAGTGGTGCAAGATGGAATTGTCCTTGGATCATGAAATCAGTTATGGTTCATTTGATCTCTCCACCCGTTCCTTTGATAACTGGGGTAATTCTACAACTAATGCATGAACAGAGTGAAGCGGATGGTCATTTACAAGGAGACCCTCAAAGGTGGGAAAGGGATCCCGGATATTCCCACCATGCTGCTCGCCTTCTTTGTCTGCAACTGCATCCGCAGAACTCTTATTGAAAAGAACATTTGCTCTGCTGGGAAGTCCATGTCTAGCTTTTCCTCCTGCCTCTTTGGAGGACCCTTGGTTGGGACAAGTGGGACAGCTCCTTCCCTTACAACTGGACTACACCTTGGGTTTACCTGGATGTTAGACAATTTGTGAAGGAGCTCCTTGCTGCAACAACAAAACATGTGTGGGAGAATGTGGCCTCTAATAGGCTGACTAATAGACACAAAGACATTGCATGGATGGCTATCCTGGGATGTCTGCCTCTCAGGACATTCATGCACTCCAGGAACCTGTGCCGATATGTCCACTGCCCCTTCTGCATCACCAGAAGGGAAACGGAACAGCATATTTTTTGGGACTGCCCCACTGCACAGGCACTGTTGGATGCCTTGGAACATGAACATAAGGACAGTGTGCCCAGAACTTGCCTTTCATACTATTCGGTATTTTATGGATTATTTCCTGGGATCATTGGGACAATCCAGGAGTCCTGGAGCCTAATGAACTGTTTTAAGAATGCTATTTGGCTTGCTAGGAATCGCCTCGTCTTGAAAAGGGAGAAGATGACCATCCAGGACTGTCGCAGGCTGATCCACAGCCTACTAATAGACTTTAACAACATTGACAGTCCAGAGGAAGAGGAAGATAATTCATTTTCCATCTCCCTCTCCTCCTTCTCCCCCTATGTGTCTGTTTATTCAATATAACACTGTTGAATTTGCCTGTAGATTCAGAAGACAAGCCTGCTTGCCTTCCTATTCATCAATAACTCTTAGCAATGGAGCACCCGTCTTTGGGTGTTACCTATATAAGGCACTAGAATTTGCCTGCAAATTCAGAAGACAAGCCTGCTTGTCTTCTGAAGTGTTCAGGAACCTTTTCAAGGTCTATCCAGAGAAAAAAGTCAAACTAAAAAAAGTGAGAATATAACTGGCTCAGACATTGACTAAGGTACATATCTGATATCCATCGATTAGGAATATAATAAAGCTTCCGGTCATTTTGTGGGATTCAACTAATTGCAAAATAACAATTTTACTTGTTTTTGTCGCTTTTTGTAACATCCATAAAATAAACTTATTTATTCAACTATGCTCCCAGAGGAAAGGTCAAATCAAGATCAATATCAATATAAGCATCATATAATAATAAAAACACCATGTAAACCTGCATTGTGTGTGGTTAGTTACATAATCATCTCCCATGATTTCATTACTCTTATTAAGTATTTCTAAATATCTTAAATTATATACAAGCATATAAATAATTAGACACTTAAGTATTATTTGGCTCCATTTGCATCATATTAACAAAAAAATCATTCTGCCAGATTACAGTTTATTCCAGTACATTCAGTTCCACCCTTGGATTCATACCAGTATCGTAAAAACTAAAACAGGCAAGAAACTACGTAAAAAAATTGTAAACTCTTGTTGGTTATGTCTTCATTTATTTGATTAGGTTGTTGAAACACAGTAAAAAGTTGTGAATAAATATTTATAACATTACTCCAAAACGCTTTATTCCCGGCCACAAATAGGAATAAAGTAGTATGCAGCAGTTACAATTCCAAAACAGGACTTTGCACACATTAGCTAGGAGGATTTGCAGCCAATTTTAATGAAAGGGATTGTATCCTAAATGACAACTCATTCCATCATTACTCCTATTCATCTGCTAAATCTGAACATTGCAGTTGTCAGGTGCAAAAGCAGAATTTCTAGAGAAGAGTTTCCATATTTGTAGTTCTGAATAAAGCATAATATTTAACACACACATACACACACACACACACTTATTTAATAATTTATTTATTTAATATATTTATTTATAACCATATGATGTCCTGCTCATTGCCCCCTTGTGTGCTTCAATGTAAGCCTCATTGTCCCCTCTCCTGTCTTTCATTGCCACTCTCTCTGTCCCCTCTAATTTCTATTCTTGTTCCCTCATTGCCAATATCAATCACCCTTTTCTTGCCACCATGATTGCCATTTCTCCTGCCTTTAGTTGCCACACTCATGACCCCTCCCATGCTTTTCATTTCTTTACCTAATTGCCCATTCTCAGGCCTTGTTCCCTGGCCCACTCATGTCTCATTGTTCCCTTGTCCACTCATGTCTCATTGTCATCCCGTTGCTATCTTCATATGTTGATACTGAAACAGTGAAGCATGAGAGAGATCTGTAATGCTTCACTGCCTCACTCCTTCCCACTTATCTCTTGCTAGACTATTCTGCTGCAGCTCTGCTGTGTACTCTTCTCCTATGCTACTTAGAGATGAATTGTGACAGTGTGAACACTGGACATGTTTAATTTACGCACAAGAATGACAGACCATGTACACAGAGTTTTGGGATATCTATCTGTAGAGGAGATGCTGCAGTGAGATAAGTCTCCTAAATGCAAAAATGCATGAGGCTAATCTGAAGTGAAACTGTTGTGTAGGGGGAATTCTGAAGGTGATACAAATGATAGATAATAATAACCCACCTAGTCATTGGGAGGGGCTCTTCATCCTTATTTGAAGCCCCTTCGATCTGTCTCAAGATCACTATCTTCTAATTGGATAATACAAAACTTCCAGATGAGATATTAAAAAATGTTTTGTTAAGCCATTGGAACACTCTTCTGGATCTCTCTGTGTTGGGTTCTTATAAAAAATAGGAATAAATTAATACTACAAATTTTCTAAGCTGCCAGTTGATCAGTAGAAAATTTTTGGAAACTGTCGGTACTACCTCCTATTCACATAAAAGTAAGATTTGGTTCATATGGAGTATGGAAAGGGTCACTCACAAAAAAGGGGGACAAATTTGACCAAATATGGGAACCATGGTTTACTTGTAATTAGATTGTAATTCTCTGGACTTGAATATATAATTTGTTTTCCTTAAATGGAGGAATAAAAACAATAAAAAAAAGTAAGACAACAGCGGTACTCTCAGTAAAGCTGTTATCCTTTGGATTTAATGTTCTCTCCTTTTAGTTTACATGTTGCTTTTCAATCCTACTGATAAAGCACAAAGTCTTATAAAGTCTTCTGAAGTAAATATGAGTCTTTATTGCATTCATATCAGATGTGGACACTTCTCAAGCAGAGAGAATTGTGTCCTTGTGCAGATAAGTACAAGCTTTAATACCTTTTACAACAACATCTGTTAGACAGTGTAATGATATTTACTCTTATTTACAGTTTCCTATTATGGTAAAAGAGAACTTTCTAATTCACATTGGCTACCTTGAGATAAAAATCAACATACATCAACATTCTTGAAAGGATATGTGGTGGTATTGTAAATCTTACTTCACCTTATTTAGTTTGACCTTTCTCATTGACCTTTCTTAAGCCCCAGAACCCCCCTCGAGTGCACCCCTGGAATACGCTGCACAATTTTATCATCATCCATGTTAAGGAAGAAGGTTCTTTGGACCTTTTAGTCTTTATTATACCAATCATAGGGAAGTTGAACAGGCCGGGCCTCTTGCAAATATTTTCATGTAATATCTCTTATGGGCAGCATCTTCACATTAAAATTCCATAAATGGTAATTTTGGCTTGTAAGATTGCCACTGTGAACTTCACTGAATTGATATTACCAGCCATTTTTCTTAAGTTTCTAGCTTTGTTATGCTCTGCAAATAACCTGTTAGCAACAGATAATTCAGTATATTTTCCAGGCATGTTGATGTTAAAGACATTTTTATTAAAGAACAAGCTTTGAAAGCTGCTTCTTGCTCTGCAGCGATACACATCTCACCTGTCAGTCATTAGTTTAGTTTCCCGTCTTCTAAATTTTTCCTTTAAGAAAACATAAAACTGTATTAATAGAAAGAAATGGCAAGGTCCAATTCCCAGAGAGAAAATGTGTGGTTCGATACCAGAGAGGGAATGTAATTGCAACAGCAAACCGGTGTAGCCAACTGTATGTCCTAGACACCAAAGAGTGCTGTGCGATGGCGGTTTCGGGCACAAATCAATCAATGGAGCCGTGGCATATCTCGAAGTCGAATTATTGTATGAAGTCGTTCTATATTAATTAGATTGCACTTAGTACACTACGTCATATCGGTGTTAATTACGCAATTGCACAGGTAAACAACACATACACTTACATTCACACCTACATTTGTAAATAGGTCACATTTAATAAAGTTCCAACTCACATTCATTTATTATTTAGAACTCAGAGATTATTTATACATAGTTAAAACTACATAAGAGGTATTTATGTTTCAGGTCCAAAGAAATGTATGGATTTTGGTCTTATATTAATCCACATTTTAACAGCAGGAATCTGGTGCCATCAGAGAAGCAATCAAACATAGTAATCGCTAGTTATGAATAGTATTAGATTAATTCTAAAAGCACTCTGTTAATGGGTTTTTCAGCAGGAAGACACGTATGCAACTCTTGGATTGAGTTTCCCCCACCCTTGAAAAAAGGATCGATTGAACTGACCTATGACCAGCATTCTACTGAAACATCATTAATCCTGCACCAATGAAGGAATTTCGACCAATTTTTTATGCCGAGCGATTTTACATGCGATCGATGTTCCGATCGCTCGGTCCGTGGACTGCTTACACACTAGCCTTGTTTAGGATGATAAAGGGAAGAGCGGACGTCCCTTTAGCGACTTTTTACAGCCATGTTGTCGTGAGCAATGACTGTAATTTTGTACTCACTGTTGTGGATCGGTCGGAAGTTTATACACACTACACAGCGGAAACGAGATTGGAACAAAAATATTAAACGGTACGACCAACCAAATGAGGCGATAATCGTCCATTTCGGCAGACTTTCGACCATCGTGTCACTGCACACACTGACCTGACTTTTGAACGAGCGGTCGTATATCGGCTGTTTGAGCCGATTATTGGACGAAAACAGTGTAGTGTGTATCCAGCTTTAGAAGTGTTGCTTGGGTGTAGATCAATGTGTGGTAATTCGATGCGTTGTCCTTTAGCCTCCACAGTTAAAATCATTAGATGTAATGTATTGGATGCATATACATCACATGAAACTTTGCTCTGTTAACCAAACCTTTGCTAGTGTCCATATTTCAGATCAACATAACAATAGCGCCTACTTTTAAAGTAAGGTCATGTGGTGGCATCCCGTAACTTGTCCGTTCAATGGTCTGACTGTAACGGCATAAATCCGAACCTCTGGTTTGCAGACCCTGTGCATTGGAAATTGGAAATTGCCGTCATTTAAACAAGAAAGGGAAAGAAGTGTTGTTTGGTTTTAGATCAATGTGTGTTAATTAGATGCGTTGTCCTTCAGCCTCCCCAGTTAAAACCATTAGATGTAATGTATTGGGATGCATATGCATCTGTTGACCAGTGTCTATATTTCAGATCAACATAACAATAACGCCTACTTTTAAAGTAAGGTCATGTGGTGGCATCCCGCTTAAAGCAATTGAATTAAGGAATTCTACAGGATGGCGAGATGACTTGACTGCATCATCTGAAACTAATGAATCAGCAAGATAAATTTGCAATATTCCTGGAAGTTAGAAAATAATTGTGTTGTTAATATGTGCACAATGTTAATTTTTTGGATAAAATAAGTCACATGTTTTGATTTGAATCTGGGTAGAAGTACGCTCTGCCTTAACAGTACTTGCCATATGTTGACACACAAACAGACTGCAGAATACATACATGCGTAAGAACAATAAAAGATTATTGCTCAAATAAGCCACAGGGTCCTGCAAAGCAGTAACACTCCAAGTCCATAATGGGATGCTTTAGTCTGTAGAATAAAGTTTTTATTACAGTTTGCACCTCTAGTAATATACTATCTTTACAAATTATTGTACTTTTCAGTACCTTGCTGTCTAGAATAACCTCAACCATCCTTGGTCCTGGCCTAATCCATCCTCACCCCTCATGGTGTTCTAGGTGCTGTACTTCTATCATACCCATCTGGCATTTGTCTTACTGGATTGTTGACTCTGCCTTCCAGTATCTTCCCTTACCTTATGTTGGGCCCAGGTCTTACTAAAGAAGGTGATGTAGTCTAAGAAAGCCTGAGTGAAGTTTGCAAACCACTCCAGGAGATGGTCGACTAAAACGTGGCTAGTTTGTTATTCATCCAATATGGTATAACTCTAATCTCCTACAACCCGAATCAGGTGATGAACACTGACATTTATTTAGCCTCTAGGGTCAGTGCAGTCTGCCAGGACCCGTTATTTAAGTTAAAGGTGGAAATGTACCTGTGTCTATGCAATGTATTTAACATAGCATCTATCAATGGCAGAGGTCAGGCATCAGATATTGTCACATTGTTCGGTAGTCTGTGCAAAACCATGTGGATTTAGTCCTTCTTGGAAACAAACACAGTGGAGGTTGCCCATGGACTCTGGATAGATTTCTGGATAACACCTAACTCCAGTCTCCTTGTACACAACCAATACTAAGACCCAGTTAGCTGGCATCTTAATAGGCCTATGCTCACCAAGAAAGTTCTGCCTAGATTCCAACTGAACAGCTCCTCAGAAAACCGCATAGATTGGCAGTCTATTATTGACAAACTCCCATACCCTTGCTGAACCACCTGGTAAGTGCTTTCTTTGTGCTTTATACATTAAAATAAATGCATTTTATGGTTTGCCTATTCTACAGTGACACAGTATAAACAATAAAAACATTTCAGGAAGCAGAAAAAAGGGGCAACTCAACCACAGCTGGTAAAAGATCAAACTCGATGAATATAATGTATGTCTTCTATTAACATAAACAACTATGTAAGAAGCCATTTCCAGAATTTTTCAAATTTAAGCTTCTGAATTGTTTTAAAGGCATTGTATAGTATACAGCTATATTTATAACTGAACTTATATGTTTTAACTTGTTTATATATTTATATATAAACAAAACCACATGAGAACAGCACATACTAACTATACTCTACTCGGAAGTGTGTGGATGGTGTACGGCAAATAGAGAAATTGCAGATAAAGCCTTGGCAAACAAGGTGCTAGCACACATACAGTAAATAGAAAACAGGTGATTGGAAAACAATTCGTTTTGAAAATGATAATTTGATTTTTAGGTTAATGTCTGCATTAGAGGGATATGTTAACATGCATACAAATCCACTTCCATTTTGATGACAAGTGGTTACAAGGGAAAATCCTTTGCTGAGAAAACGCAACTCACTTGCTGTTGCTGTGTACTTGGGCAAATTGAATACTACTATTATTTTGTACAATATTTTAGCTACCTCTACCTCCTATGTGGTTCTTTAACCAGTTGTAGTGTTTTCAATCTTTGAAATCCTGCTAGTTCTTGTCCTTTTAAAACTGAAGTATGTATGCCCTAATAAGACCATTGGTGTTTACAAACAGTAACATTATTGTGCTCCAATGTTGGCTAATTTTTCATACTGAAATCCCTGAGAATTACTATTTTATTGTATTATTGTGATATTGTGAGTAAGTCCATGCAGATAAAGCTAAACGTCTTGATTTTTCAAATACATAAGGTCATTATATATCTCCACAGGACCTTCTATATCAAAGGCCAGCAAATCTTTGTTTTTGGAAAAAGATTCCCAGCGACATCCTCAACAGTGTGTACCAGTGTTCATCAATTTGTTTCAAAACCGTAGCATGGTTTTATCCACAGTACATTTCACTTCAAGAAGTGTGGATAGCAGTCGCTGGAAAGTGGAATTGCTAAAAACTCATAATTTAAGTCCGTGAAGTTACTTATTTGCTTAATAGTTAGCCTCTTAAATATTTTAAAAGCAATGGTTAAAGAGAGCTGTAACTAGATGTAATTGCCTATGAATGGAATATAATGGGCTGCAAGGTCAATTTAAGAGAACAAGGGACAAGACAAAGACAGTTGTTGGAAATGGCACTCAGTCAGGTTCTACAGACTCCTACAGAGATATAGCGAGAGGCCTGATTGGTAGCATTAGCCAGATGCCTGACATTTGGAACTGTCATTCTGTTTTTGTGTATTGCAAGCAGTAATGTATTATCAAGTGCATATATAATAAAGTATGTGGTTCTGTTATAATAGGATTTTAGATTTGATTTGCTTTGTTTTTTCATTTTTAAACATAAGAGTTCATCTCCTTTTGCAGTTCAGTAAACCATTAACCTTCTGCTCACATTAACAGCACAATAATACCAAGGACAACCAGCACCTGCATAAAAAACTGCTTTGCTTCCATACTCACTGGGTTGGAGATCCAAAGTTATTGGGACACATAATAAGTCAATTATGTGTATTGCGTACAGTCCCTGAGTGGCTGCTGAAATTTGTTGGAGTAAATGCAGCCAAAGTGATATATTTCTATGCCTGTTTCACATAGAAAATTGAATTATAACAATTTGTCACTTATAATCCCTTAAAAGAAAATGCATTACTAGTGAGGTAAGATGCAGAAAAGGTTTTATTGAATCAAAAAGGCAAAACTCTTATCTTTCATTTAAATGAGTAAAGAAGTGTTCCATAAGCCAACACCACTGCCTTCTGTCCACAAGTAGACTCTCTTTTTAATTCATCTTTTCTTCAACCTCTTCAACCCTGGATGAGACAACCTTTCCATCCACAACTTCTTCAACAATTGTCTTCACTTTTCTGGTTTTGGTTGGATCTGAAAATGAAATGCAGATTAAATTAATAAAGATTACAGTAATCACACAGTAGATCCAATACCCCTAAAACATATTTCTCACTTTAGGAGTTTAATTTTGACCACTAAGATTACATGTTATCTATTCTAAAGTTAAGCAGCAGTCAGGTTACTTTACTCCCTTTATGTCAGCATCTGCTGTCGAGAAAGATAAAGAAACTTGACTGAAACATCATATATCAAACAACATTTGAACTCAGACCTGGGGTTGGGTGTATGTCACAGTGAACTGTAGTTAATATTTCCTAAATTCAGAAGAAACTCTTACATTTATAAAATCATTACATGTATTTTCCCATTCTGAACTCCACTCTCCACCATTTAAATCCAGCATACATGTAAGCATTTTAAAATAAATAGATTACTCAAAGTGGAATTTGCATTCATATAATTTATAGTTAGGCAGTTAACATTTACTAGAGTCTCCTGTTACCTTTTTTGGAGTCTACAGAAGATGTCTGTGATTTGGAAGCCTGTGATTGGGAAACTTGTAAGGAAGATGCTGATGCTGATGCTGATCCTGATCCTGATCCTGATGCTGATGCTGATGAAGATGAAGACTTGAATGCAGTTGAGCTACTGGATGAGGATTGACTGCAGGAAGAAAGGTTTATGATTAAAACATGTCAATGTATTTTTTGAACTTTTAATTACTTTACCGAGAGTTAGGTAGTCTGAATAATGAGTGAGGAGTTGGAAGGACATGGGTAAAGAAAAAATCCTATTGTGAAATGAATTTAATGGATGATGGGTAATATAACAAAGGAAAAAATGAATGAGATGGTAGTTTACTAGTATTCAAATATCCACAATATACACATTTTTTATTCCTCAGTCTATAAATTATACACATTACTTTATACTTCCATATGCTTCCAATACTGCTTGTTTTATACATAAGGGTCCATCATCTCCCTTCATTACATTTAGTTCTTACTTACCCAAAATCTCCATCCAGCAGACGGCGGTATGTTTCAATCTCCATCTCTAGTCTGCTCTTGATATCAAGGAGTTCTCTATACTCCTGGCTCTGACGTTCCATGTCTGATCTGATCTGGATAAGCTGTTCTTCTAACCCACTGAGAACACTCTGTAGTTGCTGAAGTTGAGCTCCGTAGCGGCCTTCTGTCTCACCCAAGGTGTCTTCAAGGGATTTTTTCTATTTTGAGCACAGTGGACATTGTGATAAAAACAATCTAAACTCTATAGCTAATACACCATCTATTAGTACAGGATAACATATTGTTACGAAAAAACATCCATAACTGTACTTTGTATGCTTTAGACTTTGTATTTAGTTGTTTATTTTAATTTCAGTCTATTGGCTTACCATTGCTAGTTGAGATTGGAGCTCAATCTCTAGGCCTTGGAGGGTGCGTCTGAGGTCAGAGATTTCGCTCTTGCTTGATTGAACCTGTTCCACACCAGCTGAAATCTCCTTCTTTACTTCATTGCTCTGAAATGGTAAAGCATGTATTATATTGGTTTCTTTTGAAGTCCTGTTATATTAGCAATGCTACATTCATATTACAAATACACAGATGAATATGTCATGATAAACCATCTTACCTTTTGGTTGAACCATGCCTCTGCTTCTCTGCGGTTCTTCTCAGCCAATGCTTCATAATCTCCTCTCATGTCATTCAGAAGCTTAGTGAGATCTATACCTGGAGCAGCGTCCATTTCTACATTGACTTGGCCAGCAGCACTGCTACTTGCAATGCCCAACTCCTAGAGAAAGATACAGAGGAAGTTGTTCTGTGTTAAACCATAGAAAACATTTCCAATTGATCCCTACCACATAGAAACATTTTCCCAGATTCTAGCTTCAAAATTATTTGAAGCAACCAGATGCTAACTTCTATTAATGCAAACTGTAGAAGATTATTTTACATTGACTTAGTCAACAGTGCTGCTATTTCTAATTTGCCTTTCCTAGACATTAATATAAAAGACATTCTTATTGTGCCAGAACACTGAGAATCTCTGAAATTTACTTGATTTGAAAAATGTGAGTGCATGAGTAGAAGGCCTTCATATTTATTTACTAAATCTAGAAACTATATCTTCTCAACAACCTCTGCAGATGGTGGAATAGTTGAGGCTGGTGATACATGGATTAGTTATGAGCAACAGAGACTGGTATAATAAGGGTTACGATAAATCATTTATTTATGAAGAATTGGACATGAAGTGATGGAGTCTCATGAAGAAAAATATTGTAGAGGACAAGGGGTTTGTGCTTTTCAAAAAATATATAATCACAGTCATTATTAAGGCCAAGAGACTGATGAAAATGAGAAATTTAGGATTGTCTATGGTACCCATTTTGTGAAGAGTATTCTCCTATGACTGTTTTTGAAAGACAACTGTTTTAGATTGTTAGCTTTTTAAAGCAGTTTCCTTGTTCATATTTTTGTTTCTTAGATATAGCTACATGTATTGTTTACGTTAAACAGCTGTGTGGGAGGTGTCCACACTGTGCAAAATAATAATGATAATAATAGCAAACAAAGAAATAATACATTTATATTACTCTGTCTAATACCATAATACTAAGTGAATGTTTTTGCAATAATCAAAAGCAAGCAGAGAGATGAATTCATCTTTGAAACTGCACCATATTTTACATTTTCCGAGCAAGGTTTAGAAAAAAAAAAAAAAAAAGCAACCAATCAGTGTTTGCTTTAGTCTTGTAAACTATACTAGAAAGACTAAACTTAGAAACCGATTGATTGCCAAACCCCACATTATATCTTTATATTATCATATACTGATTTACCCATTTTGTTATTGTGTTCTGTTTTCAGCAAGGTTACATTTTGTATTTGCTTGAAAACCTCTGAAGTAATTATTACCTCCTCATGGTTCTTCTTCATGAAGGCTAGCTCTTCAGACAGGCTTTCAATCTGGATCTCCAGGTCTGATCTGCCCATGGTCAGCTCATCAAGGACTCTGCGGAGTCCATTTATGTCGGCTTCCACACTCTGGCGAAGAGCCAGCTCATTTTCATACCTTAGAAGAGATAAATAGTTATAAGAAGAAGAAAAATAATAAAAGAGAGAAAGTCTTCACACCAGGGGCTAGATTTACTAAGCTGTGGGTTTAAAAAAGTGGGGATGTTGCCTATAGCAACCAATCAGATTCTAGCTGTCATTTTGTAGAAAGCACTAAATAAATGACAGCTAGAACCTGATTGGTTGCTATAGGCAACATCCCCACTTTTTCTAACCCGCAGCTTAGTAAATCTAGCTCCAGGTCACATTTAATGCTGCAAGAATCAATTCAGCTGATTCAGGGTTGGGCCTTTATTTTATATATTATTATCCCAACTTTTGAATCAATCTAAATATACCATATTCCAATATGCCTAGTAGATTATGAACCTAATCTAACTATCATTAAATAATGAATCAGTTTAATTAATAAAAAATGTAACTCACTTCAGCCTGAAGTCATCAGCAGCCAGTCTGGCATTGTCAATTTGCAGAACAACTCGAGAATTATCAATATTGGCAGCAAGGATCTGGAAAAGAGGAAAGCATAAAAAAGTTGGTTTTGTGTAACTTGTGTACTGTGGCTATACAGATATTTTTTACACATGATGGAAAAATCTACTATTCAATATATCAGAGTATATACATCAACCTCTGAGAAATGCTCAGAGTTGTAAATGTTTTGCTGCATGCAGACAAAACATACATCAGAAGGATAGACTGCAAATACAATTTCTGCAGATGTAAACTTTATTTTACATGACTATATTTTATAATGCGAATAATAATATCCATGCTATTAACATATATTATTTCACACTCATACATTAGCATGAAAAGTAGCAAAAATTATAGTTTTAGTAGAAATATATTATAACATTTAAATATGTAGAACATTTTGTTTAATTGCATATATTTAAAACCGCACAATTGACAGAACTGTACCTTGTTTCTCAAGTCTTGGATGATTTCAAAGTATTTGCTGTAATCTTTGCCTGATGCAGATGCTCCAACACTAAGTTGTTTCTCATACCACTCTCTGATCTTCACCTCCAGCTCAGTATTGGCAGCCTCTAGAGCTTTCACTTTGTCCAGGTAAGAAGCCAGACGGTCATTGAGGTTTTGCATGGTTTGTTTGTCATTTCCAGAAGAGCCACCAAAGCCACCGCCTGATCCACCACCAAAGCCTCCACCAGAGCCTCCTCCAAAGCCTCCACCAAAGCCTCCTCCAAAGCCACCACCTGAAACTCCTCCAAAGCTGCTACCACCGAAACCACCTCCAAAGCCACCAACTGAGCCTCCTCCAAAGCCACCACCTGAACCTCCTCCATAGCTGCTACCACCGTAACCACCTGAGCTAGACAACTGATAGGATGATGCAGAGCTAGACCGAAAAGCCATGGTGATATGTTAGTGGAGTCCTTCTGACCTAGGCAATTTGTTTATGATAGAAAGTGTGGATACAGTGTATGGTCTTTAGGTTCTATTTATATGGGCTCTAGTGGGCGTTACAGTTTTAAAGTGAACATCCTCCTAGAGAAAAAAAAAATCTGCCTGGTCAACACCTGTTTAACAGCTATTCACGATAGCTTCAGTCCATCCTTACAGAAATTATGCAGCCCTCGGGCTGTTTGTTATATGTTGACTAGAAACTGGGAGAGGCACATTCCTCTTTACTTTAAAAGCTTATTCTACAGTCTGTCTCACCTTGCCTTCGGCATCCTCGTTTCAAATTTACTATCTTCTGTCACCTCAGGTAATTTCAGTCCTGCAAAAGGCCTCACCATTAAATGTTTAAGTCTTCTAATTTGCAGGTGAAAGTACAGGCATCACTTATATTAAAGATTTTACTGCTAAAATCTATAATGTATATATTTGCAAACAAGCTATTATATAAAAGGAGAGTGGGTGGAAGACAGTTTTAGAGATTGATCAGCAATATTAAGATGCATGTTATAATGTGCAAAATATTAAAAATAATTGAATATGGTTAACCTGAAATTTATTTTACTTGCTAGAAAGAAAATGCACAGTGCTACAATGGTCACACTACTGCACATAGATTGGGTCTTGGGTCCAGTTATGACCAGGAATCTGCATGGAGTTTGAATGCTTTTCTCATGATTCCTCCAGATTCTCCAGTTTTCTTCCAATGGAAATTAGAATGTAGCCTCCACTGGGGCAGGCAGTACTATGCCATAATGTTGTACTGGAGTGCATGCTGGTGCTTAAATACAATATAATATAATAATTAACATAGTAGTAATTGTTTCCTTTACAGCAATATTTACATAATAAAATAGAAAGGTTAAATTGTTCTAATTCCCCCCAAATAAATAAATAAAAGTTACCTGTGTTTCATTCCTATTTTTCAAATACTCATTATTTTTCAAAATGTTTCATACTACTGAATACAGAGATGTTCTAGAATTTTTTTTAAATCCACTTAAAAATGTTACAGATGTTCTACATTGCTTGTTAAGAGAGGTATTTTTGTTTGGGATAAAAAGAAGGATTCTAGGACAAAAAAAATGTACTACTTCTACATTATGTGTGCCACATTAAGAAGTTATATAAAAGTAACAGTCTCACTCTCGTCTTCAGGACTTTGCCCGGGCTGCTCCCCTGCTGTGGAATGATCTTCCACGTTCCATCAGGTTAGCATCTACTCTTAAAGGCTTCAAGCGTGCCCTTAAGACTCATTTCTTTATTCAAGTCTATCAGTCCTCCTAACTTTCTTGTCCCCTCTCTCTCCCCTAGTTAGTACCCCCATTTATGTGTCTCCCCCTCCCTCTAGGTTCTTAGCTCTCATGAGCAGGGCCCTCTTTCCTTGTGTGCTCCTTCTACAGTTCCTTCACCCTCTGTACCTCTTGGCCTGCTTCGCTAGCCCTGTTTTCCCTGTTTTATTAATCTTCGGCCTTCTTATTGCTGATTTCTACTATCCCTTTCTCTATCTGTCAGATATAATCTGATTTGCTTTACCTTGTCACCTGTGTTTGTATATATTTGTTTATCATGTTGTGTCTTGGTTCTGTTTTCTGTATATGTAATGTACGGCGCTGCGGACCCTTTGTGGCGCCTTATAAGTCAAAGATAATAATAATAATAATAAGGATAGATTCAATTCAGAGTGATGTGCTGCTGGACATTATTGCAATGTCTGACTGTGCATATTGCAGCCTTTTACGGTGAGTAAACGCTGCTTATTTTTCTGTGCACCTCTATGGGGAGTGAGGAAAAACGAGCAGATATTCTGTGCCAAACATCCCATTGCAAATATTGCACTGTTAAGATTCACCAAAGTGCAAAATGCACAAAGCAGATACTTTTTTTTACATCATGCACATATGTTTGCACGACATCTATTTGTATGGGTAAACACAAGGATTTGAGGGCCAACATGGCTATAGCTAGGTACACACTAGAGAAAATTTCTCCAGGTGCGATATCTTTAAAGATTTTACCAACGGCTGTCCCGATCAGCAAACACATGTTATAGCATGCATACACAGCCGTCATCAATAGTAATCAAAACTTACACTAGACCTGTAGTCGTGTAAAATCGTATAAATGTGTACACATGAATCGACATATTCATGTGTACACATTTACACGATTTTACACGATTTACCTTCACATATGTGCTCTTCATCTGTCATAACCATCTGGTGAAAAGATTGTGACTCTGTAAACTCTATAGAAATCTGCCTACACTGCTGGTCATGAGTGCATACACACTGCAGAATTTGCCTGACATTGTTCCATCGCTTATAGAGATTTTCAGCCTGGTTATAAAATCAAATGAAACGATACGATGGGCTTTGGAACGATAAAACATGATCGTTGGAGCGTACACACTAATGTTATATTGGATCTTACGGTTGTTTATTGTGTGATTGGCACGATAATCTGGTGAAAAACCTGCAGTGTGTACCCAGCCTTTGCCTATAGATATCTATGAGTTAACTTGCTGCAAAATTTTACATGAAAGAGTTGTGTGGTGGAAGAGACTGTTTCACAGAAGTTTGAAGTTCTGGTGATACAATTTCTGAATTTCGCCTTTGCTTTGCCTATTCCACAGAATGTAATGCCATACTGTATTTGAAAATTCCACATAGAATCAATTAATATATTTGTTTCTGTGTTGGTGAGTTTTGAATAGTGGTAAAATGTAAACAATAGAGCCTGTAAATATATATTGTATATATGTAGCATAGCATTTTGCAATAATTTGCATAATATATGCAAATAGTGATGTGATTAAAATGATAGGGCAACGAAAAGAAGTCCTGAAAACAGCAAAATGGAAAGTTAAGATTCTTTGGAAACTGTGTATACATGTAGAGGACAAAAAATATAAACACCCTTATAAAGTCCCTCTATAAGATGTTGGGCCACCACGTGTAGCCAATGCAGCCTGTGTATACCGTGGCATTGAGCACCACTTTGCAACAAGAAAATCACTCAACTGATGCCTGGTTAATAGGAGTACAAAATGCTGTCTCACATACCTTATAATCTTATATTCTCAATTGGGATCAGATCTAGTGACTGAAAAGCCCAATATATATGGATAAAATCAGTATCATGTCCTTAAAACCACTGAGCAACCACACATGCTCTGGGGATGGGACAATGTCATCCTGGAAAAAGCCCTCTCATCAGGAAATAAATTCAGCAACATGGGGTGAAGATGAACAATTAGTACAACAGTGATTAGGAGAAAAGTAATAGAAAATAAGAGAATGGTTGCACCAAATCTATGCCAGTAAAATGTGCCCACAACATAACCACGAGAAGTCATCACTATTGGAAACAAGCTCTCAGGTCTGTAGGGTTCTTTAGATTGGTGCCACATGTGTACTCATCTGTTTGTCGAGAACATGCTGAAGGATGATTCATCTGACCATATCATCTTCCTGCACTGCTCGGTAGTAAATTTGCATGCACTGAGTGAATACATGGATGTTCCAATCCCTTCAAGTTCCATGATGGAGTCACCTTACACGCCGTTGCTAGTGAAACATTTGTAAGTTGAGCTGCCACTAAAGCTCCTGTCAAGTGCACCCCAACAAGAACCCCTCTTTCAAAGTCACTGAGGTCTCCTCTTGTAGCCATGCTAGTCATAATTATTGGCAACCAGAACAGTCCAGCATTTTTTATATATGATCCTGATCATACTGGGATATTATTTACTTAATTAAAGTTAATTTAATTAATTTGAGTTAGCACAAGTGACCGCAGATTGAACAAAGAGTCTTTTGGATAGATAGTACTCAGCTGCATCTTTGTTTAGGACAGTGATGCACAACCTACAGCCACAAGGCCATTTTTCTGGCCCCACATGAAAGATACAGGGAGACATTGTGCACTAGGATAAAAATACTGCAATATTTTTTCCCGGTAACCCATGGTCCCCATATATCTGTCCTGCATTATACCTCTCCCTGTACCCATGCCCACAGCTGAACTGAGACCTAATCATTTATCAGTGAGGTCAGTCTGGCAGCAAATCTTCTTTATGGGATGTATCCCTGAGTCCAATTCCAATTTGATGTGGCCAGAACATAATTTGCAGTAGTAAGCAGTGTGAGACAGAATAACACTGCTACAATAAATCAAGATCTTGCTTTTAATGAATGAGTCACATCTGTGTTGAAGCCCTTGATTGCACTATTCTTATGTTCCTCATTTACTCATTTTGATTTTTCTGTTCACTTCCTGTAGGTTCTTAGGATATTTAGGAAACATATATACTGTTTCTCCTAAACCTGCTGCTGAAAAATTGCACCAGTTGCTAAGATATACCTCCCAACTGTTCTGATTTAGGCGGAACAGTCCCTCAATTGAAGTGACTGCCCTGTTGTCCCAACAGTCTGCATAATTGTCCCTGCTGCTTATCTCAGGTATGTCCAGGGTAGGGAGAGGACTGAGGAGCAGCCTAGTACTTCTGAATTGCTCGGTATGCCCCCAAAAGCAGTATAACATTGTCTTCAAAGCAGTGTGAGCATGTCCCCTTGTCCCAATACCCAGACTTGGCTCAGGCACCTATTAGGAACATTTTAAAGGGAAAAAAATGCATAAAGCCCAGTGACCCAACTCAAGGTAGCCCACTATGGGACTGGCCCAGGGTCAAGATGCCCTCCTGACCCCCAGCCCAACCAGCCTGTGAATATATGTGCTTATTTTCATCTATTCCTTGCAAGCTGTACTGTACTGCAAGTTTCAAGCTACACAAAATAAAAACTATTCAGCTATCTGTACAATACCATATTTCACCTTCAACACACAGAACAAGCCAAAACAGGACACAAGATATCACATATACTCTAATCTAGAAGCTGGAATGCTGGCAGAATAATTTGAGTTGAATGCTACAAGCCCAAAGCTAGCCTTTAAAGCTAGCATAAATGCAGCACTGAAGAACCTCATGTGAAAATCTATAGTGTAAAGGGAAACAAACTTAGCATGTATAGGACTAATAAATGCATACAACTCAGAACTAGAAGGTATAAAGACAATAATGATTTGTAAATTCTTACTAAAGATAAAGAGACTAAAGTAAATTTGCAAATTACCAATTGCTGCATGCTGACAGCCACCTATAGTAACCTCAGAACAAGTTAGTAGGAAATGTCATTCTATGGGGGGAATTCAAATCTTAAAAAATCCTTGTGAGGTGCCTCTGGCACGGCCACGATATATATATATATATATATATATATATATATATATATATATATATATATAAACGCACACACACACACTTGTTTTTATTGCATTGTGAGGACCCATGTCTGGAACATGGCGTATAGGGACACCCCTTTCCCAATGGCCTGTTGACAGAACAATCATAGGGTTATGCGTAGAAGCGGTTTGTCACCAGAGTTACCTCATGAGATTTGCACTTTGACTTTGCATAAAGTACTGACATAATTTGCAAGATGGGGAAAGTGTCATGTATTTGGACTGTCTGAGGACTTCCACATTCCCGCATACATAAATGAATGTATAATAACAATGGTAAGGAAAGTTTTGTGTATCCTGGCCGCCTGAGGACATCTGCATGCCCGCTTACACCGACACTTAACCATGGAAGCTACAGTCCTGTTCAACCACTTTGCATCATTTCAACAAGTTTGATCCCTCTTTAAAGCTGTTATATGGTTCTTTATGTAGAATTTCACCCCCGACCAGTTCCGATCTTTGAGTATGGATGGTTCCGCCATGAGGTACGCAACACAGTCTCGCTTTCCGGGCTCCCGGTATGTCTGTATAATCCTCATCAGGTGTTTCTCCACAGCCTGAGCCTCCTCTCTGTCCCAGGATTTCTTCCGCATTTATTTGCAACCTGTAAGGAAGTAGAGTGGTCCATTATGGCTCCGCAAAATACAGAGAAGGCAAAGTTCTTCTGTCTAGCAAAATTGTGTGCTACATCTACCTGTGGAAGCCATGGCTGTGCACTGGTCCCGTGTTGCCAGGTCCATACACCGCCTCTCCTCTGATGTGGAAGTGTTGACTAAAGGCTTGGCCACTTGTCCCTCTGTCACGACGGATTGCTCATCATCTGACATGTCGCTGTGTAGCTGGACCGGTTCTGAAAGACACAGATATGTAAATGACCGAGATAAAAGTCAAAAGCATACATCAGACATCAGATTTTCCACTTACCATCCGGATCAATGTGCATCTCCAAATTCTTGCCTTTGAATTGGGCCACTCTCGAGAGCCATTAACAGTTTGCTGATCTTGGCGAGTACCTTCTGGGAAGCGGTAATACTGCCGGTGCACACTGATCTCGTGCCCAAGGAAGTCTGCCAACTGATCCAGTTCTGTGTCATTTAGGTTGAGGACCTTCGAGAGAGTGGCAATGTGCTTTCGAAGATTCGTGGAAGACAGCATGTGGGGATGCTTGGCCCCACAATCTCGGGCAAACAGTCATATGCAATCGGAGCCTCTGAAGTGTGACAAAGTAGCTGGTCTAGCAAACATGTATACATTTTGTCTATCCACTCCACATGTGTCACGCTTTTCTGCGAGAAGTTCAATTGCAGTTTGCATAGCTGGTGTCAGCAGAATGGGAACTTTTCTCCCTTATTTTCATCGGATTTCAATGAGAGAGAAGTGCCGGCAGAGCTTCTTCTCAACCTCGGAAAGAACTAGGGACACAACTTCGTGGAGATCCGAGGTATCTCTTGAGGAGAAGATAGTCAGCAAAATTTTTGAAACTTCCCCTTCCCTTCTTCGATTGTACAAAATCACCTGTGCCAGGGTGACTTTTGCAAGAAGTGCCCAGTGGTTAACCGTAGGTTCGGTGGGTAGCCCACTTCAGTAGTCTTGCTGCTTCTCATCGAGGTACAAGTGCATCTTTCTCACATCTTCCGTGAAAGGTAAGTGCTGAGGCATGCTTCAATTGGACTCCTTAAGAGTTTTCAAGGCAGCCGATAAGATCAACTCGTTCCATCTCGCCTCATATAGCTTCCTGAAATTTTGTGTGTTTTCAACCACAGCAGTGCTGCCCTCCACAATGCTCGCTATTTTTTGCAGGCCGTGTCTGATCTTGACTGCCAGCGAGGGCGTCTTAAATGTACCTTTCTCCTCATCATAACCAGCTACCAGCTTCACAGCGTCTACTACCTGCAGAAAGTTTGATGGGGCAGTAAAGTCTTCCATCCTCTCCAAAGGGGTAGCTCTTCTGGCCTGTAGCAGTAGCCTGCCCATTTCTCTAAGCTTCTGATGGATGTACTCGTACCTGCCAACATCTGATCTGACCTGGTTGAACAGATGCTGTCCCATCTGCATAAAGCATCAATCATATTTGACAGCGAGTAAGACTTCATCCTGGGTCATGTCACTCAAGAGCTTCCAAAAGCCATCACTGATGTCAGGTGGAACATGCTGAGCAAAGGCACACAGTGACTGTACTCTGTTCTTGCCAGGTGTGAGCTTCTTGCCCCTTCAGTTTAGCTTATATCTCTTCATGTGTCGTCACAGGTATTTCTTTGCAAACAAGCCCTGGCAGGCTACACTGTGCATGAAGCCTTCAGCATCCATCTGTTTGTCTGGAAGTTTACATGGGACCAGAACACCATGGCCTGCCCTCATTGCTTCAGCATTGTGTGCAAAGTTGCCCCTATTGCGAAGATGTGCCAATTGCATGCACCTTTCTATCGAGTGCTTGTGGAATTTCCGGGCCCAGGCTACTTCAGTCGCATTGCAGTGAACATGCTCCATGTGCCGGGCAATTTTCAAGAGGGGCTTCTCACAGTACATGCAGTACTGCTTTTTGTTATATGCCCTGGTGCCATCACTATTTCTGGATAGCATTTCGACAGACACTGCGTCGTCTCTCCGACCCTCTGTGTTTAAAACACGGCTAGCAGAAGGTCAAGAATGGTCGTACATAGAACTCATCTCTGGGTACCTGCACTCTGCTGCGCTGGTGGGCAAAGGGGCATCATTGCTGGTGTCTGAACCACTCTCCTCAGAAGTGTCAGGGGCATACTCAACTTCACTGCTCTCTGGGCTAGAGTCGGAGCTACTGGTGGACTCTATCATTCCTCAATGTCCCCCCTTTACCTACAGCAGCAGACGGATTCAACGATGTCTTTACGAGCGTGGTGTACAAAGCGTGGAAAGGATGCAGTCACTTATGCTTCCTGCTCCTGCTCTGCAGTTGGACGGAATACTGGCCTATAGCGGTGATATGCGCACACACACTTTCTCCCCTCCCCATCGGACACACGCACACTTTTGTTCCGACAAATGTGACTCGTGGGGACATACCAGATTTTTATTCTGAGCATATCAGCAAGATCCCCTGGATTTATTAGCCTTGAGTAGCTTTGTGGAGACCTCAAATTTTGCCCCCACTACGACTCAGGTCCCCACAGTGTTTGGTGTGTAATCTGGTCAATGTCCCCACAAGCATATGAATACAAGTACACACACACACACACACACACACAGTAACACAACACAATGAAGATTACAATTGCATAACTAAGGAACCTGACTGTATAGGACCAAAAAATACATATTGTCACATATAAGAGTTATGAATGACATTTGTTGACCTATCTATAACATTTCAGTAATTTAACAAAAAATAATTTGTCATTAGGTGTGGTGTGACAGCAAAAAAAATTTTTTGTGCACAGCAGACTTCATGGGCCTGATTCATTAAGGGACGGAAACGGCGATTTTGTGCATATAATCCGAACAATTAGGCTGGGTACATGGGAGTGTTTTCAGCCAACTATAAGGCCAATCAAACGTTAAGCGACTGTTCGCCCCGATATCGTTGCAACGATAAACGATTATTATTCCAAAGCACATTGTATAGTTTAATTTGATTTTTAAATGTCATTCAACGATGGAACAATATCGTTCCAGTTCTGCTTATGATTCACTCATGACCGGCAGTGTCCATAGATCTCTATGGAGTGTGCATAGTCATGATTTTTCAGCCGACGATTATAACAGATGAAGAGCACATATCTGAAGGTAAATTGTGTAAAATGTGTTTAGTGTGTACAAATGAATTGGTATGCTGATCAGGAGTTTCTTTTTTAATCGTTGGTAAAATCGTTAAGGATATTGCATCGGGAGAAATTTTGTATAGTGTGTACCCAGCCTTACTCTGCTCATGCCCAGATCCAGACAATACACCACAGAACGCAGCAACGTTTACTTCATTTTCCAGCTCAAAGGATTATTATTACAGCCTATGATTTTAGGGAGGGAACAGGTCGGGGAAGGGGCAGATGCCTGTAGTTAATGTACAGTAAGGGTAGTAGCACCTCTCAGGTACTTGTTTTTCAGCCGTATCTCTTTCTCTAGCTACAGGTCTAGTGTAAGTGTTGATTACTATTGATGACGGCTGTGTATGCATGCTATAACATGTGTTTGCAATCAGGAGCAACTGTAAAAATCTATTTTATGTACAGTAGACATACATGACATCCCATGGAAAAAAACCAAAAAAAACCAAAATCCACTTTTTTATTGCCTATATTATTAACTGGTGACATTAACAGAATAGATTGTTTCCCCCTGTGCATTCTTTTGTGATTCCACATAGGTATTGCACATATCCTGCAGTGTCTTGTCTAGTAGAACATAGCAGACCTGCACCCGTATTCATCACCACAAGTATCTTCAGATCACCTCCTTGTTGAATTTAGGCGTACAGAGACATGATATACGTGTTTGCGCTCAATATGTGTCCCTTAATGAATTAGGCCTCATGTCTTTATCTCTGTTAAAGGACATTGTAGAAAAAGTTGAGCAAATCTTTTATAAAATTTGGTCAAACTTAAAAGATTCATCACCAGAGATGAATTTTGTGAATTGTCCCAAATTTGCCCGAAAACAGCAAAGACATAAAGCGCTATTGAGATTCAAACCAATCTCAGTGCATTAAACATAAAGAGCCTGAGTCATTAAGGAAAGCAAAGCAAAATAAGGAGTAAATTCAATCCTGGACAAACCATGGGCCTGATTCATTAAGGATTTTAACTTGAGAAACTTCTTATTTCAGTCTCCTGGACAAAACCATGTTACAATGCAAGGGGTGCAAATTAGTATTCTGTTTTGCACATAAGTTAAATACATGAAAAAACAGTCAGTATTTAACTTATGTGCAAAACAGAATACTAATTTACACCCCTTCATTGTAACATGGTTTTGTCCAGGAGACTGAAATAAGAAGTTTCTCAAGTTAAGATCCTTAATGAATCAGACCCCATGTTACAATGCAAGGGGTGGAACTTAGTTTATTATTTTGCACATAAGTTAAATACTGGCTGCTATTTTGTCTAGCACACAAATACTTGATAGCTTTATTTTTGTACACTGAAACTTAAAGTTGATCTAGGACAAGTCCTATCCCAACTATAAATCTGTCCACACATTTTAAATTTACTTCCTCCTCCAATGCAACATGGTTTTGTCAAAATGTACTTCTTTTTTTTTTGCTTTGCTCTCCTTAATGACTGAGGGTCAAATAATCCAATCAGAAAGCATAACAAATGTCATATTTATATACCCCTATAAAATGTTAAAAAAATATTACTGTCTTATTTTTCCTGGATTGCATTAGGGAAAATGTATGTGGAATTCTCTGAGACTGAGACTATTAGTTACCCAGACTACTGTACACTTATGTTCATGCTGCATTTGCTCCATAGCTGAGTAAACAGTACTGCATCTTTTCCTGTTTCATTAATCTTCCTTTTTCTAAACACACCACACCCTAACTACAATGAAATGATTTTCTACTACACTTCTAGTGTTATTTGAATGACTGTTAAGGGCTGCCGTGTAATTGCAGCAAAAAAAGTGCAATTGGTTATACCTCAAAAATGTGAAAAGGTTTATATTTATAAATATGAACCAGTGATAGATTCAAATCCCACCCATGTAATATTTACAAGAACAGGAAGGGTGTTATGCAAAATACTTACTGTACTATTCACTGTGCCATAACCGGTGCAACATTATATTAATTAGGCAAAATAAATATTCCACAAGAAATAGTAACTAAATTGCATAAAATATTAAACTGCAATTACATTTTTTGTTTGAGTTTTCAAGTTTAGGTTAATTGACAAGAATGGAATTACTTGGTTTACATATATCTCTAATTAATGGCACTCTCTTAATTTCTGAAAAGGTTGACAAAATACAACTGAAGTCAGCTGCATGGTGATATTTCAGTTACATATTCACACCTGCTCACTGAATTATTTATTTCCTGATAAATAATGTACACAGACCCCATGTTATTTCGTGCCCCATTGGTAGAGCTTACATTTTGGAACTGGGCCAATGAGCCGGAAACCTGAAAGTAATTATATCAAGAAACATTTCTGACTGACAGACCTAGGGGCATTGAAATAGTTGCTAGGGGTGTAGGTTGAAATGGTATTTTGCTTTTCGCACACACAAATAACTTTCATGTCAAACATGTTTGGCAAGTGTTAACTCAGTAGCAGCTAGTTAATTTAATGTCATAGGGAACATTTTTATCGTCTCCTATAGTTTTATGCTGGAAGTCTTTCCAAAATGAGGATAAAATTATCATGAGATAATTAGAATGAAGCAGCAATGAAACATCCCACATTTTATGTAGAAAAGTGTTGCATAGATGTATAAGGACACTATACTATATATGGTATGTAGATTGGTATTACTGTATTTTCATATGAGTGTACATGTTAAACTTCAGAAAATACACGTCTAATATTTGGAGTGTTATGTATGTGATTACAAGATACTGTTGACATTTCAAGGCATTGCTGCTAATCGAAATGATAATGCATTATGTGTTCTGTCCTTGATATGGATAGCCATCATATAGAATGGACTATACCTGCATAACTGGAGTGCCTACTATTTGGAGTGTACTGAAGACAGGGCGTGGGCCCTGAAAAGTCTGACTCCTGCTCCTTTCTGCTAAAATGTAAACTGATATTTTGTTTTCATCAAATTACAATTATTAGATTTGCTATTTGATTGTGTGCCGTCTCTTTTTTGTTTTTTTGGTATGCAGAAAGTACACTGCCTCAAGCATGACTATTAATTACTGGTGCCATGGCATTATGATCTTCTGACCTGCATGTGTTGGGGCAAGCCTTAGCAATGTGTTCTAGAATGTTCATTCATTGGTCTCATCTTATCACTGTTCATCTGTTCTATGTCTTGAGTGAAGGAAATTATATAAAGTGATGCCTATTGTATAATTCTATAGGAAGCCCATATGGAATTACACCTCAGAAAATTCTCCCTTATTTGTTAATGATGGTTTATGGGGACAGTCTTGAATGAATTACTGGAATGAAACACATGAAGCTAAATCATTGGTATTATTCAGTAAAACAAATTGCCATGGATAATCCTAATCTGTCCTTTCAAAAATTGATTATCAATGAAAGAGAACATTTTTTAAATTGCATTTTACATTGTTTAATCTTATTTAGCTTTTTTTGTCCAAAAAATGTTTTTTTAGTGTATTATTTTCAAATGTAGATAACTTATTTGGACAATCTGTTTAAAAGAAACAGAATTGGACAAGGGACTTTAATATTTTTATGTTAGATGAATTGTAGGAAGTTCTACACTCTCTTCTTGTGAAGACGTTGAGTGCAGTATATTGTTTTTATTAAGTGCTGACAACAAATACAATCAGGAAGGTATTTGGAAATTAAAGTGGCTCTTTAAATATTTTTAAAGTGGCCTCAAAAGTTATCTACAATATTGTAGGCTGGACAAAATTGCCAGTAGGTTGGGTCAAATTGTCAGGAGGTGGAGTAATGCACTTACCGCCACTGTGAAGTGGGACATACCTCCCATCTGTCCTTGCAGCCGGGACTGTGCGGGACAGGTAATAGTTGGCAGACAGTTACTCTGATGCTGCCTGCCAGGATTCTGGAATGTTGGGACCCTGTTTGGAAATGGGGTAGGAAGCCAAGCAATGAGTGAACCCTAGGACTGCCTTCTAACAACTAGCCTCAACATTACATCACCCACATTAAATAATTAGACTTCCTTTCACTAATGAGCACCAACCTTGTGTTATTACCCCCAGAATTTAATAGAGACCACACACTGCATTTTTAACCCCTACAATATACTAAAAGCCCACTATTCCTACATTACATTAGTGCCCCCACACTGCATTACATAGGGACCTCCCCATTTCACATCAATAACACCCCCAACATTACACCAATAGTCTCCTCCCATATTATACCAATACTTCTGTAAATGTCTGACCTGCCAGGGCCTGGCAGGAATTGAAGTCATTTGCTAGGCATGCTGGGAAGTTCCTGTTCTCTGTTCTGCGTTCTCGTTATGTATAACATGCTGAGCAAACATGTTAAGTTTCACTCTTGAAAGTTGTCACTTCAGCCTTTCTACACCCACATCTACATGGTGTCAGAAGTTGGTAGACATGGCTCAAGGTCACAGCCGCATTATTTGTCTCATAATTGATGTAAGCATCGCTGACAAATGGCTCCAGTTTCAGATGGAATGGAAAATATACTGCATTGCTGGGCTATCTGAGAAGTCAAAAAAGGCACAAGCCTATACTTTACTAAATATGGATGGTGCAGAGACAGTAGATAAAGCGGACACATTTGTCTATGGAGACGGAGAGAATAATGAGGACCCCAAAGTGGTTCTAAAAAAGTTTGAAGAGATATGTATACCAGTAAAGAATGTAATAATGGACAGACATATATTTAATACCACAAAACAAAAGTGGAAAAAAAATGTGCAATCACATTTATCAACATTAAAGCTACTAGCAAACAAATTTGATTTTGGCGCCATCACGTACAAACTAATTTGAGACAGAATTATTTGTGGTATTTATAATGATACTCTACGCACATAGTTGTTCAGAGAAAAGAATTTGCCTTTAGAAACTGCCATTCCCATCTTAAGCTTAATGAACAGTCTGAGAGGCATACAGGAAATTAAGGAAGGAGGCAGAAGTATGTAGTATACATTGCACAACATCGCAATACATAAAATGTCAAGACTGTGGCGGGCACAACCCACCTGAGCGACATAAATGCCAGGCCTTTTATAAACACTGTAACTCCCGTAACAAATAGAACTACTTTGCAAAATGCTGCAGATCAGACTTAGAGAAAGGCAGTCGCATAGAGTTAATAACGTGACAGAGAGCCCATAGCAGAACCTGCCAATGTGATGTATTGTGAATGTAGATCTGGTGACTGAAAAGGGAGTGGTGGTGACAAGTGCAGCATCATTTCAAACACTCTGCTGCACAAAACAAACCCACAGACACTAATTGACCAGACAGATTCAGTAAACCTACGTATGGAGGTTAAATCATTAAAACTATGGGCACGGCCAGAATAGAGTTCACGTGTGCGCCTATGCAGTTTCACGTTGTTGATTGCAACGTCAGACCACTACTAGGACTGCCTGATAGCGTTAAACTGGTCTTGAACCGAAGTCTACATGGTATAGCCACAGTCTCCAGAACTAAAGGAATTCAAAGATCTGTTAGACTGTGATACCATTGTTAAACTCCCTGTTATTTACCACATAAGACTGGGTGAGCTAATTGTACCCACAGTGTGTGCACCCTGACACATCCCTGTTGCAATGAAGGTCGAAGCACTTGCTGAACTAGACTGCATGACAAGGCTCGTTATAATTACCCCGATAGAGGAAGCAACACAGTGGGTCTCAGTCATTGTAGCCACAGTGAAAAAGGTTGGATCAGTCAAACTATGCATAGACCCCGTGCACCTAAACAAAGCACTAATAAGTATGACTTATGGCCTGACCACCAGCAATGAAGTTTTCCAATGATACATGATGCCCGTGTTAAATCATTGTCAATGACATCCTTATCTGGGGTGTACACATGTAATATCATAGTAATATTTTCGAACTGCAAAAAAATCATTAAGGTGTTCTAGCCCTTATATTATATGAAGTAAAGGAGAGCTCCACCAAGGAAACCATCCCCACAAAAGAATCCTCACTCCATGATAGTAGAAATGTGTGTGTGTTGCCTCTCCACTGAAACATCAACATCTATACTTACTGCTTCATAGCCCCCATCTGGTTGCTGCATATTGTTATAAACATGGACAGTGTATAATGCCATTCAAATTCATAGCTCCCTCCTCCAGGTGCTATGGAGGAAGCTGTGGAGGAACATTAGGAGGGGTAGGCTAAGGAGGAGCACCTGGAGTAGGCGACCCTTTCCCTACTCCCCAACCAATCCCTTTCCCCAGCCCAGGATGAGAACCAGGGGCCTGATTCATTAAGGAAAAACATGGAAAAACAGTCAGTATTTAACTTATGTGCAAAACAGAATACTAATTTGCACCCCTTGCATTGTAACATGGTTTTGTCCAGGAGACTGAAATAAGTTTCTTAAGATAAGATCCTTAATGAATCAGGCCCCCAGGATGAGAACTATGTGGCAACATCCTGGGAGAGACCACTTATAAATAATCATGGAGGTGCTTCTGGAGGAGGCCCAAGTGGAGCCAGAAGTGGAACCCCAAATGAAGGAGCAGGAGGAGGCAGGGACATCCCAGACCCCTACAGAAGAATTTAAGTATTTGGATTAAATTATCTAGCATTATAGTAATTATTATTTTTTAACTCTTAAAATGGACAGTTTTATTTTCCATTTTGTCTGTTTTGCACATTAATAACATACATTTTTTTTATTAATAAAACCCAGTTTTTTCTTTAGTAACATGCATTAAATAATTCAGAAATAACCTAGTCCAAACTTAATAATGGACAAGATAATCATTGTGACAAACAAATCCATTGTTTGGGGGCTGGTGGGAGCATCTAAGAATCATTTGAGCATTGTGTCAACTATTGTACTCTAAGTAAATTAGTACCTACATGACTAATTTAATTTAAAGAAAACCCTCCTGATAGCCACATGTGTTCTCACTTTGCCTCTCTGATAATTTTGTGCCATATAGCTGATTGCATCATAATAAAGGAGTTATGGGTATTCCCCAGATACTTGGAGCGGTAATAATGAATGGTTTATGTATGCCAAGTCCGCATCATATTGTAAAAAAATTTAAAATGTCGGGTTTGAGCTGAGAAGTATGATCAGAACCTTACGCTACTCAGTTCAAACGCGCTTACATCAGCAAGATGAAGCACTGGAGCGGCCGTACTTAGAGGTTTCAGTATGGTTGTCACTATGGAGAAGCTACAGAATAGAGAAGTGCTATTCACACTTTTCTTTGAAGCAATTTACATGTAAAAAAAGGTGTTATATTTGCAAAAGAGACTTTTTGGGTCTATTTTGCATATTTAAAGATCAAGTAATAAGGTGGTGTGGCAGAGTTTGGAACTGAGCCAGATGGTAGCTGTGAGCTAAAGCTCTGGCAAACAATTGCCCAGAGCAGACATTCAGCAGGATTATCCACTAAATGCAACTTCTTTCAGATATCTTTACAGCTTGCTTCGGACGAGAAAGGTAATGATCATATCAGTTAAGGTCTAGTGAAGTCACAGTGTATCTAATTCGTTCTCGCTTCAAAACTTAACACTGACATATTAAACAATGGAACAATGATTCTAGAAATGGAAGCTGAGGTTAAGGAGCTGGAAGACCAAACAATGCATCTGGAAGATAAATTTACAAACTTTAGTAAAAATCACATTGCTGTATTCGACTCTACTGAGCACAGTGACCATGTTATACATGGTGCTCTTAAAATAGCAGACTTAATGGAATGCATCTGCTTAAATAACTTTCACACAAGAGGTTTTTCAGGGTGTGCTCCCTCTACTGGGTCCCCCTCACCTCCAGGCACTGTTGCTGCCTCACCCTTTGCTACAGCATTAGTTTTTCCACTTCCTCCAGGGACTGCCTGACTATGCAAACTAGGATCATATGCAAGTTTTATTAAACTGAGATGAAGACTATATACTATGTACATAGAGTAAGCTGTAATATTCACTTCTGTTGATATTAATCTTATTGTGTAACTATGTTTACTTTTCCAGGTTTATAGCTATAATTTAAGGTGGTAAGTTTTTTTATTACCTCAATCATGTGATTCTTGCTCTCTTTGTTCTCCAAGAGTACATGAGATAACTAAGAGAATTTAAGCGAACCATACTGCATCTTGGTTTTACTGATGGCGCCTGCTAATAAAAGTCATCAATTGTAAAGCGCTACGGAGTATACTGACGCTTTATTAGTGATAATAATAATAATAATAATAATAATAATCATAATAATAAACCTCTGTTAACTTTAGCTAGTCTCAGCATAGCTTACTCTTCTTGTTTAAAAGGCCACAGCCATTTTGTAAACCTATATTACTTATGAGTGTGTAAAACTCTAGTAAGCCCAGAAAGCTCTGAACTAAATTATGCTTTTATCTCAATGTTATTATCAATTGTTTACAAGGTTCCACAACGTGTGACATTTTGAACAAAAAACAGCATTATTGTAAATTCTATTTTTTTTCTAAAGTTTCACTTATTTAGATCCAATGGACTTTTTAACAGTGTCACAGAAGCAGCCGGACAGATCTACTTTAAGATTATTTTAAATCTTGGGGGTATATTTATTAAACTGCGGGTATGAAAAAGTTGAGTGTTGCCTATAGCAACCAATCAGATTCTAGCTATCATTTGTTTAGTACAGTCTACAAAATGACGGCTAGAATCTGATTGGTTGCTATAGGCAACATCTCCACTTTTTCAAACCCACAGTTTAGTAAATATACCCCTTGGTCTTAAGTCGTTTGATCACTTTGAAGATTTGTGTTCCTTGGCATATTCTCTATTCTCCTCTATTCTTGACTTTTTCCGTTTTACTTACATACAGACTTGCAAAAGAGGTGTCTGCTATGGCCTGGCTACTGCAGACCCTGTAACATGGTTACATTATTTTTATTAAAACATTTTTTTTATTACTATTACTGTTTTATCCCCCTGTTTTATTCCTTCTCCATAACCCCCATTTTTTAAGTAAAACTTCTTTGCAACATCTAGTCAGTGAAAAGCCTTTGTGCAAATGAAAAAGTATAATGCATGTTTCCTGCGCAATCTGTTTGAATCCTCAGAGCGCTGGCATCATAATAATGAAAGACACAAACAGAGCAGACATGCTGTTTTTGTTTGGGAGGCATCAGCTGTGCCTGAGATAATTCCATTACCTCATGCAACATAGACTTCCAGCTTTCAATGACCATTATACTACACAAGTTAACCCGTGCATGATACTCATGCATTCTAGTCAAATCAAGCTACTTAAGGTGTTAAAAAGGTTCTTGTCATGCATTTGGGCCTAGCCCAGGCCTCCTCAGGGGAAGAGCGTTACTTCCCGACGCAAGCGCCCTTTTTTAACGTGGTTTTCTCACCACCTCATCATTTTTCTCCATCACCTCATCCTTCATCTTCATCGCCACATCCTTCATCAAGCTACTTAAGGTGTTAAAAACTCCCCACTGTCACCCCCGGCAACCACCAACCACTCCCAACTGTCACTTCTCCTTCAAGAAATATATAGGTCAGTGTATAACTCTGCCCAGCAGGTGGCGCTGCAGCTTGGGTTTTTTTTTTCCACACACGCCACTAGGCATTTATATAGTAGATCTTCCGACACCAGGGCGCAGGAGATAAACCCTGGCACAATAAGCACAACTTTCATTAGGGACATGTATTAGCTGCTTTTTTTCTTGCTTTTTTGCCTGACCCACCAGGTACTCTCCTCCTAGGATATGGACACCAACTGGACAGCTTCCTTGTTCCTGGTAAGGAGTAAGAACACGTTATAATATGTCGTCTGCTTGGGATATATAGACCCAGAGGGGTGGTGATCCCCTCCCTTCTCTCATGGAGCAGAGCAGTCATCTACCTCTTCCCCCCTCCCCAGGAGACAAGGACACCTGGGAACAAACATTACCCCACCTTATACAGCCCGGCCTGTAGCTGGCAGCCAGTCATAGGGAGCTGAGAGTAAGCAGACAACGGATCATCATGGAAGAGTGGCCAGACAAAGGCTTCTTCATGAGCAGATGTGTCCTGCACCCCTTATAATCGCTTGTGTGATTGTCTAGTGCCTCATTCTTTATAATTATTACTAGTAGGGGTTTTGTAATTTCATTGGCCTACTGGATGTACTTGGGTGCATGTTAATCCCACATAACCCTATCACTTCCTAAGTGACATATCCCTGGGTGTGGGACAGTTTACAACCCCTTCACCTGTGAGGTGTAAGAACCTTTCTGCTCCGATTTTATTTCTCAATGCGTCACTCTGAAGATACCCCTCCACCTCTCCCCAGATCTGGATTATGGTGGGCTCAGGCTGCTGCTATTTTCTATATCATGTTTGAAATAAATCTTTTTCACTGACTACTAGGGAAAAGCCTTTGTGGAGATGAAAATGCATATCCTCAATGCACTTCCTCGTGCTCTATTTGAATCCTCTAAACCCTGTAATCTGTGTGATCCCCGCTATCACAGTTATCTGCCATCCTGTGCTTCTTGTTTCCTTATTTGCCCTTAGTTCTCACACTACTTCTCCCCTGTGCCCTCCCTCTCCCTGTCTCTGCCTCCACCACATAGTTCTTTGGCAGCGGTGAGTCCCATCACCTCATAGCTGCACACTGACAGAGTGCGACATGACATGGCCACAGATCGCCTTTCTACACACAAAATTAAATTTGATGCAGCAGCACCAGACACAACCTGTTTTACTTGACATATAGACACATTAAGGAGTAAATTTACTAAACTGCGGGTTTGAAAAAGTGGAGATGTTGCCTATAGCAACCAATCAGATTCTAGCTGTCATTTTGTAGAGTGTGCTAAATAAATGATAGCTAGAATCTGATTGATTGCTATAGGCAACTATACACCCCTATATCTTTCACTGGTATACTATCTTCTCTATCTTTCTCTCAAAAATATTTAGAAAATGCATATAACAACTTAAAAAAGGATATGTGACAGTAAAAATAATGTCCCTTAATGCCTGAGGCATACCCAAAAAAGATCAGAGCCCTTACATCTTTCCATCAACAAAAGACTGACAAGGCGGCAATTCAAGAAATTCACTGTGAGGACTCAAATTCTCTGAAATACTTTGCTAAATACATTTACAACAAAACATATTTCTCTTCAGCACATTCCAATTACTTCGGAATAGATCTCGTCTTCTTAGACAACAAGTTCCATGAGAAATTCAACTCGTCTGATATCCATGGCATTTTCTGTACAGATCTACAGATACAGACAACATCTCTCAGCGACCAGTACAGTTTTTTTTTAACCTAAACAACGGACTTAAGTGCAACTCTCTTTCGTTGTCACATAATGCTGCATTAAGGGGTCACTTCATACAGCTAGCTTCCCACTGCAACAGCACAAAGACAGGGGAAAAAATGAGAAATTGCAAAATGTAAATAATTCATTAGAAAAAAACTTAGGGCCTGATTCATTAAGGAAAGCAAAGCAAAAAGTAGTAAATTTTCACTTTGGCAAAACCTTGTTGCATTGGAGGGGGAGGTAAATTTAAAATGTGGAGGCAGATTTATTATTGGGGTAGGGCATGTCCTAGATCAACTTTAAATTTCAGTGTTAAAATAAAGCTGTCAAGAATTTGTGTGCTACATGAAAAAACTGCCAGTATTTCCCTTACATGCAAAATAATAAACACAGTTTTCCCCCTTGCATTGTAACAAGGAACTAGATATTTTAGTGCCCTGGGCGAGACAGGGCACCAACGCCCCCCATCTAAGTGGGAGTGGCATCTGCTAAGTGGGTGTGGCCAACCTAATGTGGGGGTGTGGCTAGCACTTTACTGAAAGAATTCTGTTACACATATTTGCAAATGCATGATTTTATATATATATATATATATATATATATATATATATATATATATATTACATGCAGTGATTTAATATCATAGTTTGAAACATATAGCACATATAGCACAGATAATTAACTAAAACTGACGGTTGATTTTTTATTTTTTATTTTCTTTTAAGGAAAACCTTATGCAAAATAATAGGCAGAGCTATGTCCCTAAGTGGTGGCTATAAAAGTGGAAAAGTCCTTACATTCAGAAGGCCAATGACATTAAAATATATTTAATGGAGCAGACAGCATTCAGAAACTCGCAACACTCCCAAACAGGAGTAACATCCCAGGTGGGTATGGGGGCATTAGAATTAATACGTTCTATTTTCAGACCCATTTTTGTGCGTTAGAGAACTTAATACAATGGACAAATTCGGCACCAGTGCGTAAGAGGCATAGCAAGTAAATTAAATTGTTAGGTAAGTAAAACACAGTACGAAATAATACCATTGGCTGTTACTGAATAAAACATAACTGTGCTGTGATACAAAAAAAAAAAGTAGATCTGGCAAGAAATACTCTGTTAAGCATATTTTTACTGGTGGTAAGTACTAGTTATTGTGGTTCCCATTTGGGACGAGAGAGAGAGAGAGAGAGAGAGAGAGAGAGAGACAGAGAGAATTTTCTTGAGCCTTTTACCGTTACTTTCCCGCAGTGGAACTCATGTGCGTTCCAATGACAGGAAATTTTGGCATTAGGAACGCAAGTTTGTGTTCCAAATGCCGAACTTCCTGTCAGTGGAACGCACATGCGTTTCAGTGCGCGGAAGTAAAAGACTAATACAGAGCCAGGTAGTGGGCGGCTGCTGCGCCCCCTTGGGCTTGCGTCCTGGGCGACGGCACTGCCCGCACATGCCTAGTTACGGCTCTGGGTTTCAGCGGTAGCAAACTAACTCCTTTTTTTTGCTTGCTCTCCTTAATGAATAAAGCCCTTAGTAAACAATCGCCTACAAATGAAACCAAACTCCAAAACTCTTACTTCCTTGTGTAATTAGCTTAACAATAAATCCCAATATCGCATGAAGCTAGCAAAACAAATTGGCAAGAGGTTTATTTGAAAGAAAACCAAGTTACTTGCAAATACCTCACATATTAGATACCTCATACCGTCAACTCTCCTGGAAGTTCCGGGAGGCTCCGGAATTTCGGAGAGTCCTACCCGACTCCTGGGAAGATTGAACATCCTCCCAGAGGTAATGGAGGTGGGGCTTAATGACACAATTTTGCATCAAGCCCCGTCCCCTACGATGAAATGACGTGAATTTTGGCACTTCCTAGCAGGGGACAGAGATACGGTGACTCAATGGTGTCATCACGTCCTCTCCTACCCCTGGTCACATGTCCTCTCTTCCCGGATCTCCCGGAGGAGAGGTTTGAAAAGTGGGCAAGTATGAGATAACTTAAACAAATCCATACATTACTTTACACATACCGCTGATACATTTGCTGAGTATGGCTAAAAATTACTTAGGTGAATCCCAGGACTTGAATCGCCTTTACTCTACATTGCCTACGTTCATCCAACTCTTCCCTCCCCCCTTCCACCCTACAAGTCGGCAGTCGTAAGTACAAGTCGGCAGTCGTAAGTTCAGACATGAATTACATGCACTTGCCTTAATTGGCATAAGGTCCATTTCTGAGCATACGCAGAGCTATTTCATGCAAGATACGGCACACCAAGGGAATTACGTCTGAAGATGAATCAGACCTATTGTATCATGCTCACCACAGCAATGTCCCAGCATTCATCTTTGCTGTAGATGCTGAATTAGCATTTGACTGCATAAACTGGTTATTCATGAAATTAGCTTTACGCACAGTTATACTTAAAGATTCATTCATCTCTGCAATTATGTTATTATATTCAAATCCACCTGTCACAGTTAATTATTCAGAGTGTTTTGTCTAAATCCTTTAATATTTCAAATGGCATTTGACATGGCATCCCCTATCCTCATTAATATTTGTATTTATTATGGAACTGCTAGCAGAAGCGGTCACAGACAATTCCTTAATTTATGGAATCACTATACTATGTATTGAACTCGAAACCTGCCTGTTTGAAGATTACATCATTGCACTTTCTCAACCCGTATCTTCAAAAAGAGCATTACTTGATTTACTTTGTAATTGCTCACATTAGTAGAAGTGAATATTTAGAGGCAGCAGAATAGAAAATGTAAGTGTATGGAATTTGATAGACAATGAAGTCAGGTGCTATACCCCATGTGCCCACTGGTTACTCATTAATCTCATTCATGTTTCCTCCTGTCTCAATTATGTGTAAACCTTGCAAAAATTTTTACAGATGGCATTTAGTTCCTTCAACACTTCATAAAATCTACCCCTCTCATTCTAACTAATGTTGGAGTAATTATAACAACATGTTTTTGACTTTAACCCATATACGATGGTACTATCCAAAAGTAAAACCAATTTGAAAATGTGTATTCCATAGTATCAATAAGTATCAATAGGTTCTACTCCAAAAACAATTTGGCCAAGATTGTGGGCCTGATTCATTAAGACACATAAATGCTATGTTTTCTGCAGAATCAAACCATATGACAGAGAACGCAGCAATGGGCAATTCATCTTTCAGCACATAAGGACCCTTACTACAGCCAACGATTTCAGGGGAGGAATGGAAGGGAACTGGGCGTATGCACATAGATCATTTACAGCATACTTGCCAACTTGTGAGATCTCCCTTCCAGGAGGTGGAATCGTGCTGGCGATTTTGGAGTGTGGATGAACGGGACATGTCATTTGGCCCCGCCCCCTAAATGGGCACAACTATTTTAGCCTATTACAGCAGGGGGTGGGGCCACGATAACATGTGAATTGTGTTGCTATGCTCCGCCCCCACCTCTTAACCAAGGAACCGGCCAGGAAGTGGGAGGATGCCCTACTCTGCCAGGAGTCTGGGTGGACTCCCAGAAATTCGTGAGTCACCCGGACATTCCGGGAGAGTAGGCAACTATGATTTACAATAAGGCGTGCCAAGCTCGAGCGCACACAGCAGTCTCCGATTCAAGCTTTGGGCATCTCTGAGGTACGTGATTTTCAGTCACATCACTTGCAGCAGCTACAGGTCTGGTGAAGTGCTGATTATTAGTAATGACAGCTGTGTATGGATGCTAGAACATATGTTTGCAATCAGGCGCAAAAGTAAAAATGTATTTTATGTACAGTAGACATTAAGAACATGCTAATAAATGTGTTTTATAGCAAAAAAATATATATTTTTAAATGTTTTGTCATTAATGACTATATTATTACCAGGTGACAGTAACTGAATTTTTATTTTTCTGTGTATCTGTTGTGACTTTATATTCCACATATGTATTGGGTGAATCCTGCAGTGTACTGTCTGTTAGAGAAGAGCAGACCTAAGTCCGTATTCAACACATATATTTATCTTCAGATCAGCTCCTTGTTTAATACGGATGTGCGTAAACCCGACATATCTGCATTTTTAAATAAAACTGCACAATTCATTCATTTTGCGTTCTTTGATGGATACGGTCTTGTGTCTTCTCACCTTTACTCAACACCATGTTGTCACACACGAACCCACAGTGTTTTTTTGTGTTAAACAGTTTATACCAGCAAGTGATATGAGCACACATAGTGCACTATGCATGAAATTGCAACATGGTAAAATAAAAACTGTTAACTTGAGGGGAATTTTGTTTACATGAAAAGCGATAGTGATCCAGTTCAAAGAAACAGGGGCCTTTTTATCATAAACAGACCATTTGTGGCTATATCACCATATCACCGCAATAACTTCACCAGCTAGCTTTCCAGGTGTGGTCTTTCATTTCCACTAATGTGGAAAATATGTTAAAAAAAATAATAAACAGATAAAATGTATTTAAAAAACGTAAAAAAAATATTTAAAAATCTTTTTATATTAAAGAATACTTTATTCAAAGAAAAAATAATTTTTTAAATGACTTTGAATACTTTAATGCGTGTGCTGGTGAAACCTGATGAATCTTCTAGTGGGCAGGTTAATCGCTGACAATGGCATTGTTATTGCCAGCGTTAACTGTTTAATATATAGGGTGAAATGAAAAGAGCCCTATCACCGCCAAGAGCTGCTGCAAGTAATCTTCCTCTTACTGCATTTCAATGAGGTAATGCAGTTGTGAGGAACTATAGGTTTGAGGATAACTGTCAAGAATGAGACCTAAGCTTGAGAGTAGGGTATATTATCATGCAAGCAACAGAAGTAGCTTCACTTTACTTTTCTTGAAGATTGTTAGATCAGTTTTTCAAGCTTGAATGTGAGAATGGCAAGAGGACATCAAAGATGAAACTACAGAATGACATTTAGTAACACTGGCTAACACAAATGGTGGTAGATCCGAAGAAGATAGATCTCATCAACAAATAGTAGTGATACTTTGCAGTTTCAAAAATGAGCATTTATGAGCATTTATGTTAGTGTAATTAATAAATCAAGGAAGTACCTTACTTGTGACTAATCCAGGGGTATATTTACTAAACTGCTGGTTTGAAAAAGTGGAGATGTTGCCTATAGCAACCAATCAGATTCTAGCTGTCAATTTGTAGAATCTACTACATAAATGATAGCTAGAATCTGATTGGTTGCTATAGGCAACATCTCCACTTTTTTAAATCCAGTTTAGTAAATAGACCCACAGGACTTAATTATTAAATTGAGACTATTTGAATACTACTATGCTTATGTCTCTAATGGTCTTTGGCAGCAAGTGGACTGAAGCTTTTGGCGTTATAAAGCAGTTGTACAGAGCTAGCATTGGGGGTCCGAGGGGAGGCTGATCATGGCATTATCGGGGGACTATTTCCTGGATGGAGCTCTTTCAAATGTCTAATGAGAGTTCTATATCATCAGCTACTTCAACTCTGCTTCAAGTCTTGAATGGGGAGTTAACCAGGGGGGTAAATGTATCAATATGCGGGTTCTTCAACACCCGCGTGTTCAGCCTCTTACGCGATTAAATATCAAGCGGCGCTGCATTGTAAAGGGAAGTTAACCCTTTACAATGCAGCGCCGCTTGAAATTTAATCGCGGAAGAGGCTGAACACGCGGGTGTTGAAGAACCCGCATATTGATACATTTACCCCCAGGTGTAAGTTCTCATGTGCTGTAGATTCCAAAAATCAGCTTGAACTGCAAATTTGTTGATCTTTGCAGATAACTAGAAAATACACACTAAAACAACACTGTAGGCCTGCTTCAGACTAGAAAACATGTCAGTTGTATGTCTACTGACATAAGTACACATTTCCATCAAGTCCATGAAGTCTTTTGTTGGAATGACCTGCAATAAGATAATTAGAGAACTGCCTATATCTCTCAAGAATTTTTGTTCATTTCTGCACTAAGTGCATATAGTATCAATGTCTCAGCAAAGAAATCTAGTACATAGCCTAGTTTATCTCTCTTAGTTTTAATAGTTACATAAATATGTAAAGAAATGAGCATTCTGCTCATTATGTTGCATTTACAAAGGCTGGTTTATTTTGGCTTGTACACATGAGTGTTGAAAAACAATACTAGTTAAATCACAGACAAAAATGTGTATATTGTATACAAAATTACATATTACCCTTGTTGTAAAAGAACATTAGAAATGCATTTTTTGAGGCATCCCAAAGCTTCTCTGCAGCACAGAGTACAATGTATTTCTAGTGCTCCCACATAATGCCCTTGTTTTATACCAAGTGTTAATACTTCTGTACACTGCAGACAAAAACATTGACAGAAAGCAAAGACAACACTTTTCAAAAAGCTTTTGTCTTCTGTACAGGTCCATTTGTATGCATTATTTTTTGGACAATCAGCTTCAAAGTGCTCTTAGTGAGCTTTGAGAACTCGCGTTAAATGCTTAAAAATAAAGCTGTGTGTATCAGTCCTTAACATATAAAATATGTGTTTTAAAAATCCAAAGAATATTTATTTTTGTGTTATGTACATATGTGGTTTTACTTGACTTTGCATATGAAGAAAGGCTCCAATAATACAAAAAGTGACTCACTAAGGGTTGTTTAGGTAAAAGGGTAAATGTTCTTTTGTAACATTACAAAATGCAACTGGTTTTACAGGGAGGAGCATGGATATCCAGGCCAAGATGGTGCCATCTACAGGGAAGCATAAGTGTGCACTGTCATGTGTGCTTATTGATGAAGCTTAGGGAATCTTGCAGCTTGCCTTGCTCATTTTTTTGTCAGGGCAGGGATTGCTCTATATATGTAAACCATATTCCTCCATGTAAATGAAATACAAAGGTGTAAAATTTAGCATTCTACCCCCCTATGAACATATATACCAGTCGATGGAACTATACTCCCTTTAGTCATTTATCCATCCTGTGATTATATATTCCATCCATGTAACCATATAACCCCCTGTAGCCATTGTTCCCCTGTTGCCCTGTGGTTGTATCCACTTCTGTAGATATCTAGAAATCATGCACCCCCACAGCCTCTGCAGAAATTTCCTATATACAGTATATGCAGAGCACATCGGACTGTCTGTCATCCAATCTGTCACCTCTGAGTGCAGAGTACAGCAGAGCGTTCTGGTGACATAATACTCAGAAGAGAACTTCAGTAGAGAATAATTCATATTACATACCAGTAAGGGAGAGACCATCAGTTACACACTGTTATTACATAAAGATTTCTACATACCAGAGCACTACTTACATAATTAGTTATGTGCACATGTAAAGCTGTTAAGCAATGGCAATGCCTTATCTAACACCTGAAATAACTCTGAATCATGTAAGAGTCGTTACTTAGGGTAACTCATTTACTTAAAGCATAGCTGCTTAACAATGGTTTTTTTTAATGTCTCTTACTTAGTTAAATAAGGTGCACCTAAAGGTTCTTACTTTGTGGAATTATGAAATTTGGACGCTCTTGTTGGATTTGTTCTAACTATAAATGAAGCCCAATGTAATGTATAATGCATCACTGTAACGCCTGCGGGGAACAGGACAGACGCACACAGATGAACTTCCCTTACAAACGATGGTCACCTCCCGTCCGCTTCTGATGCACCCCAGCCGCTGTCCTATCCCAGCAGACCAGCAACCGAACCTCTGTCACCTCCAACCACTTCCCTCTGAGGAAGAAACAGGAATTACAGCCGTGCCTACCAGGAAAGGGCTGTCCGAGACCACGGCAATGAGCGGAGACACTCACGTCAACCTCGCTTGCCGCCACCTCGTTTTCTCTTGCCAAGGGTGCAGGACTACCAGCACTTGAGACCAGGAACAGTCCCGCCTCAAGTACCCCACTCACCTCTCGGTGAAGGTCTAACCAAAAGAGGGAATAGAGCGTTATACTCACCAGGCACTCCAACTTCCGGTCCCTGCTTTCCTGCTCCTCTCCGACACCTGTGGAAGACAGATAACACACAGCCTCCCTCTACTCTGCCAGTGATGCTAGTATGTACACCCACAGAAGTGCACTAACTACAACAGGCGACCCGACCCTAACAACAATCTAATGGCCAGGGACACAACTTGGCTATATAACTGTAACTGGGTGTAGTGTACTACCGGGACCTACTCACTGGACGTTACGGGGAACACCAGCCGGTGTTCACGGTCTATTCCGGAGGGCTGTTCCTAACACCCTCACCCAGGTTTTACCAAGAAGACTGTCTTCTCGCTATGGGGTCACTAACGGAACGGTAAGTAAACAGTAAGTAAATCTCCTCTTCTTTCTTCACCCTCTTCGGGGGCACAGCTGCACGATCAGCCAGACACATCTCTACATCACTGAGAATGAATTGAACCTACATGTCAGTTCAGTAGTACACCATCAAAAAACGGATTTTTATGTGAGGTCTTATGGTAGTTGGCAGTGTTTACAACAAATCCAAGTCAAAGTTCTGTAAGACTTCTAAGTTGTGTATGTCACACTATTCCAGACTGGAATATGTTAATCAGGCCCATAGGGCAACATTATTTAAGACCATTCTCTAATTTTCTGTGCTGCACCCCCATTTTGACCACCCACTCTATGAACATAACAACATATTATACAGTCCATGACCATAATATTTTACTTAAAGTAATCAGCTTATAATGCATACTCAGATCTAATGTAATATATCAATATTCCAAAAATTAGCTTGTATATAATATGACCACAAATTCCCCATAATAGGGAGTTTTCATTTAATACAACTCCAAATGCCTGACATATATAATACAACCTCCTTTGTCCAGTTTACAATAATTTGTTTGCTTGCAATAAAGACCCAAGTACACAACATAAATATATAATACAGCCCAGTTTGACCTGCATAACATAACATTGTTTAATAATGAGGTAGCCCTGTTTGCTAGAAGATAAGCAACTAGTACAACCAAATGTAGTGCAGGCTGTAAAAGATATTGAGTTGGGGGACACCAACTACAATTTATGTCACATATGCATTTATGGGGGTAAATGTATCAAGCTGAGAGTTTTCCGGTGGGTTTGAAAAGTGGAAACGTCGCCTATAGGAACCAATCAGATTCTAGCTATCATTTTGTAGAATGTACTAAATAAATGATAGCTAGAATCTGATTGGTTTTTCAAACCCGCTGGAAAACTCTCAGCTTGATACATTTACCCCATGGTGCTTACCGCAATTTTTGTGATCACAATGAAGAAACTCCATCCCTCACAAGATTATAGATGAACCGCTAACAAAAAGGATCTACTGTATTGGGAGCCTACTCACTACTCCTAATCTCATACCAACAATTTACACAAAAAAAGATTAAACTGTTCCGTATCTCTGAGGAGTAGAAATTGAGACATTAGTCTCATTAAAGTAAATGTAATTACAGTCTTAATGGATAATTAAATGCTATACAGTCTGGATTTGACTGAATTATTAAAAAGACTACTTGTTTGAGTTTTTTTCTTACAATCTGTCAAACTGTTCTGTTAGGGGTTGTCAGAATGGATGTTTGATCCTTTGATCTAACCAGGAAGGATGTCAGTGTGGTCATGTGTTCTTAATTCATGCAGTTAATGTACAGCATGCGATTGCAAGTATAAACTTGCTGAAGTATAACAGGTAGAGACGAGCAAAATGTAAAACAAAACACACAAAATTGTCGGCTCGTTACACATTTGGCAGAGATATTTTACAGGTTTTGCCATTGGCATTTGGCCTTACATGTTACCAGTCCTAACTCAGCAAAATTATTTGACCATTGTCGTTCCATGTTCTACTCATAGACTATAAATTTCATGAAACATGAATTTACAAATATAATGAGGAGTTGCAAAGAAAAGAAGTTTTTATCGTGAGAACCTGACAACCCTTTTCAAAATGACCTGTACCTCAACAATACTTGATTTACACAAAATTGCAGCAATTGCCCTCATCTGTAATCACAGTCCTCAGTTATACTATGAGAAACAGTGACATCTGCTGCTAGTTACAGGTAAATAATAAATAAATAACTCCAATGACTTGGTTTGACAGGATGAAAGATACAGTCATCTAACCTTTAGTTGCAGATATATGTAATAGCTCTTCTAGGTTTGATTCCAAATGTGTTTTACATGACCACAGATGGGACCAACAAACATTCAGTGAGTAAAAATCTTCTTTTCTAATGGGCCGCTGACAGAGGCAAAACAGAGGCAAAACAGTGTAATGTGGGAGTCCCATAGCAATGCTGCACTAGCCTCCTGTGCCCCTCTCTGCCCTCAGATGAGTAGAGCAGGGGCCCTTCTGAGCATGCGTGGTCTGGCACATGTACCCACCTCACCTACGTCAATCCAGCATTTGTGCGGGATAAGTTTTGACTCTTCTGAGAGCAGAGCAGGGGCCTCTGGGTAACCCCAGAAGGCAGAGCTGGGGACCCAGCATCGCTTATATCCGGACCCCATAGCAGCTGCACCACCTGCAACCCCTATAGTTTCACCACTGGCCTCTGAGTTACTACTGTCTAAAATGTATAGATACAAAAGCACTTCAGCATTTAGTGTATAATACATATTTTAACTAACACACAAAATAATACAATGGATATAACTCCCTCTGCATCCATATATTGCGTGAAATATTTCTGCACATGCTCAGAAATGGACCTGGCACCAATGAACCAGTAAGGGCGTGCCAATGGAGATGCGGCCAATTCAAGTCCTGGGCTTCTCTAAAGTATATTTTTCTTGTTGTATCCTGCTCAGTGTTCTGTCTATTAACATACGCAAGTAGGGCCTAATTCATTAAGGAGCGTAAATGGTGATACGTTGCGTATAATGCACACAGTTGCTCTGCGCATGCCCAGAACTGGACCATATGCAACAACTTTCAATTCATCTTCAAATGCAAAGAACACTTACACCAGATTATGATTTCAGGGGCAGAACGGGGGGAATGGGAGGTATATAGTCAATGTACAATAAGGGCGTGCCAAGCTCAGTGCACACAGTGTCAGATTCAACCTATGGTCATCTCTAATTTATGTGATTTTCAGTCGTATCACTTGCACCAGCTACAGGTCTGGTGTAAGTGCCAATTACTAATGATGAAGGTCGCGGATGCATGCTACAACATGTGTTTGCAATCAGGCACAACTGTAAAAATTTATTGCATGTACAGTAGACATTAAGAACATCCTAATAAATGTACTTTATGGAAAAAAATGTTTTAAATGTTTTGTCATTAATGACTATATTATTAACAGGTGAGATGAATTGATTTTGTGACTTTATATTCCAAATGTATTGGACATATCCTGCAGTATCTTGTCTATTAGAGCAAAGCAGACTTATACCCGTATTCGTCAACAGACGTATCTTCAGATCTGCTCCTTGTTGAATATGAATGGGCGTATAGCCAATGTATAAATGTTTTTTTAAAAAAACAAAACAACACACATTGGGCCTGCTTCATTAAGGAAAGTAAGGCAAACATAGGAGTAAGGTTTTTCCTGAACAAACCATGTTACAATGCAAGGGGTACAAATCAGTTTATTATTTTGCGCATAAGTTAAATACTGGCTGATTTTTCATGCAGCACACAAATACTTGATAGCTTTATTTTTACACTAAAATGTAAAGTTGATCTAGGACATGCCCTACCCCAATTATTAATCTGCCATCACAATTTAACTTTACCTCCCCCTCCAATGCAGCATGGTTTTGCAAAGGTGCAAAGTTACACCTTATATTTGCTTTGCTCCCCTTAATGAATCAGGCCCTCAGGCCCATTATGTTCATTTTGCATTTGTTAATGAATCGGGCCTGTAACGTTTAGGCAGAGCATACTTACACCCAGATTTAAATTGAAACATATCTTGAGATCTGCTTGAATTTCAATACGGTGGGAATTATGCTTAAGTTCCATGCTCATCAATCAGGCCCAATGTGACAACAACATGTTAATCTTATGTACATGTCTAGAAATTAAAGAGCAGAAAATGCTTTTAAAATCTTCTGAAAGACTATGGGCCAGCTTCATTTAGGAAAGCAAAGCAAAAAAAGGAGTAAATCTGCACCTTGACAAAATCATGTTACACTGGAGGCGATAGTAAATTTAAAATGTGAGGACAGTTTTATAGTTGGGGTAGGGCCATACTTGCCAACATTAAATTATTTTCTTCCGGGAGCTGCAAGGGGGAGGTGGGCGTGTAGGGGGCAAGGCTTCGGAAATCGCATCATTTTAGCCCGGCCCCCGTGACGGAATGATGCAAATTGCGTCATTTTACAGCGGGGGCGGGGCCAAACACCGTGATTCCCGGTGAATCGCTGCATTTGAACCGAATAGGGCATGTCCTAGATCAACTTTAAATTTTATTGTAAATATAAAGCTATAAAGTATTTGTGTGCTACATGAAAAAACAGCCAGTATTTAACTTATGTGCCAAATGATAAACTAATTTGCACCCCATGCTTTGTAACATGGATTGTCCAGGGACAAATTTACTCCTTTTTTTTTGCTTTCCTCTCCTTAATGAATCAGGCCCTATGTGACCAGGAATAAATGCAATATGACACTGACACTATGCATAGGAAACATCATGCTTTATTTAACCAACAGTGTTTTACTATCATATTTATGGGGCATATTTGTTGGTTTTGCTATTCCTTTTAAAGGTGATTACACACCTGAATACATTGCAGCATTCCCAGCCATATAGGGTATCTCAGGATTGGATGTCAGTTTCACAGGATCAGCTAACTCCCATTCATCCTCTATACATCAGTAAAGCTGGCTGCAGTTAGTATGCTTATTTCCTTTAAAGGATGTTGGAACCCACAATATTTATTAAAGCAGCCGTGAATTGAACTGTCCAAAGAGGGATTACCATGGTCATGTGAGAGCTGATCACTTGACACTCACTTCCAGTACTGTATGCCCTACTGTTACCAAGTCTCCCAGCCAATCGTGAAAAATATTGTGATGTGGCCAGGGTTTTTCCTCACCTTTAAAATAATAATAGTCTTGGCAAGATTAAATTCTACAAATAAACTCTTGCTGTCACCCGATGTCACTGTTGAGCTACAAATCTGTCTAGAAATTCATGTTTGAATATTTAACGTTTTGTTAAAGTATCATTTCTTTCCTGAAGGGGGCAGTAAAACATAGCAAATACAGAGTTGCTGATCCTCTAAGAGTTCCATTTCATAATCTTTTTTTTTATTCTACTAAAAAGTTTATTTGTTTCTATCGATTGCCTAACCTTTATAATATATGCACTATTGCACAATAGCAATTTGCATGCAAGGGTACAAAACCAATAACCACAGTTGAGGGCAATCCTAAGGCAGCCAATTAACAAAATGAACACTGCAAAAACCGAGAATTATATTAATTCATCCCTGGGCAGGGCTTCAATGTTAATCAGCTATAAGCAAGAAACTGCCGGCTCTAGGCGTTAAATTGCAATTAATAATATAAATAAATTATTCATTATAGTGAAGCATAAGGGCAACTGCTATCCTAAATATATAAAAATCAACAACCAAGGAACAAATTAGCAGCATTAAAATGTGCTTCTCTTAATTAATATGGGACAGCAGAAAACAATGTGAGCCATGAGCAGTAACAGTCTAAAATGTTTGGGACCGTTGAAAAAAATGTATCTTCATTTTGTTAATGGCTGCCTAAGGAATGCTCTCAAATGTAGTCATTGATTTCTTACCCATGCACCCAAACACTTTTTTAATATTAAATCTAAAGTCGTTTTTCAAGCATACATAATTTGAGAGACCCAAAATCTCTCTCCAATTACTATCCCATCTCTCAGCTCCCACGTGCAGTTACCACCCTAATTATGTATCACTAGGATACTGACCCAGGGGAGCAACAACCAGAACCCTTAAGGACCATTTGGGTATCAAACAAGGGATCAATTTAAACACTTAGGTATCTCCCCAAAGATACAGGTAGCAGGTTTATTGAATATAACAATAAAGATCACTCAATTTATTAACAATATTAGTAGCACACGACATGTAACAAAATACACACAAAGGGCCTGATTGCTGTAGTGAATTGGGCAGTGTAATTTCAGGGGAGTTACTTTTGGGGAAAGGGCTTTGTTTAGGTGTGGAAGTCGAATAATTGGATGAAGTTAGCTAAATTAGTTAATATTGGTTTCCCGTACGATTGTGATTAGTACACCATATCGCACGGGAAAACAACACACACACACTTACATTTACACTTACATTTGTAAAAAGTTTGCATTTAATAAAGTTCCAACTCGCACTAGTTTAATAATAAAACTTAAAGGTTCTTTATAGAAAGATAAACCTATATTACAGGTATTTATGTTTCAGGTCCTGAGAAATGTATGGTGTTTGTTCTTATATTATTCCTCTGGTTTCACCAGAAGAAATTTGGTATCAGTGGCTAAGCGATCACACAATGCGAACGCTAGTTACAAATAATATCACCATTTCATACAGCAAATAACCAGTACACAGGGGTCATAAAAAACAGTTTATACAAATCTAGAGGTGGGAGCCTGAGGAAAGGACAGGTGGCAGTTTGAAGAACAATGACCAGAAGAATTCACCAATGCAACATCGAGAACCTGAGAATACAAGAACGTTTGAAGACCCTACAACTGTAACTGTATATCACTGTGATGACACTACTTTTATGATTTTACAGTGTATAAATTGTTGAGCTCTGGCTTTGGTCCCCAGAGCGTTCAGATTGAAGCTTGAGTTGGTATCAACTATTGTATGCATAATGTATTTAGTTATACTTTCTTGTATTTTGTTATACCTTCTTATACATAATCATGGTTGCTGTAATTCTGCTATATTTTGCTATTAAATCTCTTTGTGCTTTGGAACCACATTAATTGCATCAGACAATATTTATTGTAAGCGACAATATGAGCATAACATGAGACATCCTACCCTGCTGAATCCATAAACTCTAGAATGATCACCATGAAATAATGTAGTTGTGCAATGGGCATAAAAAAAAGAGGATAATCTTAGTAAATATTGATAGGTTGAGGCTGATTGTACTTTAACCCCTTGGTAGATTTTCTTTACAGACCAATTGCAAAGCTTCACATACTTCCAGTACTATCAGTCCAATCAATTTCACACAGTCTTATAGCTAAGTTATATTAAGTGATTGGCCTTATTACACAGGTCCAGTATCATGGTTTGCATTCTGGGACTTTTTTCAAGTGATGAAACTCCTTGACACAGAACATTTCAGAACATGACCCAGAATCACATGACATCACAAGATTTAAGAACTTAAACGTTAGCAGTTGAACTGATGAGAGAGAATTCATGCGCTCATCATCTCCCACATTGACTATTGCAATACCCTCCTTACTGGTCTCCCCCAAACCACTCTCACCCCTATTATTTATTTTGCATGCAGCGGCTCAATGGATTTTACCTGCAAATTGTCTTCCAATGCTACTACACTCTAGAAGTCTCTAAATTGATTGACTATTTTTTTACTGAATACAATATAATCCAATGCAATATAAAATACATATACTAACATACAAAACTGCACCAACCTACATCTCCTCATTTGTCTCAAAATATCTCCCAACTCAACAATCTGCATTCCTCATCCACATTCATTACCTGCTCCCTTTCCCAGTTACAGGACTTTTTTCAAATTCCTCAACTACCCTCATAACCTTCCTGCGCCATTACCACCCCTCTATGCAGTTCAAGAGACTTACATGTGTTCTTTCTATACTCAAACAACCCTTTGACCCACTGACTGACACTATGTGACTGGACCATATAGCCCACTTAGAACTTTTTACCTTTGCTTTTTTTCTTTTTTACCTTTGCAATCTTGCTGGACCAATATGTATATATGTAGCATGTAACCTCATGTATCAAACTGGTATTGTTTTATAGACTGTAAGCTTGAAAACAGGGCTCTCTTACCTCTCTCTCTCTATCTGTAATCAGGGCCGGTGCTAGGGTTCTCAGCACCCTAGGCAAAATTTCAAAATACCGCCCCCCCCCCCCAACCCAAGACATGCCAAATACCCACTTACCAGACCCTCACACACTTCACTTTTGGTTAAAAAAAAAAAAAAGATAAGCCTTACCTCCTACAGCGGTCTGGCTGCCGTGATGTTTCATAGAGAACGTTGTCCAGACTCCACTGCTGTCCAGGGGCAATCACAGGATTTCTAGAGGGAAAGTATCCAAGTATTAGATATGGGAACAAAAACTTGTGAGAATGACCCATCACACTGCTCCCCCTGCAGCATACTGTCCCCCCACTACTTGACCATGTCCTCTCTCCCCCCCTGCAGCACCATGTCCTCTGCCCCCCCCCTGCAGCACCATGTACTCTGTCCCCCCCTGCAGCACCATGTCCTCTGTCCCCCCCCCCCCTGCAGCACCATGTCCTCTGTCCCCCGTCCCCCCCCTGCAGCACCATGATTTTATTGGCAAGTCATGCTCTATATTTGACTTGCAGCAAGTCAATAATAGAGCATGAGGTGCCAATAAAATAATTATTTTATCCACCATAGTGTTTAAATCAAAGATAGAGCATGAAGTGCAAAATAATAGTCATTTTTCCACTGCATATTTTGCAAATCAAATATAGAGTATGACGTGGAAAATAGTAATTTTTATACCATTGAAAAAATACTATTTTCCACCTCATGCTCTATATTTAATTTTCAAGCTATGTGGGAGAAAATTTAATATTATTGGCAACTTCATGCTCTTTGATTTAAAAACTATGGTGGATAAAATAATTATTTTATTGGCACGTCATGCTCTATTATTGACTTGAAGCAAATCAAATATAGAGCATGAGGTGCAATAAAATAATTATTTTATGCACCATAGTTTTTAAATCAAACATAAGGCATAAAGTGCAAAAAAAATCAAATACCACCCCCAACATTTTTTTTTACTCCACACTTGGGCTTTGGGTACCCCATTTTTTAGAAAATAAAATTAATAATACCCCAAAAAAAATAAAATTAAATATACTTACCATTTTTGATGATGAAGGATGGTCAGATGCAGGGAGACTCTTCCTTAATGGCTGCCCACCGCTCCTCAGCTTCTTTACACCAAAGGAGAGGGGTGGAGCAGCCAGTGCATGCTGGGAAGGGAGGGGGGCGCTGGGTAAACTTTACTCACACTGTCTGTCAGTGACAGGCAGTGTGAACATGCATCACACGGGGCACAGCAGGCGCCGCCGGGTAAACACATGTCACCTGATCACTGACGTCAGTGATCAGGTGTGCAGCCCGGGCGCATCTGAAGAAAATGACAGTGGCGGCGGCGGACATTGAAAAAACAAAGAAGGTCTTGGCACACAGAGAAATAAGAGTAAATAGAGTTGCTTGTACTTTTTCTCTTTTTATAACTCTCAGTAGTATTACAACCAGAGAAAAAATGTAAACCAGTTGAAAGTTCCACGGCACTCATCTGGCTTTTACTAGAGTTGCTTTTGGTTTCCTTGTTCTTACTAGTCTGATTTGTGGTTCAACTGGGATGCCATCATGTCAATTCAGGTCACCTTTTGACTATCTGTAAGAATACGTCTGAATGAAGGGACCATTCTCCAGGATGTAGATCATTACTTCTGAAAAAGTCTGCTTCCCAGTTCCCTACCCCTGTGAAAAAACACCAAGATCATTGGAACTCTGTCCAGCACATGATATCCCCAAATTCTCTCATTGACAGAAAGCTCAATCACCCAAGGTTAAGGATGTATGCCACTGCAGTGGCATTATATGGCTTTTATTAGTTTTTCCCCTTAGAAAAATTGAGCTCTGACAAGAGCATTTGAGACCGCTATTAGTGCCAGGACATATATTGATAGCCTTGACTCCTTTTGTATCAATAGTCCAGTACCAAATAGTGAACAGACACCCTTAATGAGGTTGCCTCTGTTCAGCTACCAAATGAGCCATAGCCAAATCTTTGGGAGACAATTGAATTAATTGACTGCATAGGAGATGATGCACTTCCTTCCACTTCAGTATCAGTTTTAACTGGAACTTCCCTTAGTGGAAATGAGCATACTGAACCGCCAAATTCCCAGGACTCTCATGCCTAGATGAACCTAGAAGTCCCAGGCAGATCAACTGCTGGGTGGGGACCAAGTTGGATTTTAAGTTATTTATGAGTCATCTGTGAGACTCTAGAACCTGGGGAGTGGTCTGTGAATGGGCATGGAGAAGTGCCGAAGATCCTGCTTTGAGAAGTAGGTAATCTAAGTAAAGAATATTAGTCACGCTCTTGGCCTTCACGAGAGTCACTACTGCTGCCATAATCGTTGTAAAGACCCTTGCAGCAGTTGCTAAACCAAAGGGAAGGGTATTTGGTAATGGTGAGATTGGACTATAAATAATAGAAGGCACTGATAACTGCCATGTAAGTATGTATCCTTTATCTCTAAGGCCGCCATGAATTTGCCTTTCTCTGTGCCATTTTTCACAGATCTCAGAAACTCAATCTTGAATTGACTTGTAGATGGATGTTTAGGTCTTTCAAATTTAGAATGTGGCAGATAGTTCCTGAACTAAGAACATGTTCAGATAGAACCCAAAACGTTACTGTTTATGTTTACAGGTGTTCCCGGAGACATGTGAAAAATCACATGTGCGGGGGCTTCAATGGGGCTACAATTTAACCTTACTCTATTATTCCTCTCACCCAGTAATTTGAAGTGGTAGTGAACCACTGGTCCCTAAAGAGTAGAAGGCAGGCTTGCACCACAGGAGATCTTGGGTGGGTAAAGTGCCCATCATTCTGTTTGTTCCTCTGGGAGTTTATTGATTGATCTCTTTCCTAAGCTGGTATTCCTCTTTGCAGTCCTCCATGGGGAGCGTAAAATTGTCCTCTAAAGTAAGAATGTTTTCCTCTTGCCTACAGCGATAAAACAACAGGAGTTAGGCTTGTCAGTCACTCAGTCAAGTTAGTCTTAATTAGTCAGTCAGGCAAGTCTGTTTGTCGGTCAGCCAGTCTGTATATCAGATAGTCAGACAGCCAGCCAGTCAGTGTCTAGTCATTCAGAGCAGGTATTCATAAAGTGGAGACAAGGTTCAAGGTAGCTCAAAATAGGGAAGGAAAGCTATAGCCACAGCTCAAGTACCAGAACCATGGGAGAACCTTCTGCCACATCTGTTCCAGAGTATAGCAAGGAACCACGATTCTGATGAGACTTGCCACCAACTAAAATAAATAGTTCACAAAGGCATAACCGTCACACACAAGTCCTGACTGGGTATAACATTTTTAGAACTTTGATGCCCATAAACATTGCACCTAACTAACTGGATTTAGAGACTAAGAAAATTATTATAATACAAACAACCCTAGAGTCCATTACTAGAAACTCAACTGTCATAAATACTGGGACACTGACACAATCCATTAGTTGAGGCAGAGGCTTGAATGGGAACAGAAGACTTTATTGAGGCTAAATAACACAGTGTAACACCACGAGGATTCTGGGAGATGCCCGGGTGGTTTGCCTGGTTTGACGCTACCCTCAGAGAAGTGCGGAATCTAGTGGAGAAGGAGGTTTTCACCAAGGACTCCTGCAAGGGAGTATGGGCTTAGCGGCTCCCTAACCGCAGGTTGCGGCCCTCTCAGAATATAACAGGCTAGACCATGAGGAGAAATTGGTACACGGGAACAAGAGAAGATAGAAGGTAGTGCGAGTGTGGTTCAGTGGCAGTAGTTGCCAAAGAGATCCTGTAGAGCTGGGATGCCCCTAGATTCAGGAAGGTAGCGGAGCGAGGTTCTGCAGCAGCTGTTGCCACACAGATCCTGTGGAGCTGGGAAGCCACTAGAGCCAGGAAAGTAGCTGAGCGAGGTTCTTCAGCAGCTGTTGCCACGGAGATCCTGTGGAGCTGGGAAGCTCCTAGAATCAGGAAGGTAGCGGAGTTGGATTCTGCAGCAGCTATTGCCATGAAGATTCTGTGGAGCTGGGAAGGCCATAGAGTCAGGAAAGTAGCGGAACGAGGTTCTGCAGTAGCTGTTGCCACGGAGATCCTGTGGAGTTAGGAGGCCCCTAGAGTCGGGAAAATAGCTGGGCAAGGTTCTGCAGCAGCTGTTGCCACGGAGATCCTGTGAAGCTGGGAAGTCCCTAGAGTCAGGAAAGTAGCTGAGCGAGGTTCTGCAGCAGCTTTTGCCACAAAGATCCTGTGGAGCTGGGAAGCCCCTAGAATCAGGAAGGTAGCAAAGCAAGGTTCTGCAGCAGTTGTTGCCATGAAGATCCTGTGGAGTTGGGAGGCCCCTAGAGTTAGGAAAGTAGCGAAACGAGGTTCTGCAGCAGATGTTGCCAAGAAGCCCAGGAAGAAAAATTGGACCATGCAGCAATGAACTGGAGACTGCTCAGGTGAGAATCACTCCAGGAAGCTGGAAAAGGTAGGAGCCAGAACTGGGACATCTAACCTGGAGGAGAGACTTGAAGAGCTGACACCATACTGCAGCAGGAGGTATCTTTTATAGTGAGTGTTAGCAGCTGATTGGCTGCAATGGATGAATGGAAGAAATGCTGGGTCTGCACATGTACAGAACTCGGCACGATAGCTCCCGCACTGGAGAGCCGCGGTATCTGTCCGGAGTGGCATGGAGGTAGAAAAAACAGGGTAAGTGAAGTTGGGTCGCTCGTCTGGATCAACGGGTCTGAGTGGTGACACACAGGTAAAGACTTCAACAATCACTGGTGCATGAGTATTAGCACAACAGGAACAGACATTTGATCTCTATAGCTGCAAGAAACACTGGAGTAAGGTTAAAGAGCAGGTGATGCTGATAATACAGTTAAACAAGGCAGATAACAATGGTGGTGTGAGTGGTGCAGGTCACAGAACAGAAAATGCTTCTAATGCACATAAGTAATGTGGGCAAATCACTGGTGCAGTTTACAAAGCAAAATATGCTGGAAAAAGCAAATAAATAAGGCTGAGCAGAAAACAAGGCAGAATTTATTGACTTACACATAAATAGCAGAGTCCAGGTTAATGCCATGGCCAGAGATTCCAGGGGACTTTGAGAACAAGTATATTGCAGTTCACTGCATGTATTGATGATTTGAGTACAAGAACATTGGAAAATGCAGTAATTAAAATAATATGGGAAAACACAGCATCTGAGGTAATGCAGGAATATTACACAATCTTCATGGCAATGCAAGACTATAACACTGTCTCCGAGGCAATGCAAGAATGTCACAGTCTCTCTGTGGCAATGCAGGAATATAATAATCAGGGCTGTAACTAGGGCTGTGCGACAGGGGCGACCACCCAGGGCGTAACGCTGAAGGGGGGCACAATTTAGGAATATTTTAGGTTCATTTGGTTAAAATTGAGGGCTAGGGGGCGGCATTTGTCTTTCTTGCCCCAGGCGCTAGAATTCTTAGTTACCGCGCTGATAAAAATCATTGTGGCAATTTATGTATATAACGACTGTGACCGTGTGGTGAACCAGAATCTCCTGGGGAAGACGGTAATAAACAGCAGCAATGATGTCACACAATTCCAGGGTTGATGTTACAACTAGCCTCAGTCAGTTTTATTAAGCAGCAAAATAAAAAGATAACTTCAAAATAAACACCTTGCCGTCTGGCTCTAACTAAACATTTTTCAATACTGACTAATAAACTAAAATAAAACATAAACAGTTCAATTAACAGGAAAATATCAATGTTTCCTCTCACAGAGACTCACCAGCCTCAGTCTCCAGGCAGAGAGAGAGACTGTGCTGAGAAGCAGCCTTTTACCTGCATCATTCAGGAGCAACTGTTGATTAGCAGCAGGTTAACAGGTAACCTGAAAGACCTCGCTACAAGCCTAATGGATGGAACCCACCCTAGTCTTTCCATCTGTAAATCCCAGGACCCTTTTCGGCTTTGCCAGAAGCCTTTAGTCTTGCAGCAGCTCACAGCTACTACAAACACACATTCTCCTTGGGTTTTAAAAGCAATATGTTAGACATGTAATGTACCTGTTATTATGTACCTCACTCTTGTTTCTGTCACACAATTAATATAACACAATCTTTGTGGAAATGCCCTGCTGAGTGAGAAATGATAATTTCTGAAGTCCGTCACTGTGTAACACTCCCGCTGGTAGGTTGTTATTAGAGTGTAGTGAGGATCGTACCAGGTCTCCGGAGGTTCTTCTTATTGAATCATAACACAGCAGTGGGACAGAGAACTCTCGGGTCCCCAATACAAGTAGGACACCGTAAAAAATTAAGTAACTTCAAATTTATTATTCGGGAACAATTTATTACTAAAATATTTTTGGGCAAATTATGATTAGCGACACATACCATATAATTACAATTTTCTAGTTACAAGCAATGCTACTCACATAATATCTTAATATAATATATCTCTTAATTTAACTCAATATTCATTGTCTTTCAGGGTTTTGCCAACAGTTACGAAAATTGCAAAGCAGAATGAAACATGTTTTTACAGTTCTGTATATAGCTTATCTGATAAAAACAAATACTCTTTTCCTTTCTATATGAATAATCAGTTGCCTTTGGGTAAATTAACATTGCAAGGTAATATGGATGCCAACTACAAGATGGAGGATGTCTCTGAGGTGACAGTTGGCTACAGTTATAATGGAGGTTCTGTCTGACTGTCAGATAAGAGCCTCTGTCCCTGGACACACATATTACACTTATCGGTGATTAAACACAACTTTCAACCAAATGTGCAGTACATGTCTTCTTATAAATTGGGAGGAATAAATAATGCATATATTCTGATAACTATATGAAACTATTTGCTGTGTTTTCCTGTCAGAGTAATTGTCACTTGAAAACACGTAAATATAGTATATCTCACTGGGGATTTATTCAATGTCTCATCCTCTTCTGCTATCTCTTTCTATCTCTTTATCAATTTATCTTTATAATGCTATCTTGTCCACACTTTTTAATGTCTGTCTCAGATTTATTTCCCACTGTGTCTCACCACCTTTGCTTGGAAAATTTAAGTGCCCAGGCAACTTCAGTCGCATTACGATGAACATGCTAGATGTGCCGGGCTATTTTTGTTGTTTTGCTCTGCACTCTGGATCCATCACCTTTTTAGGAAAGTATTTGGACGGATACCACATTCTGCCTTCTCTGTGCCTTCTTTGTTTAAAACACTCCTTATGTCACTTAAGGATATTTATAATTAGAAGTCAGGGCTATGTGATTCCCTTTTGTGTTTGCTTCCTTTGAGCAGGAGAAGGCTATGATAGCCTCTCTCTCTGATTCCTGTTATGTGCAATCAAGAGGGGAAACTGCAAGCCTATTACTTCCGGCATACTGAGGAGCTATAAGGACATCACATAATCAAATGTGTGCATGACCCTGCAATTACAGTAACGGACAGTGGTGGAATACACACACTTTCTCCTCCATGGCATAAATATACACACTTTTTGTCTAACAAAAGTCACTCATTGAGACATGGCAGATTTTGATTCTGGGTCTATTAGGAAGGTCTCCTGCATTGACTAGCGAGGTCCGTTTTATAGGGACCTCGTTTTATGTCCCCACTACATCTGAGGTCTCTACAAGTCACTGCCCCCAGAAGTTTAGGAATACAAGTACACGTACACACACATCAATGCGGATGTATGTATGATGTATTAAACTGCAGATTTTGCAAGTTTCCAATATGTGGTGGTTTTGCAGGGGAAATTTAAACGGCAATGACTTTAAAGGCAAGTTTTGCTTTTAAAGACATTGTCGTTTTAAATTTTCCCTGCAAAGTCACCGAATATCGGCGACTTGCAAAGTCCGCAGTATAATACATTTATTACCTGGACTTTACAATTCTATCCCACTTTTCCCTACAAACAAGTTCAAGGTCCATCAAATTTCGGGAGGATTCCTGTGCACAGCCCTCTTTTGGGTATTCCATAGGTTTTCAATGAGATTCAGGTCTGGGTTCTGACAGGGCCATTCCAAGTTTATAGAGACAAATTCAAAAAGACTCACTGCTATAATAAAAGCAAATTATACTTCAACAAAGTATTATTTTGTGAAACCATGATATTATAGTTCTTGTGTTAGTTATTTGAAAGTTGTCTTTTTGTTTTTAACTTGAATTTTGTTGGTTGCAAGGTCACATTAAAGTAGAGATGCTTGCTGACCCCCGTGTTTTGGTTTTGGATCTGGATTAGCTTCGGGTTTTGGTTTTGGTTTTGCCAAAACTGCTCTTGTGTGTTTTGGTTTTGGTTTTGTTTAGCTATTTTTTATTAAATTTCATTTTTTGGGGTAAAATCACATAATTTCGATATTATTTTGTACCTACATTATTATTAACCTCACTAACACTAATTTCCATTGATTTCCATTCAATTTTAGGAGAGGTAGCATGTACAATTGATCAAGCCAAGCAGTTCATCCACAAGGAGTGGCACTTTTGTGGCTGAAGTGCTTATTTTCTTTCAGCCCTCAATAAACAAGATAACAATGTCACCCACAATTAGGAGAGGTACATTGTACAATTCATCAAGCCAAGCAGTTCATCCACAAGGAGTTCAACTTTTGTGGCTGAAGTCCAACATGGCCCTCCCTAAACAAGCTAACAATGGGCTTGTTAGAGTAATGGCAGAAACACACATCAGTGCCAGGAAAGATTAATGGTGCAAGATGGAATTGTCCTTGGGCCCTACCACCCATATGTTGGATCTTACAAAGAACATGCACACTTTAACAAACCAAGCACTTTAGCGACAAGGGCTGCCACTTTTGTGGCTGAAGTGCTTGGTTTGTTTGGGCCCCCACTAAAACAGCTATCAATGGCCTAAAGGCATGTTAGGCCAGCAGTGCTGTGAAGTGAATTCTACACTGTCAAGAGGATGTTGTCATCATCTTCAGCCCCATCACTGTGTACATCATCATCACAGACTATTAATTCATCTCCGCTGGAATCCGCCATTAGAGAAGTGAAAGTACTTGGATGTATTTGCCGGTAAAGGCCTTCCTCGTGGAAGATGTACTTCATTTTGATGAACATCATATTTTCCAAATTTTTAGGAAGTAACCTTCTACGTCGATTACTGACATGGTTCCCGGCTGTGCTGAATACTCTCTGAGTACACACTGGAGGGTTGGCAGCTTAGGTATTGCAAAGCAAGTTTGTATATGGGTTTCCAAATGGCTTGTTTTTCCTCCCACTATGGAAAGGGACTGTCTGACATTTCCATATCAATTAACTCTTGAAAATAATCTTCCACCATCCTTTGCATGTTAATAGTAGGATTGGATGGAGTTATGGCCGGGGTCACACTTTTTTTGGTAAAATCTTGCAAACCCAGATGTCAAACTGTTGTGGTCTGCCACCTGCGTCAACCCTGCTTCTCTTTGGAAAGTGCATTTTCTTACGAGCAGCTGCTGCCTGAGAAACTGAAGGAGGAGACGTCGTCAAGCAAAGGCCCAGTTCAGCGGTCAACTTGCTGACCTAGAGCTCCTTGCAACTGTTCAGATCTCTATCATTTGGAAGCATAGAATCGATGTAGGTCTTAAACCTCGGATCAAGCACAGTCGCCAAAACATAGTGATCCGACTTCAAGATTTTAATAACTCTTGGATCATTGCAAAGCGAATTAAGTACTTCATCTACAAGGTCAACATACTTTGCGGAATTGCTTTCTTTCATCTCCTCCTTCAGTTTGTCAAGCTGCTTTTCCAAAAGTCGAATTAAGGGAATGACTTGGCTCAAGCTAGCAGAGTCTGAACTCACTTCACACGTCACAACTTCAAATGGTTTCAGCACCTTGCACAGCACAGAAAGGATTCTCCACTGTGCAAGACTGAAATACATTCCCCCTCCTTTACCAATGTCATGGCTTGAGCAATACGCTTGTATGGCTTTGCGCTGTTCCTCCATCCTCTGATGCATGTACAGGGTGGAATTTCACCTTGTTAACACCTCTTGCTTAAGTTGGTGGCAGGGCAAATTAAATTGTTTTTGCAGCATAACTTTCAGCTTTTCCCAACACTTTGTCATGAACTCGCGTCAAATGACGTAACATGATTGAGGTTCCAAGATGGTTAAGGTCCCTCCCTCGACTGACTGTGGCTTTACATACACTACAAATGGCTAGACAACTGTTGTCACGATTTGGGTAGAAATAATTCCACACATAAGAAGTGGCTTTTTTGGTCTTATGTCCAGGTATGACAATGGCCTTCTTCTTGTCACGTGCCAGAACAGCTTCCACTGGTGCAGGACTTACACAAACAACCTCATCCTCATCAACATCCTCATTAGCGACCTCGTCGGCTTCACAAATATCCCCCTCATCCACTTCCAATTCCAAAGTGGCATCCTCAATTGATGTATCACCGGCTACACTCGGGCTGTTCAGGCACACATCAGCAGAAATGCTGAAAGTGCCCTTCTTTATGGGTACACTATCAGAATGGTCATGATTACACATACCACTCGTGGATGGACTCTCCTCAGGGATTGGTGCAATTTCTGATTCTGAGCATACATTTTCCTCTAATGCCTTACTGTTTTCTTGCAGCTCGGCTTTCACATGTAACAGTAGTTGTGCACTACTTTTGGACTCCGAATTGCTTGGTCTTGCTTGGTCACAAGTGACCTTACAAGAAGAAGCCTCAGTAACAGTTTTTGATCTCGCACTCATAGAGAAAGTCGAAGGCCTCATTCTTTCTTTGCTACTGCGTGTGTAGAATGGCATGTTGGCAATTTTTTTTTTTTTATTGACAGTTAACTTTTCCTGTATTACAGCTCTTTTTCTCTTCAACACGATAAAAGGTGTTTTTTTGTGTGATATTTTTCCCTGACTTCAAAAGACTATGTACTTTTACATAGGCTTTACCAGATGACGTACAGGGAAGACTACCATCAGGACTGGTGGCAGCATCTGCTTGCTGCTCCTGCTCATCTGTGTACTGCTGTGAATCTATTTTATTAAGACCCCAAACACTTTGTAGTGCAAATTCAGAAAAATACTGTGCTATATTAAGAGTTCAGCACTCAGACAATTCAGATTTTTTTAAAAGGGGGTATATGACACCCCAAACACTTTGTAGTGCAAATTCAGAAATATACAGTGCTATATTACAATTTCAGCACTAACAAAATACAGCTTTTTTAGAAGGAGGGATATGAGACCCCAAACACTTTGTAGTGCAAATATTGAAAAATGCCTGCTCTATACTGCTCTATTCCTGCTCTATACTGTAATTTAACCCTTCTCTGTCCCGCTCTCAAATGGCGCTACATCGCCGTGGAGGCTGGTATTTATTGATTTTAAAACTCGCGAGATTCAAGATCCGACGACGTCACAATGACAATTTGACTCATTTTGGAATCCGAATAGGCGCGAGAGTACCGAACCGTTTCGGCTTGGTACTCGGATCCCCGAAATTCGGATGGGTTCGGTTTCAAGGAAACCAAGCCCGCCCATCTCTACATTAAAAGTGAGAAAAGTTCTGACATGATTTATCTTGATTGCAGGCTTTACATCACAAACACCTGCAATTACAAAAAGGGTGTATATACTTTTAATATTCACTGCACAGGTCTGTTACACTTGAATTCTAAATTCTGTAGTATCCATTTGCATTGACTACAACTGTCATGATGACCAGACAAAGCATATTTCTTTTCCAAGAGCAATGAATATGTTTTGTAATCAGGGCCATCTTAACAACATTATGGGCCCCTGGGCAAAGCAGTGCACCGGAGCCCCTAGATATAGATATAGATATATACAGATACAGATATAGATATATAGAGATAGAGATAGAGATATTTACTTGTTCAGTGACCCTTGTAGGTTTTTTTTCAGGTTTTTTTCTTTTGCAGAATTATTTATTCTCATTAAGAGCCGTGCCTATGGGGCCCCCTTGTCCGTGGGGCCCCTGGGCAGCTGCCCATCGTGCCCAATGGAAAAGATGGCCCTGTTTGTAATAATCCTGTTAGGTTTTCTAAAAATCAGTGAAATGTTCTTCTGTAGTATGTCAACAGAGGTGTAGTATGTCACTTATGGCATACACTGACTCAGAAAATACTATGTACATTCATACTACTACTGTTTCTACCATTTTCTGCGGTTTTATAAGACAGTCTGATTTATGGTTAATTAACAGTTAATTATGTTTAACGTTCAGGCATAAAACAAGCTCAGACAGAGAGTTGTTTTCACTGTCATGTGCACATAGCCCTTGGCTCCTCATAATAAAACATCTTTGTCTGATAAGTTGTCCTGCTACCGGTTGTTAATATATATGTAAACTGACACGCAAAGGAGTGATGCATTCAGGAAGCATGTCCTAGGGAGTTTATCTGCTATGTATAATTAATCAAGCTGATGTCATAGATTTCATTCATTTATTTATTTATAATTTAAAATTTATACCAATACAAAATTAGTTAAAAGTTGCCCATATCTTAATATGTTAGAAATGGACACTTTGAAACACAAATCTATCTGAATCATAGTTGCCTACTCTCCTGGAATGTTAGGGAGACTCTTGAATTAGGTGGACCTTCTGGACTCTTGAAAAAGCAGACAAATATCCTTGATTAATCCCAAGTAACTAAGCAAAGGCTTCTGCACCAATTACATGTATTTTAAATCTTTTGTTGTTTTGTAGTTCTACTTTTTTATGAAGTTGCTACACTGTCTTTTTCACTGAGACCCTTAACTACCATAAAGCTAAACTTAGAAAATGTAATAGTACAGCATGTGTGTATTCCAGTGAACACACAAATCTATGAATTAACAGCTCCACCATTTTGTGAGTGACAGCAATCTCACTCCATGAGAGTGCTGAATCTGCAGCTAACCACAGGATGTGATGGCAAACCATGTCTGTTTTGCGCAAGGAACACGCCATTAAGACTTCTGCCTTAGTCGTCATAATCTATTTACTTTTTTTGAATCTGAGTGGAAGAGTTTCAATAGTTTCCTTAAATTTTAGATGGTGTGTAAGTGTAAGGCTTTTTTCTATGGAATACGTATATAAAATATATTAAATATTTATCAGACTAAGGGCTAGATTTACTAAGCTGCGGGTTTGAGAAAGTGGGGATGTTGCCTATGGCAACCAATCAGATTCTAGCTGTCATTTTGTAGAAGGTACTAAATAAATGAAAGCTAGAATCTGATTGGTTGCTATAGGCAACATCCCCACTTTTTCAAACCCGCAGCTTAGTAAATCTAGCTCTAAGAATCAAGCCCAAGACCTTAACACCGTTAAGAGGTTACACAAGTTGGTTTAATGGTTAGGTGTTAGGACTTTCAGTAAACTGGTCTTATGTTTGATTCTTGCCTTTAGAAATTAAATATTATTGATATTATTATCTTTTGATGTTAATTATAGGTTTGATTTTATTGTATCAGTATATTTTTATTGGTTTTGTATCAAGCAGTCTTATTAGAGAAGTAGACTATTAGCTTATGTATGAACAAAATTTTCTTTGCACAAGTCCAGGGAATACTAACATCTTAGGGAATGGCAAATCGAGGAGGACGTAAGTGGCTCAAAGCCTCTCTGACTTCCACTGTTAGTACTCACTGGAACAGTGGGCTATTCCTCACAATGGAACCAGTGACCTCATCAGTTTTTTGCCCTGGGCAGTGGCACATGACGCACCAACTTAGTTAGCAGTTGTGATGACAAAACAGACTGAAAATATATGAACAAATAAAGTATGATAATTACAAACAAAAGTATTAAAACAAACAGGTATATTGCATAAATAGAATAGTGTTAGAATGAAGATTCTGCAGGTAATTGCAGTAATTAGGCTAATCGGGATATATCTAGTTATATAAATTGTAATGTCCATAAAGAATCATCAGTAAAATGAAGAAGAAATAAAAGTAAAAGATAAAAAATGACAAATGGCAAATTATACTGCATAATATGTTGAAAATAAATAGATAAAATAGAATATATTATTATTAGCTTGTATATATAAAATGTCAACATATTACGCAATGTTGTACATTGAAGGGATCATTGTACACATAAATAACATTAAACAAAAGGTAAAGGTGGTCTTATCCAAATGAGCTTACAATTTAAAAGGTGTGGAGAACAATTGATATGTAAGGTAAAGGAATCACAACTGTAGCTGGTGGGGAAAGATCGCCGCCCCGGCAGAAATTTCAAGACTGTGACTTGCTGGCAACCATGACTGTCCTCTGCCATCTATACTAACTGAACCTCCATCCTCTTTGTTTCTGAATGCCTTTTCCTCTGTGCTGCACATGTCAGCTTTGTGTATAATTTTGCAACATATAAAACAAAAAATAAAATAGGAAACAATAAAATGTGTAAAGTAAAATATTTAAATCTAAATGAAAAGGAAGATAACTATAGCAATACATAAAAATAATCAAAATGCATATGTAGCAATAGCAATAAGAAAATAGAGATAAGCTAACTGTGTCTGTGGTTGTCCGTAAAAGGGGATGTTACAAACATGTTTTGCTACTGTTATGTGATTTCCTCAGTGGGGCCATCCATGAACCCATTCACTAGTCTTAATACCAGTGGCATATTAGTATCAACAGTTATAAACTCTCGATAGTGATACACAGGATAAGGATGGCAAAGAAGGAAAATAGGACAATGGGGGTGTGCACAAAAGAAGCTCAGGTGTTTGCAGAAGCCTTTGGATGACCATGTGTAACTCCAGCAAAAAAAAGAGAGACAGGGTGATTCATGTACAAATGTCGGTACAGGATTAAATGTCATGTGTCTCGATCCTACTAGCATTTTTAAATACATTGTCACTAATGTAATAATCCCTGAATGCCACTATATCTGACAATGTGCATCATGCATTAGTCTTTCCTTAGCAAGAGATATTGACTATGGGGCAGGGCGAGGGGCCAGGTTCACAACACAGATACCTGTGACTACATCTTTTGTGATACTCCGCTACTTAGATCCACATTATTCTCTAATGATGCAGAGGTGTCAGGGATGTTGCAACTCAATAGCGCATTCAGGTGCATCCTGTGCGAATGTGCCAGAAGGGCGATATTCCCAAGGATGCTCCTTGATCCCTTCTGTCACACTGAAGCAGAAGAGGCAAGTGGCAATTACAAAGATGATGCCCAGGGATCAATCTCATAAATAGTGCTTCTTGCAGTTGTCCATACTGTGGAGTCTAGTCCACAGACAGTATTAACACATACTTTCCAACTTTTAAAACCTGTCCTCTCGGAGGACAGGTCATGTGACAAGTGTAGCCCTGCCCCCTACTATATAAAAAGCCGAAATTCACGGAACTGACTGGCAAGGGAGGGACTTCATGACACAACCCATAAGCCCTCCCTCCACAAATGTACGAGGGGTTGTCCTCTCTTTTCCTGGAGTCCAGGAGGACTTCCCAAAATTCAGGAGCCTCACGAAAATTTTGGAAGAGTAGGCAAGTATATGTTATAATATATGGCCAATTTAGCAGCTTTGCAAGCAAACTTTGATGTTGTAATGTTGGCCTAAGCTCAGATACATGAAAGATATCATAGTATCTCTTGTAGAAACACAATGCACCCATTATAATGCACCCATTAGACAGAGATAAATGTTATATTGGTTGCTATGGTTATGTGCAGATTTGTTCCTCTGAACAAAGTGAGGGTTGAGGTGTTGCTCATAGCATCCAAGCAAAAGTTGCGCAGAGTCAATTTCCATGCGGGAAAGTAAATGGGCACCTGAATATGCAATTAGTGGTCAAATAGGTCAATTTGTAAATAAATAAATACATTGCTCATCAGTAAATTAGCCTTTCTGATTATATATATGAAGAAAATAAGAACACTAATTTACATTAAAATATATTTATACTTTTTTCTGATGTCTTTCAAGTCTCATTTATTGTATGTCTAGGAGCATTCATATTTGTACTGTATAGTATATACACACTTTGCACAGAAAATATACCCCTCAAATTAAACCCTTAAACTATAATCCTGATTTTCCCAAGGACAAGCCCTCTTAACAGGTAGAATGGTTTTCCTTTCATCATACTGATGATTTCATTGTACTGCGTATATATTAATCTTGTGTAATCACCTTTGTGTATAGTGCACACATTGAAATAAGCATAAATAGTATGGCAAAATATTGTCGCACCCTCTTTGTTGTATTATGGTTTATGTGAGATGCTCCCACTGTGAGTCGGTTATGAGTCATTGAGGAATGACTCTTTCATTACCAACAACCCTACTAACACCTTGTGTAGCACTGGAAATTTTAACTCTTTTCTTTGAAAACTGGGACTGGAGATCAGGGGCTGGTGGCAGCTTTTAGCCAGGAGCATACTTGCCAACTTTTGAAAAATCATTTCAGGGAGATTCAGAAAATTATACCGAGGCACTGTGCGTCGTTGAAGGGGACGTGTCCTGCTCTGCCACAGGGGTGTGTTAGCTCCACTCATGGGTATATCTACTGACGCCCAGGGGCTTGTCCAGCGCCACTAAGTGGAATCTATAGTACTGTGCACAGCATGCGCTGGAGAGAGTTTAATGGCGTTGATAAGGCTTGATAAAGTGTCCCTAGATTAATTATTAAGATGATTATTATTTTTATACAAATACAGTTTTTGACTTCTAATAAATGATTTAAATAAATAAATATATAAATGAACAATACACATTTACTTATTGTATTTAAAGCCTTGTGAGGACTCACTTAAAGAAGAGTAGGCATCTGTGATCAAAAGCTTTATTTTTTATGACGTTAAACTCAGCAAGACTCTCAAATAAAAAAAACAGTCCTGGTAAGGTTGCTTTTTGTTACATTACACCATGGAAATTGAAATAAATTAAATCAAACTTTCGCCAGCTACTTTTACATATTATAACCCTCGACACCAAGTGAAAATAGCATTTGTAAAAATTCAACAATTAATATAATATAATTACTAAAATACCTGATTTGGATAATTGATCATACACAGAGTAACCATCATAATATTGCTCAGATGGAACCAATGACCTTTCAGATAACACAATAGGCTAATTGGCCACCATCTGACATCAAGTATAATGGTTTTGATTTCTTCAGAAAAAAACGGCTGTCCCTTGAGTATTCCACTCTCAGTAGTGCATGGTAAGGCACCCTGGTTAGAAAGGTACTTTCAAAAGGGCTCTAGGATATAACTGTTCAAAGGCTCAAATTAGAGGAAGGATACAAAAAGATTTCAAAGGCTTTAACTCTTCCTCTGAGTATCGTTCAAAGCGTTATTAAGAAGTCGAAAGTGTATGGCACCACCAACACCTTGTCTCGATCGGGCCATCCCTCCAAACTGGATGACAGAGTTAGAAAGATACTGAACAGGGGAGCTACCAAGAGTCAATAACAACTTTGAAGGGCTTACAAGTCTTTATGGCTGAGATTGGTTGGTCTGTGCATTTATGGCTGAGATTCGTAGGTCTGTGCTTGTGACAGATCTCTCACAAGCTGTACACAAAGCTGCCATTTTTACTATGGCTGCAAGAAAGAAGTCTCTTCTGAAAAAAAGTGCCCCACTCAGTGGCGTGTGTGATTTGCAAAAAAACACTTGGAAGATTCTGATACAATGTAGCAAATGGTTGTATGGTCATTTGAGACCAAGGTAGAACTTTATATACTGAACTCCAATATTTGGTGTAAACCAAACACTGCACACCACCGAAAACACACCATACCTACCTGTGAAGCATGTTGTTGGCATCATTATGTTGTGGGAGTGTTTCTCCGCAGCACTGGGCGATTGGTCAGGATTGATGGGAAGATTGATTCTGTAAAGGAACACCAAAAGTGGCTCACCTTCCGGCACAACGTCGATCCTAAACATACCATCAAGGAAACAACGCAGTGGTTTAAAGATAGGAAGGTTAATGTTTTTGCCAAGTCAGAGCCCAGACTTAAATCCAATAGGAAATCTGTGGTTGGACTTGAAGACAGCAGTCCATTGCTGCTCACCACCAAATTTAACTTAATTCTGGAAGGAATAATTGGCAAATATTACCCAATCTAGGTGACAAAGCTGGTAGAGACATATCCATACAGATTTATGGCTGTAATTAGAGCAAAAGGTGCCACTACAAAGTTTTAAATCAGGGGACTGATCACTTTTCCAATCCTGTTATTCTAGTTTTTCATTTTTTATTAATTTTCAGAGTTGTTGCCTTTCTTTTTGTTAGTCGAATGTTGTAAGGCGAAATGTGTAAATAAAGCTTGAAAAAGTTTAATTTTCTTTATTTAAATTTCCATGGTGTAATGTAACAAACAGCAATGATTTTAACAATTTTATTTGCTATACGCACTGTATAAACTCCTAAGAACTCTTACTCTTCTCTTCACTCACTCTCCCTTTACTTTATTTCTCCACTGTTATTGTTCTTCTGTTGTTATTAATCCTCACTATTACTGTTGTCCCATTTATTACTACTTTTTTTTTATTTTATAAATTTTTATTTGAATTTCAAGAGTCTAGAAAGGGGGTGAGGGTACCAAAAAGATAAACATAATATTACAGGTTGGATACAAATTACTCCATTAATTATTCTTTTATTATCCTTCTTATCCCTCTTTACAGATTTCTCCTCTGCCTTTTTGTTATCTCTCCCAACTTTCTGTTCCTCTGGTTACAGCTGTCTCCATCTGCGCTTTCTATGCACACTGTCACGAACATGCTCCCAGCTGCTGTGACTTTGGGGTGTTTGCTGTATGAGGTCACACACGATTTCAGCCCACAGTCTCTCTACCTATCACACAGGGTTATAGACCTACGGAATCGTCCCCAACACAGCGCTCTCACACTCCCCAGACACTTCAGGTTCTGCCACCACCTATTGAGTACGGGCAATAGGACCCCAATAAGCTGTCCCACACTGGCACACAGGCTTCTAGTTATCCACAAACTAACAAGACCCACACCAGCACACACAGGGTTAACTCTTCACACCTCCAGACTGTTACACAAATGTAAATACAAGCACACACAGCTTGTTAATCAAATGTATCAACAAATCACACACTGGCATTCCAAGGGTTGACCTGGACGAGCAATCTCTTCTAAACAGGCTAATGGATCCGTTAGAGTATCAAGGACGCAACTTATTAAATTATAGATTTAATATATGAAAATACAGGGCGTTCAGATATAAAGAAAAATAATGAATAAACAATTAATATATTGACATAACAAGCAAAAACAGTTTAAAATGAAAAGGATTACATTCAGATTTGCACTTACATGAATTGCATTCTGGCCAAGGGGAATTGGCTAGGAAGATGGACAGCTTATCAATGTAACTTGATTTCCCCAAAAGTCTGATAATTTTTTCCTTTCCACACACAGGTTTTTAAGCAAACTCAAATGGGACGGCATTCACAAGAGCAGTGTGAATGCTAATGTGGGGGCGGAAATGTCCCCTGGGTGTCACCTAAGATTTGTTCAAACTATTCCTAAGTTTTGACCGGTCTAAGCTTTCCTCAGATATCTCCCAGAGACATATCTTTCCCTTCAATAAACCAATCATAATTTCCGGCACATTTAAATACCAAATATGATGAGATTACAACAATATCCAATCTCCTCCTGAAATATATGTGACTATGGCTGTTCCCTGTGTAGTTGCTATCTATGTTTTAAAACCCTGGTGTGATTTTTGTCCCTCAGTACGGAGTGCCAGAGGGATTTTCCAAAATATGAAAAATGAAGGCATTTCCTTTCAAGTTCATATTTCTATATACCTGCATAAAGACCATGCAGATTTTTATACAAGAGTCTCCAAGATTCGCACCTAGGCATATGGCTCTCCAATTTACACCCAGGGGTTAGTTTGTGTTTACAACCCTATTGAAAGGAAGTCAATTAGCTAGGGAAAGACATGATCAAATACAATGGATGTCTGTGATCTGCATATCTTAAGCTGGTCTCTTCACAAAGTGTTTGCCTAACTCAATTACCTACTACTGGGCTCATTTGGTCACACATTTATCTAAGTTGAAGATCAGGTTAATTTATGTATCCATGCAAAGTTTTATTTTGAGCCCTGACATTCAATATTCTATTTCAGCATATCAGATTTATGCTCTCATCCTGACACACACCTTTGCCCCCTCCTCTTGTTTTGCCCATTCAATATTTCTTACCCTTTACTCACACAACAGTGCATTTACCCTTTACACACACACACACACACACATACTGCCCCAACATTATGTTAACCCTTTACACACACAATAGTCCTCACAGTATATTAACCATTTGAACACACTACAGCCCCCACAATATATTAACCCTTTATGCCCCCCCCCTCTACAAACAAAAAAGGGATGCACTGATGATAAGGTGTCTGGTCCCAGGATAGGGACCAGCCACAAGGAAAGGCAGCAGTGCCAGGCCCTTCTGACCTAGAAAAGGTGAAAAAATATATGGAAGAGGAGAGGAAAGTCCTCCCTTCCATCAGGGCAACCAGACGATTCATTGTACATCTATCCCAAGAGGGCAAAAGCTCTTGGCGGTCGCACCACCGGCACTGCCCTCATTACGGCCCTGGCTGGTTCATAGTTGTAAAAGGGTCGCCACATTATTGTTGGTTCCCTCTATTTAAAGCAACTAACCGTAAGTTGACCAGAACAGGAGTTGGTTAGCATGACTAGTGGGAATACCCAAGTTGTCCCTTAATACTAATAACCCATCTGATCTGGCTACCTCAGAGAAAGGTTTCCAAAATATTTAATTCCTGATTTTATTCAGAAAATATAGATACACTTATATGCCCAAATAATTTATTACATCTAGACCAGACGCATTGTAATATACACTGCACGGTTTAGCATTAATACTAACAGACTAAATAGTATAAGTTAGGATACTACCCCAAGGTGACATGTTGCATGTGAAGTGTGTGTTGGACAGTGATACATATTGTAAGCTTTTAAATGGAACCCCTTAGTGAGTTTGCGAGCAGGTCCCTCTCACCTCTTTATCGGTTTTATCCAGTTTGTTTATTACTGTGTTTGTCCCCAATCATAAAGTGCTACGGAATATTTTGGCGCTATATAAATAAATGTTGTTGATGATGATGATGACATGTATGCTTTCAGTGTCACAGTGTAACGTTTTCCTGAAAAACATAATTGTCACATGAGTTATTTTGCATTGACTTGGCAGCATTATTGCAAAGTATCAGGCACTGATTCACCAGGGTTAATGTCATGTCTTTTGTAAAGAGACTCTAGGTAGTGCTAAATGAGGACTAGGTTGTGGAGGCATTGAAGCAATATGGCTGCTGTTCGCTCAGTTGATTTGCTTTATACAACTATATGAATTATCTCCATCGTGTTTCAGCAATTATCACTGACAGTTCCTAAAAATGCCAGGAATTGATATGTTAACACAGTGGAGACATTTCCAAACCCAAATGAGGCAACCTGTGTTTCCTCCACCTGCTCTCATTGTGAACCCAGTCAGTGAGTTATAGGGATATATTTACTAAACTGTGAGTTTGAAAAAGTGGAGATGTTGCCTATAGCATTTACCTGTGTAAGCAAGTAGCTCTCAAGGGCATATATAACATCATCATAAACACGTGAAATATTTCAACTTCTTTCATTTATTCACAATGCAAATATTAGTAAAATTGGAATTCAAATTAAGCTTTACCTCCCAGGAAATGTATTCTTAAGAGCCCTCAGGGTATTTGCATCACAAAGAGAAGTTATGTCCATTTCAGCATGTAGCATTTACAGTATTATATTAAGAGGTTGGCAAATTACATACATAATTGTTTGATAAACTGTAGTTTAATGTGGAACTTAACCCAAAAACAACTTTGTTAATAATCATAACTTGCTGGATTAAGTTTTCTTTTCAAAAATGGTGATGCTCATCTATTGCTCAAACTTTGCTCAAAAAAAAAATGTCAAAATATCTCAATTTCTGTAAAGTATAATTCTATTTCATGATGGTTGTATCAAACACAGACTAAAAGTAAGCATGTGAAGACTGCAGTGTGCATTTGTGAATGTTTAATGAAAATGTGAAGATTCTATAAATGAAAAAACCTTGTGGCTCACTTATTTCAGTAACATTCCTCTGTTTTTTGTTTGCATGTGTATATGTCTTTAATAAATTGCAATTAATGAAGTGTTTTATTCATTATTGGACTGATGTACATACCCTCCAACAGTTTTGATTGGTACAGTACCATTTTTTCCGTAGCTGTATAGACCAAAACCTCCCAGGGCCATCTTAACAACATTATGGGCCCCCGGGCAAAGCAGTGCACCGGGGCCCCTAGATATAGATATAGATATATAGATGTATACAGATACAGATATAGATATAGATATAGATATAGATATATAGAGATAGAGATAGATAGATGTACTTGATCAGTGATCCTTGAAGGTTTTTTTTGCAGGTTCTTTTCTTTTGCAGGATTATTTATTCTCATTAAGAGCCGTGCCTATGGGGCCCCCGGGCAGCTGCCCATCGTGCCCAATGGAAAAGATGGCCCTGAAACCTCCTGCAGTATTTTGTACTGGATTACAGGAGCTGCATCGGATCATGAAGGCTCCGAGTCTTACCTCCACAATATACTCTGCTAATATACACATGTGGGGTTGATGGAACCAGCTTTACTATCGACAAATTTGGTAAGAACATTCGCTAGTGTTCCCATCATAGTAGCTCCACCCACTGACTCTTTGAGCAGGTTTCAGAGATGTTGTCAGACTTCCTAAGGAGTCCTGGACCTCTTTCGGGAATGTCCAGGAGGGTCAGCAAATGTGCTTTATTGTATACATGTAAAATACATTATAGCTCATACATTGCTGCGTATATTTGTGTCATCACAGAAAAGGAGTAAGTTAATGCAATTCAATTAATTTATGACTATCAAGAAAAAGGTTTTAACTTGGAACTGATTTCTGACAATTTTAAGATCAATAAACAATGTTTATTTTTTTAAGGTTGTTAAATTATTGCAGGGAATGACTTTCTGATGATGTGGAAAATGAGGGTAAAATAAGACAAGTCAATGTGCAAATCATGAAGAATCATCAACCAAATTGAAAGGAGGAAGCAGGTTGCAAATTCTGCTGGTTGGCTCATCGGCTTATGTTTTTCCTCCCCACCACCAAAAATGATGTATTCACTTAATGTGTCGCCGTATTTCGCCAAGCTAGTCCCCTGTGTCATTATTTCTTAGTTAAGTGAATTCCTTTCAAGGGCATTATGTAAAGGTAATGTTGGATCAACCACTAGGCAGCTTATGATCTCTAACTGTATCGTAAAGCATTTCCCCTTAGAGGATTGCTTCTGAGCAAGTGCAAGGGACACTGCGGAGGTCAATCATTAGGGTGGCACAGTAATTGAAGTATGAGCTGCTGTAAAAACTAATACGCAAACTGTAGAGCGTCTGGAAGCTATTTCTTCCTAAATCTACTGAACATGCTCTGTGACTGGTGTCTGGAAGGCGAGATTGTGACAGAGTGATGATTTGGGTATGGGGAGTGGGTGGCTAGTTTTAACATTTATAGGGTGGGCATTATGGAGATTGTAATTGGTGCAAGTGTATATATGGCTGTAATGTTAGTAGGTGAATCATGGATTTATACTATATTTCTGGTGTACATTTATTTGACTGCGAGTTGCAGGAATAGGAATAATTAATTGGAGGGGCTGAGGAAAAATTAGCAGAGTGTTGGTTTCTAATGTTGTGAGTGTTTTCGTGTATAGCCTTGTGTTTGGTGATGGTGAGTGTGTTTATTCCTGTGAATTAGAAGTAGTGTGTTGTTTTGTGTGTGACTTGGTTCTGTGTTTGTTTTTTTGTATATTGTTTATATTTTTTAGCATCCTTCCGTTTAATGGTCATGGTGTGTGGCCCACATATTCAAGTTTGAATGGACAGGTGATATTTTTGTGGTTTTGCAGGTGATACTTATAGTACTTATTGGCTTATAGTACTTATTGGACACTTAGATACTTATTGGCTCCCTTTTGTACCTGAGTTTTGTTCACCCTCCCTTAGGATGTAAGCTCATTCGAGCAGGGCCCTTTTCCCTCCTGTGTCCTTACCTACTCTTCTGCTCCGTCTTTTCTGCATTAGCCTGCTTGGAGCTTCTGAAGTGTTGGTATTTTTGTTTACTGCTCAGTAATGTTTTACCCTGTACTGTCTATTGTTTGTGCATTGTACGGCGCTGCGGAACTCTTGTGGCGCCTAACAAATAAAGGATAATAATAATAATAATAATAATAGTAATGTCTCCCAAGTAGTTGTGGATGTGAAGTGGTTTCATTTTCTAGAGATGGTGTTGTTGCAGGCTTTGCAATCACTGCTGTACCCTGTAGGGTTGGGTCTTTTCTGTGTTTTTGTTGGTGTTAAAGATCTTGAGGTAATTGTGTATAAGTAGTTTTCACAGGTATTTTGCTTTTCTCTGTTATTTGTGGTTTGTCTGGGTGCAAAGTGGGGTTGGGTAAATTATGGCGACAATGAAAATGTTGCCATAAAGAATGCCGACTCCAAACTATCGACAATCCGAATGTTGACACAGTTAAAATGTCGACATTCAGAAGGGTGACATGTTCACTATGTTGTAACAGTAAAAATGTGGACATTGTGACAGACACTGTAACGACACTGGTGCTATTACCTGAAGCCCAATAGCCGAGTAGATATCCAGAGAGTAGTCAGATGTTAGCCGGGTCGGTACACAAGCGGGTAGTCAGACGTTTGCCGGGTCGGTACACAAGAGGGTAGTCAGACGTTTGCCGGGTCGGTACACAAGCAGGTATTCACAGATGCAAGGTAGAGGAGCAGGTAGCAGTAGCTGAGCATGCAGAATACTCAAGCATATGTCTGAACCAGGAAGTGCAATTTATAGGCCCAAACAGGAATCAGGATCCAAGATGGTTTCTCCTTGATTCCAAACTTGCCATCTTGGATAAGGGCAAATGTAAGGGCAAGTTTGCAAACACAGAGACCTCTAGTGGTCAGAGGTGCAAATGTCAAAGTAATTCCTTACAGACACGTTAAATTCAGGATAAGCCTGTGGTCATACATACTGTATTTTAGGGCAACTTAGGTGTTAGGCATTCCACCAGGGAGCAGGTTAGTCCCTGCTTATTGAGAGACTGCATCCGTTCTGGTACCTCCATTTTTGGTCCCCATTTCTCTGCCCAAGTTCCTGGCAGCTATCTTGTAGTAGTCACCTATTGACCTGTTATTCTTCCTGTGTATTGTGTCTTTGCACTTATTAGTCAGGCCCCTGTTAAATGTAGGCTCTTGAGGTATTTCCTGGTATAGGATCCATTAGTCAGGCTCCCATTAAATGTAAGCTTTTGGTATTTTGTGCTGTGATTTTCCTGTATATTTCTTTTTTATTTGGCTGTATGGAATTGTGGGTTTCTTAGATAAAGTAGTACACTATAGCTAGTGGTAGAGGTTAATGTTACGCAGCATATAGGTCACATAGAGTGTTGATAGGATCAGGTTACTGTTGTTGTTGTTGTAGTTAACAATAAAGGGGATGGTAAATACTAGCAAAGATAGACAGGGACTTTACTTACTCTTGGTACATTTTATTTCAATGTTGGTGGCCAGTTTAATGTGTTTATATCCCACCTTTTTCTGTTGCTCATATCTATCTATCTATATATATATATATATATATATATATATATAAAACAGGTGTATTATTTGGGTATGTAATTCCCATAGGTGCATGAAAGTCCAGTGGTGAGCCTACTTGAATTTCAAGTAGGCTCTTCCATATGACACAACTGTTCAAATCCATAACTACTATGAATGGTATGGGATCACCTTGATGCATGAAAAGAATATAAAATCATTCACATATAGAGTTAAAAAGGCTTTATTAAGTCAAACAGGCAGGTATTTTTTCATGCAGCTCAACACTCCTTTAATTAAACAGTGTCCTCCTTTTTCTAGTAAACACTTTTCTTTTCATTTAAATTACTTCCAAATGGATAGCTTGTATGTATAACAACACCAAATCAGAATGAAATGTGCATTCATTTTGACTAGGGATTAAAATTAAAGTGCATTCTCAATTATGCTAATGCTATGCTATGTAATTATACATTGCCAGCTCTTATATAGATTAATTATAAGGTATGCTTTTCTTTCCCCTGTAGCTATGGTGAAAGCACATTGATATCTAAATGGAAAATATCACATTTATTTTGCCATATTCTAGTTGCTTGTGCCTGTGTTATTGCCAATTTGCGCCCTATTACATCTTTTCTTCAACTTCCTTCACTTGGGTAGAAACAACTTTCCCATCAACCACTTCTTCAACGATTGTTTTCACCTTCCTTGTTTTGGTTGGATCTAAAAATATACAAGGAATTGGAATAAGAAACTGTCAGGGTACACATAGTATTATATTCAAGGGGATTCATCAGTGACTCTCTAGTAAGAATAGTTGTTGTCATTGTGAGTTTATGTGAGATTTCATCATCATCAGTTATTTATATAGCACCACTAATTCCGCAGCGCTATACAGAGAACTCATTCACATCAGTCCCTGCCCCATTGGAGCTTATGGTCTAAATTTCCTAACATACACACACACACACACACAGACACACACACAGAAAAACACACACACAGAAAGACTAAGGTCAATCTGATAGCAGCCAATTAACCTACTAGTATGTTTTTGGACTGTGGGAGGAAACCGGAGCACCCAGAGGAAACCCACGCAACACAGGAAGAACATACAAACTCCACACAGATAAGGCCATGGTCAGGAATTGAACTCATGACCCCAGCGCTGTGAGGCACAAGTGCTAACACAAAATGGAATGGATTACACAGAACATAGAATGGATTACAAATTATTTTAAACCAGTAATGAATAACTCAACAAACAATGTTAATGTTGAAATTCTGTAATATCTCTACATACTCAAGTAAATTGAAATGACAATGCTGTACTTTTAGGAGTGTCATGAAGTTTTAAAAAAAAAACAAGATTCAAGTTAGTATTTTGGGTTAGTTTCATTGATTTGAAATAACTATGAGTTTCTTTTTTTATTATTTACTTATAGTGACATTTTATTTGGATTTGTTTAAGGGAAATAGCAAGGGATGATAAAATAACAGCATTACTGTTACTCTGAAGAAATACACTGTGCAAAAAAGTAGGCCTCACTCCAATCTCCTACCATTTGAGGACCACCCCTTTCATTACATAAAACTTTAGCATTTTCCTTCATAAAATAATGCTTTGTTTATTTTCATGTATGGCTTACATTCCTTACATTTGTCTTGCATGTGGAATTTAGTACACAGTACACCTAGACATGCTCTTCTTGGCAGACAGGGGCATAGGTTATGAACATTTTAGGTTCATTTGGTTAAAATTGAGGGATAGGGGGGGCAACATTTTTCTTTCTTGCCCCAGGCGCTAAAATTTTAAGTTACGGCTCGATATACACTATGTCTGATTTATTATTTAAATGCACATTTTAAATTAGGGTTTTTTTTGCAATCTAGTAGCAAAGTTTATGCAGAAATAGTTTTATGCTTTTGCAAGTTACAAAATGATCAGGCATGCCTTATGTCAGTGTTGGCTAACCTGTGACACTCCAGGTGTTGTGAAACTACAAGTCCCAGCATACCCTTCCAGCAATAAGCTGCTGGCACTTGTAGTTTCACAACACCTGGAGTGTCACAGGATAGCCAACACTGCCCTATGTTCTTCTTTTTGTGTCAATACTGCATTTTGGTAAGTATCTTTGGGAGGTCTGGGGTTACATTACAATGATCCTATGCTTCCCAGTGGATACATTGTTAGAAATTATTATTATTATTATTATTTTTATTATTATTGCTGTTATTATTAGATTCAACATTCAGTAACTTATTAACACTCAAGCGTTCCCCATGTAACAATTATTTCATATTCATAAAACTCTTTTATATGAGTATGAAAACAGTGTAACCCATGTTATCCATTGCTCTTGCCTTCATCTTCTCTAAACCCTTTCATTATGCCTTCTGTATTTGTATTCACCACTCTGATGTCATTTTATCTTTCATACTGTACCTGACTGTCCTTGAATACATATAAGTATTTTAAATGAATTAGATCTTATTTACTCCACTTACCTCTCTTGGAATCTACTGATGATGTTTGTGACTGTGGTTTCTGTACAGTGAAACTGTGAATATAAAAAATTTAACTCAGATTACTATTTTTGATGGTTTATAGTCCTTTATATTTTTTATAACTGGACACATGGAGTGATCCAGTAGGTCGATTTAGTAATTTATTTTAATCAAATTATCTGGGTATCACTCTGTGTGACATTCAAAAACAACCATTATGTTAATGTCATTGCAATCTTGACTGATTCAGTTTGGATTAATGTGGAGGTAAAGATTATTGACAATAACATATTGATGCATGTAATCAGTTATCTGCTAACCAATACTGCTTAATCTGTTTGTGATCCAGTCAATCAACCTGTATGTTGACGAATGAGATATGTCCCAAATTGTAGTATTAATGAGGTAATGCTACACTGTTCTGTATTGCATGTAAATTAATTGCATGATGTAACACAAGATAATTAAAGCAAAAATATGGGTTGTCTCATAATTACATTTCCATTCTCTGATGACCACAACAATTAAATGATTTTGAGATTAGTTGAGTCAATTCAATTGTCCATCATAACCATGTTTATTTCTAAATCCACTCCCTTAAGCTCTATTACAGTCACTTTCTCATCTAACCGTATCCAATCTATTAGGTGAGTACATGCTCTACTTACTTTGCTTCTCCCTCCAGCAAGCGTCTGTAGGTCTCAATCTCCATCTCCAGTCTGGTCTTGATGTCCATAAGGCGGAGATACTCTCCCTTCTGTCTTTCTGAATCAGATCTGACCTGATGCAACTGTTCTTCAATGCTGGAAATCTGAAGTTGGAGCTGATTCAGTTGAACGCAGTAACGACCTTCTGTCTCTGATAATGTTCCCTCAAGAGAGTTTTTCTGAAAGTAAGAAGGATGCATAATAATAAGATTATGAAACACTTTTCTCCAACATTGAATATATAAATACTGTTAATATGGACCTCAAGTGTGCAACACTATCAGTGATAATAATCACTTTTAATGTCATCTTAACTCTACCTTCATTGAGAAGGATATTTTGGCAAAACACTGTTTAAAACTTACCATGGAGATCTGAGCCTGTAATTCAATTTCAAGATTTTGCAATGTGCGTTTGAGGTCTGAGATCTCAGTCCGGCTTGTCTGGACTTCTTGTACACCAATGGAAATTTCCTTTTTCAACTCACTGCTCTGTAATTAGATACGTAAGATTAATTGTAAGATTGTTTACTTAAGAAAGATAACTCATAAAAATGAAAAAATATACATGGTTTACCTTCTTCAGGAACATCTCTTCAGCTTCTTTGCGATTCTTCTCAGCCATTGCTTCATACTCTGCTCTCATGCCATTCAGAAGCTGAGTTAGGTCCACTCCCGGAGCAGCATCCATCTCAACATTCACTTGGCCAGAGCTACCGCTGAAGGCATTCATCTCCTAGTAAGGTGAACCATAAACATTTATCAGTAATAGACCCTTATTTATGCTCAGTGCATTGGAAAATCCACCATAAAATACCTGTATCGTATGTATCATAGGCACGGGTAGAAGGAAGACCAGCAGGTCCTAGGCCTACTTGGTTTTTATTCATAACTGCATTTGCAATGTTCAAAATATTTTAATGTGATTTATTAAAAATATCATATTTCTTGCCCAGTATGATAAAGCTATAGTACAGACATTGCAAATCATGATGAAATTTGTTGACCCCATATTTGTTTGCTGATTGTTGCTAAAGAATGTCTGGGATATCACTGCTATTTATTATCATTGTTTTTTTATATAATGCCAAAACATTATGCCTACCAATATAGATGATTTTTTTTTGACTCTGGAAGGTAACCAAAGCACCTGGAAGAAACTCATGCAAGCACGGAGAGAACAAACAAACTCCAGACAGCTGCCTATTATTCCATGTCCAATGTATAACTGTGTTGCTTACCTCCAGATGGTTCTTTTTGAGGTATGCAAGCTCTTCAGCCAGGGACTCGAGCTGTAACTCAAGGTCAGATCTGGAGAGGGTCAGTTCATCCAGTACACGTCGGAGGCCATTGATGTCATTCTCCACACTTTGACGTAGGGCCAGTTCGTTCTCATACCTGAAAGAAATTAGCAATGATCATACTTTACTTCAACTTAAAATCATGACTTTAAATCCTACTTGTGAACTCCAACGGAATGTCTGTGAGACTACAGAATTTTGGAGAGTTCTCAGCTCCCCCTCCCAAATCTCGCCCACTTCCCCAGTTAAGTAGATTGGAGTGGGGCTTAATGCCATGAATCGGTCCCATCCCGCACTGTGCAATGATGTGAATTAAGTCATTGCAAGTCAATGTTGATGCAATTGCACGGTAATGCCCCCACCTTCCACACCTCTCACTGGGGCCCCTTCTAGGATCTCCCAAGGCCAAAGTTGGCAAGCATGCTTTAAATTCTTAATCTCAATAAGGTCTGTGATGGAAACGCTATTATAAGAATTTTAATTACATAATTAGCTGTATAGGAAAACATTTATTGAGTTGTGCTAGATTAGGTTAGATTAGATTATGTTCCTCTGAAGTAAAATGAGGGAATGCTTATTGGGTTATGAGGGTATCCATTGTGATGCACATTAAAGTGTATTTAATAATTACAACGTTCAGAGTAACACAGTGTGTATCAGTAAATGTACCAAGGTAGTGGGAGGCAGTGATCTGTCCGCTTATGTTATTATATTAATGAAGACAGGGCTTCATGTGACAGCGGCAATGTCATGATGACAAGAGGGAATGCAAGTTGGAACTCATTTATAATGGTTAGTGGGAGGAGTAGAGTTTCCTAATAGCACAGTAGTGATGTCAGGCTCCTGATGGAAAGTTTGTGTCACACTTTTAAAACAAACAAAAAAAAAACCTGGTTTCATGTTTCCAGCCCTGAAAATGTGTCTATTACATGTGAAGTCCACAACTGTCATAAGATACTTGACTCTCTTTGCTATTTATACTGCACTTTAATGAGTAGACCCCAAATAAGTATATTTTTTGCAACTATGTTTAATAAGAAAAGATCAGATGAAATGACATGTTCAAAGTCTCTCTTTTCTTCTGAATAAAGTCATACTCACTTCATTCTGAAGTCATCAGCAGCCAGCCTGGCATTGTCGATCTGAAGGACCACTCTGGCATTGTCCGTACTTCCAATGATAATCTGTTTAACACAAAGATTTGTCATACAATGAATTTGATCAACTTGCATGATGATATATATCATCACACGACTGACTTTATGTGTTAGATCTCTTTACTTTTTATTACTGATACTAGTTATACACTATACACATTAGCTAATGATGTACCAGAATGCAGTTAATTAAGATAGGGCTGTGATCATGTTTTTCATATGCACATTAGTCTTATACCCTGTAAATCTATTGAAAGATACTGTATTCATCCTTTCAGAGCCTCATATGAACATGTAGATAGATTAATCCACCTTTTCAAGGTACATACAAGGTCAAACATCTACAGTTCTACATTGGTGCCACCTGATCTCCACCTGAACTTAGCAGTATTTTTTTCTGAATTAATCAGGACTCGGTTAACTAATTGTTGTAGAAAGTCTTGTTTTATTTTACTTAATCAATTAAGTCTCAGTTAACTCAAGAGGAAAGTCATTGATAAGTTTGGGAGTAGATAATTATAATCCCGATGGAATGGGACAGGTTGACATCTATGGTTCTGCCATGGTGTAAAAGCATTTACATTAACAGTTGTAAAAGAGACAATGGGGACATTAATGGAAATTAGGAAGCATAGAAAAAAGATGGCATTACACATAGCTACCAATGAGATGTTTGTTTTAATTTTCTGCAATGCACTTGAAAAACAACAATTAGTATCTAAATGGTTGCAATTGGTAACACCATAGATTTCCTTTGCATCCGTTTTCTTAATTGCCTCTCCAACATTTCACTTTGGATCAGCATGCATTTTAGGGTTAAGAGCTTTTTATATTATAAACCATGACAATACAAACACAGTGAAAAGGGAGGCACTATTCATAATGCTTTGTTTTATGTCCATGTTTTAGATTAATGTCTTTATTAATATTTCCAGGTAAGATATTGTGCCTTTGATACTGCTTCTCATGCTACGCAAACACATACATTGTTTGCTTTCTATGGGCTCAAGTTTTCATTGTTCTTTAGTGTATATTGAACATGAGATAAAAGCTTCAGACATAGAAATCATCTCTGTAACAGAAAGCCCAAGGGCAGCAGAATGGCAGTTGTATAAACAGCTGAATTATGGTACATCCTGCTTCAAAGCATTGTTATCAATTCAGAACAGTCGCTATAGTGTTTCTTCACCGCAAATTGTCCTATCACTAGTCAACACTGAAATACATTGCAGCAAGATAGGACAATTTTGCTACCCATTTAAAATCCTGGCAATGGAGATTATTGTAAACTGTTGTTATGTGTAAGACCGCAGACCTGTAAGCTCCTGCCTATAAAGTGTATTCATTTATACACATCTTCTTGAGCACCTTTAGGAAAGGGTACAAATGAGTAACCACTTGGGTTATGGAAACTCAGAGTTTTCTCAACCACTTTATGTGCAAAAAAAGTTGTGAGATATCATTCACCTTTATGAGTATATGTGTAAACTGGCCAAAATTACCATTTATAAAACAGAGCTGTGATAAATTAATATAGCAGGTGATGCCCAGTGGTACTGAATACAGAAAGCACCATCAATGGTACATGTGCTCGGCTTCACCCAATGAATTTTATTTCATTTGCATTTATTTTTTCACTGATGATAATAATTAATGTGTCTGCGAATACATTAGTGATTAAAAAAATGACAGGATGACTACATGATATTAGTTAACTATGTCTTAAACCTTTAACTTGTATGTCATCATTAGCTTCTATTATAACACAATAAATGGTAACTTGCCTTGTTTCTCAGATCTTCAATGACTTGGAAGAATTTGGAGTAGTCTCGGCTTTGGGTGCTGTTGAGTGTATGATTCTGTTCGTACCATTGCCTAATTTTCAGCTCCAGCTCAGAGTTGGCTGATTCTAGTGCTCGCACTTTATCCAGATAGGCGGCCAGACGGTCATTCAGGTTCTGCATGGTATGTTTTTCCCCGCCGGGCAGAAGACCTTCGCTCCCACCAAAACCTGAGCTACCATAGCTGAAGTTAGCACTTTGAGACAATCCTCCACCAAAGCCTGCTCCAGACAAGGAGGCACTGCTGAATCCTCCATAGCTGCTGCCTCTGCTGCCACTTTGCACCTTCTGGCTGGATGATCTAACCTGATAACTGCTTGAGTGAGACATGATGTACAGACAAGCACCACCAGCAGTGTTGATGTAAAACTAGAAGATTGCTTAATGAAGCAGCAGTATCACCCTGATTTAGTGAGGATGCAAGAGACTGTGCTCAGAATCCTTCTGTCTCACCTTTATATGATGAGAGTGGGTGTGTCCCTGGGTGTTCATTGTGCACATTCCTCCTTTTTCTATTTAGTTATTTTTTGGTCTGTCTACCTGTTAAGCATGTTGTGCCCACTTGTTTAAAACAACAGATGTAACATGCATCCCTTTTGAAATATGCCTGGGGCATTTTGTAGTCCAATACAATAGAACAGAGGTGGGGTGAGATCTAACTTTTACGAGAATACTTTTCCTCTTATAGTCATCTTCCTAATGTCCTTGTGTTTTTCACTGCTTTATGCCTTAGGGTTACAGAGGAAACAATTTAGCTGTGTCTTCTAATGATACTCTGTCCTATCAGCACTGTATTATAGATTAAGTATATTTGTCTCTTCCACACCATCTGGTTTAGAGCATCCTGGAAATAATAACTTGTTTTCAGTAAGAAAAAACTGTTTTTCAGAGTTGAAGAATTTAGAGTAGAACTATGTGTTTCCCAACTAGAAGAACAAAGAGTGGGCTGCACTACTTTATTTTATAATGTTAAGATCTATTCAAAGCACAGTCCATCTTAGGTTATTAACAGCAGATGGTAGATGAAAGAGCGACACAGTGACACAAAGGTTAGGTTGTTGCTTTCAGTGTCACACCAGGATGCTGTCTCTTCAGTATTTGCATAATTTCCCTATGTTTGCATGGTTTTCATCTGGATGCCACAGCATCTTCATACAGTAAAAAGACATACTGGTAGGTAAAAATGGCAGTGGTGTTTGTGCCTATAGTAATTATAATTTTGTGGCACGCCACTGGGGTGTGTCCTCATTTGCCTGTATTTATCTGATTGTAGAACTGCAGAATAGTTTGGCACTATTTATTTAATTGAAGAATAATAATAATAATAGCATGCTGCTGTGTATGATATTCAATCTAAGGGTTAATGTACTGTTAATAGCCTTGTGCTGTGCTGCTCAGGGATATGCTATTACACTATATACTGCTAAGTATAATCATGAGCTGAAATTTTGCACTGAGGCTCAGAGACCAATAGTTGAGCCACGAATCCAAGGCAAACTTTCTTTCACCCTTTTAATTCATGCGTATAGATTGCTTAGTAGTGTACTGTGCAAATGTCTCCAGGACATGAGGTGACAAATATAATGTAAATTTTCCATTTTTTCTGATGAATTTAGAACACATTAAAATATTTGTTAAAGAAAATACACAAATGCACCCCAGTTGCAATATGCAATAGTGTATGGATCTGTGTTTAGTAATGTAGCACTAATTAATCTAAATTTGTGCAGACAGGGTGTGGTTGCAACAATGTACGCCTGTCATTCCTTTAATGCTTCATCACCTTCCTCTGTCATTCCCACTTATGATTTCAAATTGTGAAATGAAGTTTCCACACAGGTAAAAAAAAAAAGATAACGATTATTTACTTGGGTGGGGGCGACATGGTGAACAAGTTGTTCTCTTGGTATGTGATTCCGTAAAACGTCCCAAGAGTGATGATTTATCACTGTGACAGGTGAGGCTCAAAGTTATTGCAGCTTTCAATGTAACTGCCAGAAAACCAGTTTTGCTCTTGATGAAATGATCCCCTATTCAGAGTCAGACACCCATGAAAGCACATGAGAGACACAACAATCTGTACCTAGGAAATTAACTGTCTGGTGCTGTTTTGTATAGGAAGCTTGAGGCACAAATGTGAATTTACTTCAGTTTATGTTATTCTTGATGGGATAGGGTCACCAGTGTTAAGTGGTTATTTATAACCAATTTTGAATTTGCATAAAAAAGCATCTTCAATATAATCAATGATTTGCATACATTAATTTGGCATTAACAAAGATGAACTAGAGACGTAGTTCTAGTGTCCCCCATATGCCATTAGGGTGCCACACAAATTGTTTTGTCTGTGGTCTGATTTTTATGGAAACAACCATAGATGTGACTACAGGACATTAGGCAGATATTGGAAAGTCATGCAAGATGCACATCATGATGCACAAAACAGATATTGTGCATATACAAAGATGCCCTTTATTTTTGTGATGCTGCAGCATATTGTGCCACACAAACCAGAAATTTAGGCTGCCTTAGAAGTGTCAGAAAATAGAACTTGTCATGAAATGTTAACAAAGTCATTAGCGACATGCAGGTTCAAGTATGTAAAAAGTAGGATAAAATAAGCCTAAATATGCAGATGTATATATAGCTGAAATATAAGAACCCCTATGTCAACCCACTGAGTTATAAGAAACATGAATGAGAGCGGAAGAAGCAGTGTATTGGGAGAAATTTGCAATGATTGTTGTTAACGATAAGAGCTTGACAAATTTGATACATTTTTGTGCTTAGTAGTGACATTTTCAGATGGGCCTTTTTCCCACCTTCCAAACCACAGTGATCACTCACATCACATGGACCATGACAGTCAATGTGTATGTCTTACGCTTTTCTCACTTGTATGTGTTACAGGTGCTCTTCACCCCTTACTCTCATTCAGGGTTTCTTCAGTCTGCCTCAGTCTCTTTTATATCCTTGTGATATGTGGATTAGTAGGAGAAAAGGATCCTTGGACATGCAAGTTTGAAAAACAATAAATTTGTTGGTGACATGGTGTAAGGTGAAAATTCACATATTGGTTGTTGGATAATGGGCAGCAAGCCATCTCTCAATAAAGATACTTTGCTGAATTTTTCTTGCCCACGTTTAGTAGTTGCACAGAAATATTGGACAGTGATTCACAGGTGTCACACAATAGGTGACACTCCATTGGCTATATTTACTAAATTGCAGGTTTGAAAAAATGGAGATGTTGCCTATAGCAACCAATCAGATTCTAGCTGTCATTTTGTAGAATGTATTAAATAAATGATAGCTAGAATTTGATTGGCTGCTATGGGCAACATCTCCACTTTTCAAACCCGTAATTTAGTAAATATACCCCCGTGTCTTGAATATAGTCACTGTCAATCTTGAACTCTAAACCATCCTTCTCAATATCTCTGCTTATCTCCCAACATCTGGCTTCTGTATTATTCAAATGCCCCTTGCTCCCTTCACTAGACATGGTGAGTATCACTCAGGTTGCAGGTAAATGGGCTCTATCACTATGCTCAGATTTACTGGCTTGACATATAGACCTATACACATTTAGCATATTTTTCTGTCTATCCAAATCACAATGTGTACCAATATTTAACAGACTATACATATATTAAACTCTAGGACGCTATCTACACGAGTTTTTATGGTCTCCCAAATTTACATAGGTTTTCTCCCTGGTCCAAAGACATACTGGTCGTTTTAAATGCCCCCTGACTAAATTTCCCCAGGTGTGTCTTTGTGTGCTTGTGCTAGGGAAATTAACTGACTGATGTGACAAACATTTTCTTATTGGACAGCACTGTAGCATATGTTGGCACTATCTATATAAAAGGATTAAAATGTTATCTGAAAAACCAAAAACTGTATTTTCGTTCCCTGCATCCTAAACATCTGCTGTATGCATTTCATACATACATTTCATGCATTTCATTCCTGAACACAATTCTTTGAAGATCATGTTAAATTAGTAGCAGAACTACCATTGATGCAGAAGGTGTAGAAGGTGTGGTGCACCAGGGCCCATGGAGATAATGGGGTACTATCACAAACACCCAGTCTGTCCCAGATACAGCAATCTGAACAGCTGACCGTGATTGGCGTCAACTTAGTCACTTAGCAATGAATACACCTTTTCTGCTACCACAAAGGATTTATTATGGTGTCCTTACGTTCACCAAAACCTTATTAATGTTTCACACTTAAATCACATACACATGTAGCATGAGCCTCCCTGGGCTTCGTAAGTTCACAAATAATCATGGAGGAACACACTAAATTAAATGTATTTAATCTGAAAAATGTTTCCAAGGTTTAGTGACAAAAAAGTTAATAACAAGACACATAATAAGTTGCACAAATAAGTTTCAGAAATAAAATAGGAACCCACAACCCACAAAGGGTTGCTCATGAACATTTGTCTGAGGTGATTTCCCCCCAAAAAAATATTAAAATAATCTCCCAATAAAATGAGGTCATGCATCCAGCAGACAAATAGTTGAATTGTGCATATTGATATACACTGCATTTTTGCACTTTCATAAACCATCCTTACTGACCTACATTACTGTTTTTAGTAGAATCATTGCATGGAATTTTTTTGTATCTGTTTTACGATTAAGAATTCTTAAATGATCCTTGGGTGTAGTAGGGCTGTATAGTAACTATTTATGTTAAGTGGAAGAAAATTCAAGATATTTCACTTTTCATTTACTGTGGTAGAAAGCTCTTGGCATTTAGACTATGAGCCATGAGGCGATCCTCAGAACTTGATATGCCTTACTCAAATTCCAATATGTTGTTATATTGTTTGAAAAAACTATTCATGACCCTTAAGAGTACTGGTGGCCTAGTCTTGACAGCTTTAAGGATTAGGAAAGGTATACATAATCTTTCTATAGGACTACAAAGGTGTACTGGGGATGACTGTTCTCATTTAGCACTAAGAAAAACGCACACAAATATGTTTAAGTGTTTTTCCGTTGGCCTCTGCTCAGTGAATTTGCATTAACTTTAAAAAACAAATATTGAGAGCACAGTGGCTCAGTGGTTAGCACTTCTGCGCAGCACTGGGGTCATTATATCGATTTCCAACCATGGCCTTAACTGTGTGGAGTTTGCATGTTCTCCCCGTGTTTGTGTGTGTTTCCTCTGGGTGCTCCGGTTCCCTCCCACACTCCAAAAACATACTAGTAGGTTAATTGGCTGCTATTAAATTGACCTTTCTCTCTCGGTCTGTGTGTGTGTGTGTGTATGTTAGGGGATTTAGATTGTAATCTCCAATGGGGCAGGGACTGATGTGAATGAGTTCTCTGTACATCGCTGCGGAATTAGTGGCACTATATAAATAAATAGATGATGATCATGATGATGATCCTTCCCCCAGTGTTTAACAACTAAAAGATCTGTCTATCTATGATGCAGAACATTACTGTATATGCATATAACAACAGTCCCCGGCGCTAGTGTAAAATAGTAATGCAGAGACAGAGATGTAAAGGATAAATGAGTAAATTTATAAAAACAAACACATGTATAAGCAATGATATTTGCAAAAGCTAAATAAAATTGAGGTCTGCAGACACATTAAAAAATACAAAAAATTATATGCATATAAAAGACACAAAAATAAAAGAAAAAATGTGTATATAAAAAAGAAAATTGTAGGGTCTGTAAGTGAGTGTAACCACTTAATAGTATATACTATAGTCCTCCTGATAGAGGAAATAGCATGCTTCACCATACAAATGCTCTAATAGTCCACTGTTCAATTGTCAGAGAAACTGTCCCTGGTAGCGCTGAAATGAATGTACACAACATTCGTTTCAGCGCTACCAGGGACAGTTTCTCTGTCCTTACCGATATGAGTGATTCTTACCTTTTGCTCTTATATTAATCCTTATTTTTGCTTGGACATATTGCATTTTTATAAAAATATAACTTTCTGCTTTACATTGTTCTTATACACACAGCAGCAAAAAGTCATACAGTTATCCCTGGTATGCATTATCCCTCAATTTCTACAAGCTAGTTAGCAGGTTAATCTTTGATTGGTCACAGGATAAGAAGAAATCACAAACTACACTTAAATTTAAGTTACAATGGCGTGCAATTCATCGGGCAGTTTGAGTGATTTAAGCCAAGGAGTCTGATTTTGAGTTGGTAGCAAAAACTTACCATGGGGCACTAACTTATTAGACTTGGCCACAGTTAGTGTGTCTATTGTGGGTCTGGAAGGCCTGCTGTAAAGGTACCTATTGATGATGATGACAAGAAAGATGAAATAAATAAACTTGTGGTGCCTCTTCTTAAATAAGTAACCAGCACCAATGCTGAGGCCTGGGTTAGTTACCGTTAAAGCCAGAGGCAGAACTGTGGGCCCTGCTGCATGGAAACGGGGAGGAGGGAACTGGGGCCCACAGTTTGCTAGTTCCCTGTGCAGCGGGCCCCATTATCTCCATGGTCCCTGGTGCACTGCACTAGCCGCATCAATGGTAGTTCCACCACTGCAGATGGCAATGAGCATGTGGTGGCCCTGCAAAAGCGCTAGAATCAGGCTATGCCTCAGTCCGGTAAGGAAAGATCTGTAATCCTTAGAGCAGACTGGCCCGCACAATATACATTTTTGTGGCTGTAGCTTTATGCCTACATTTGACCAGCAAAATTTCAGTCAGCTGTAAATGACACTCAGAGTGTCCTAAAAATGGCTGTGAGTTTAGAGCACAATAAGCCACCATATATGGCTGAGAATGATTAAAACCTGGCCAGATGTTAATAATTTCATGATGAGAATGCATTATTATTATTATTATTTATTTATTTATTTATAAAATGCCAAAGATTTTGTAGCGCTGGATACAGAAGCAACAAATAGATGAGGTAATACATTTAAGCAGCACAGATGAGTGTGAGTAATGCTATGGGGACTCACACAGAGTGCAGCAAAAGACATGACAGGATGTTTGAAGGATTCAGACAGTAGACAGACATGGGATAATATGTAAAGAGGACCCTGTCCGCGAGAGCTTACATTCTAGAGGGATCATTGATCATTTTGTGTGTACAGTGATTGCCTGTCCATTCTAATTGGATACTGTGAGATCTAGATGTTCAGCCGGAGATAGGAATGTTGTTGACCACAGGTCTACATTTACTGAAGTTAAATATAATTGTTTTTATTATAATAACATTGCATATATCCTGTAAAAAAACTTTGATAGTTTCATTTGTCAATATTTATTATTAATTCTATGTCTAAGTAGAAAGCGGAGACTGTAGTTTAACAGAACATAGGAAAGGACTTGTTGACTGGGCCAAGTGTTTCTTTTCTGTTGTTACAGTGTTTCTGTTGTTTCATAAACATTTTACAATATATATGAATGCGATAGCAAAACAATAGACTAGCAATGTTGTATAGCTTTATTTACACATGCTTGACAGTTTTTGTGTATCTTCCATTAACCTTTTTCAGTGTGTCTTCATTTGGACATTGAGCTGCAAAATAAAGAGGTTGATGTTTACAGTGAGTACATATCCAGGACCAGTCAGGGCAGTGTCATTCACACCTGTTCCTAATCCTGCTTTACAGCAAGGATGACATCATGATATACTTAGTCCATGCACATTAATCCCTTTGTCCTTACAGAACTAATTTCATGGCCATTAAAATATGCTTTGAGACTTGAAAGACAGAAATGACAACCTGATCATCTAATCTGCTTATTGTATAATATCTTTTAATGCCTATTTTACATCCTTTGAACTATATGTCAATTTTATATGGTATTAAATATGTAGAATTGCTGTATATGTACATGTTAATATCCTAATATGTAGTCTTTATGATATAACAAGTAGTGAAGATGGTGTCTGTGTTTCCATAGATTGTAAGCTTATGAGCAGGGCATTCTTACCTCTCTGTCTGCCTGTATCACCCAGTATTGTTTTGTTGTTACTGTGTTTGCTCCCAATTGTAAAGCTCTAAAGAATTTGCAGGTGCTATATAAATAAATGATGATGATGTTCCCCTTACTCTAATTGTCCTTAACTAGTTTTTACCTCTCACTTACTTTAATACTCTTTTTCTATTCTGCACTTTTTTTTACCAGACCTATCTCTTCCTTCCACTTCTGCATCTTGTTTTCTGCTCTATCTTTCTTTAGTCTAAGCCTAATACTTTAATTCTAACCATATTCTAACCTTAAGCATACTCTGATAACTATCCAATTGTAACCATAATCTGTCTGTTCTGTAACCTTACTTATGTGCCAACCAATCTGTAAGTCTATCCATACTCTACTATACTACAACTGAACTCTAAACTTATCCATACTTTGACACCACTCTGAAGGTGCTCACTTGAGTAGATGTTGCTGCTCAACCCAAAATTTGAGAGATAATCGCTTTATTTGACCACATATGTGAGCTGATTAGTTGGACAAGATCCACGCTTTTTACTCTCAGACCAAGTGACAGCTCTATTGCAGCTTAACTGTAGCCCATCCACGGGCACAGTTTATCCAAATTATGGGCAGGAGACAGTGACTATGCAGACCTATAGTTTTCTATGGGCCTGCTGGTGCAGTAAGGGGGAGTCCCAAAATGTAGCTGCATCGGTGGTCGAAATTCCTGTTGGTGACATTGTTGGTAGTGTAGCTGGAAAATGAACTCACATGCAGACTGGTAGTGGTCACCTTTCAAATTTTCTACTCTCAATGCTCAATAGAGGTCCTTTTAATTTGGATATGATCATTAACCCCAAGTTAAAACAGATGAAATGCATAGAAATTACATTAAATAAACACTTGGTGCACAAACCTTTTCATACTCCTGTAAGTTTCCACAACTGCCAAATGCAGAAAGACCTGACGGAGTCAGTGAAAATGAATGCAGATCACATAACAGAGATGTAAGCCAGCAGATAAATGAGGAACCAGTGAGTATTAAGTTAAACTTCTCCAGCTACTCTCAGATGCAGAGGATGCCCACTGGAACACTAGGCAGACTGGAAGCCATTATTAAAAAGCGCGATCAGCCACAGACTCTAAACCCATTAGCCTCTGAACTCCGTAAGACAAATTAAAGTTTCACTCTTATTTTAGTAACATCTAAGAGGTTTGGACTGTGATACATAACCAGATCGAAGTATAAAAATGCTAGTGATTATGTTTGGAAGTATATGATTATCTGTCCCTTTAGACTTATTACAATTTAAGATGATTTACACAATTTATTGTACTATTTTTATAGTGTGTTTATTATGAGGTTTTTTTCTTGCATATGCTAACTCAGAGTTTTTATTCGCTTGAAGTCTTAAAGCAGCCAGATTGTTTGAAATCCTGCATTTGATTCATGCAAGAGCTAATGTTTAAGTGGGTGCTTGCCAGGGGCTAGCCAATCACAAGAGGATGGGGAGACAGTCTGGGACACCAAGAGGTTGTATAAACTAAAGCCCATATGGGTCCTTTCTCTTATCTGTTCACAGACGGGGAGCGCTACTTGTAGTGGGTTGCCGTGGTGTTGTATCTGTACTGTGGTCCATAGGGGATAGGTATGGTGGTGGGAGCATGGTCAGTAGATCTGGTTCATTACTTGTTTGCAGAGCTAGATATAACAGGAGTGATACTGTGAGTTTAAAATAGTTTGTTATCAGGGTTCAGGTGTGTGTCCTGAACAGGCTGTTGAGGCAGGCACCCTCCATTTGCTCAAGGTGACCCTTCCCTTTTGCTAATTCATGCCCCGACCCCCCACCAGGTGTCCCATGGCACTCTTTGCTTTTCTCATTCCTGTCCACTCCCTCCTCCACAGCCCACACTATCTCACCCTCCCTGGTTGCTCCTTTCCAGCCCATCTCCTCACAAATCCCTTTGCCTGCTCCCATCCCCACGTGGTTTTGTCCACCCCGCATCCTCTGTTCCAGCCCCGTCTTTCACCTCCCCTGCCATGAATATTTGCCCCTCCCAGTCCACAAGCATGCCCAGGTGGTCCTTTCACACCCTCCTACGGTGCCCTAGTTGTCCCCATCATCACTGTGAGCTTTCCCTCCACCCAGAAGGCCTTGCCCACATGTGATCACTCTACATGTTTCTTGTTGCTACACCATGAGCCTTTATTCATTCATTGGCAGCTGAACCCCTTTATCCTGCTCCTGTTTCCGTTTCCCAGACTGCCCCGTGTTTGCCCCGACCTGGCTTTTACCATGGGCTTGTCCCCCTGGCCAGAATCTCGAGGGTTAGGCCATCCCAGCCTCCACTGGTCAATAAGCAAAGGGCACGCAGTTTGAAGAGCAAGCTTCATCCTTCTTCTGTTGCAGGGTCACATGCATAGGCTTCCCAGATTGCAGGTCAGCGGAATCGTGGATCTAGCTCGGCAACCTCATGAGCATTGAGGTTGGATCATGGTGTAGGATCAGAAAACCTTGCGGTGAGCATTAGGTGAGTTAAGGAGAGAGCGAATGCTTTCAGGGTAGGAGAGTTACACCTCCTCGGATAGTGAGGGTTCTATGGGGGTTAGGGGTAAGAATGACAAACTTATTTGACTTCTTAAAATGAAGTTTGGTAGTAAGCATAGCAAATAGGGGAATAAGGATGAGCATAAGAAGTTGCTGGGGAGGAAGAGGTGTATCAACACAGCGGTGCTCAGGGATATTAGGAAAAGGATTAAGGATAGAATACATAAAGGAAGATTTGTTGACATGTTCACCATTATAGGAAAAGCTAAAGAAAATTTGCATGAGGCAAACAGTTGAATGGAATGGTGGCCTGTTACTTAAGGACCAGGCCTGGGGAGCACATGAACATCACCAAATATATATAAATGTTTATGATTCAGGGCATGTACATGAAGTCCAAAGGGTCAATGTAGAGGTTGCATGGTAAGACCTTTCCTAAAAAGCAAGATGGGGTGAATGTCATTGCTTTTGACAGCAAGAACATGGAGGGATGGCTGGATGAAGTCCAGAAGTTTAAACTTTTTGGGTCAGGACAAATGCGGCCTAGCATGCTCTATATCTCCGGAGGAAAACACTTTCCCTTTAACATTGACCAGTTTGACAAAGCATCAGCCTACAGATTCAGGCATGCTGGTGCTGGTTGAGGAGGGGATCAACCTAGGAAGGAATGCAGAAGTACAGAGCAGGCTCCAGCTGAATGTGCAGTGTCCTATGGTCACCCTCGGTGAAGCTTGTTCACCCATCGTGCTTGGAGAAGTTGGCAAGTGGTTGGGGTATTACCTCAAAATATATGAGGCACAATTTTTATACCTCAAAATATAGTCAGCTCAAGAAATGCCGATGTTGTGAAAGAGAAAATCTTAGTTGAAATTCAGTTGGGGTGCATGTGTGGCCCTTTTCCGACACCCCTTCTAAAGTTTGATATTGTCCTGCATGGAGGTCGTGCCCAAGAAAGAGCCAGGTAAGGTTTAATTCAGCACCAGCCAGCGGGTCGATCAGTTAAAGATGTTATTAGTGCCCAAGATTGCCGGGTATAGTAGCAATCATTTTAGAAGACTTTGGAGATTGTTAGAAGTATCCACCTTTTCCTGTTGCATTCTGAATCATTTAATTTTATGGGCTTTAATCAACAGGATGGGTTCTACATTGATAAATGTTTGTGCCTACGTTGTGCCATGTCATGAGCATATTTTGAACGATTTAGCTCCTTTCTGCATTGGTGTATTGAGGTGGGTGCAGGTGATTTTTTTTGGAGACTTGTGGTCATATCTTGTTCGCAACACAGGCTTTGTTTAGAGTGCTCAGGATGCCCTGAAAGTCTGATGAATAAAAATTCCTACTTTATAGAAACTGATTCCAAAGAGTGGAGTTGCAATCAAGGTTCTCAATTTAGAAAGGTCTTTAGGACACATTTGAGGGTTCCAGTAAGGCAAACTGAAAAAGTCCAATCATTCTTGGGCTTGCTTCAATAAAATAAGAATAAAAATAAAAAATAAAATGAGCCAATATATGCATTCAGCCCTTCACTGTTGTGAACCAACCAGGGTTCGGTCAATGAGACACAGTCTGCTTACCACTCCATGGTTGGCAGCACTTTCTGAACAGTCCTAGCTGGCAGAGCAATTGCAGTAGGCTGTGTCTCCAAATTGTTCCAGACTTGTAACGATTTCACGGAACTGCCTGCTAAAATTACCCTTAAATGTAGAACTATTAACCAGTTCTGGGAAGCCAACACGGCTCATCAGGTAGATTAATAGCTAATGCTGTTGCTGCCCATACCAGTACTGGTACACCAGTTGTCTGACCATTTCAAACTAATAGAAACACCAAAAAATATCCTAAACTATCACTGTCAAGCACCATCCCTAGCTTTAACTCACTACCTGCTTCTCCAATAGAAATTGTAAGATGGCTGTCAGGAAGTCAGGGTTAATGGGATCCAGTGAAAGAGTGGAAATAGAAAAATATGAATTTCATTGTAATTTACACATTTTGAGACACAGTTTAGGAAAAGTATGGTTAAGAGAAATTTGTGGGATTCATACATCTCCACTTTAGCTTTATGAGTACTATAGCCTCATTCTTTTGTAACCCTAAATATTCTATTACTTTCTTCTCTAACCCCACTAACCAAAATGCTGCTTAAACTGTATATCATCTCAAATTTTAATGCTTTTTTACTACTTACTACTTTACTACTTACTACTTACTCTACTACTTATCTAATTATACTTGAGCCCTGCTCTAGCTATAATGCCACCCTACCGCATATATAGTGCCTGATCACTGTAAGCCCTGGGCAGTTTGCTGTACATGTCTGCACAGATTAAAAGTTTAATACTTATATTAATCTTTCTAGTTGTCATTGAATTTTTAGCTCAGTATGCTCTTATTGTGACTATTATAGATCCACATATAATCAGGAACAGACTGGAAAATTTTAGCCCGGAGTGAGACTTGGCTCAGCAGACTGTTAGGAATATTATAAAGGAAAAAAATGCAGCCCAGTCACCCAGCTCCATATAGTCCACCAAGGGACTTTCCCTGGGGACAGATTCATCCCTGCGCAACAGATGATACCGCCCCTGCATATAATAAAAGCCATGCTAGACTCATTGGTTTTATGTTGGCAGATGAGATGTAAAGCTACTACATTCCCTTTGCACATACCATAGTGATACTAAATTTTTCCCCATTATTACTGCATAGAGACAGATCAATCATCTCAGGAAGGTTACTGATATATATTAAGACATTACCTACTTAGCTTCTCCATCCAAGAGACTACGGTAAGTTGCGATCTCAGCCTCCAGCCAGGTCTTTAAGCTCAGGAGAACACTAAATTCAGAGATCTGATGACTCACATCCTGTCGTGTTTGATGAAGCAGCTTCTCTAGGTTAGTAATATTTTCTTGCACATCTGCCAGTTGCATGGCGTATTGTGTGTTTACATTCTCCAAAGTGACATCTGCTGCATTTTTCTGCCAATATAGCAATGGACTGTCAGTTTATAGTGGAAGGAGCAGTAGATGCATATAGAAATATGATTGGAAAGTTTGGAATGAGCAATGATATACTGTACAAGTATCACAAGGGTATACAATATTATAACATTGCAAATTAATTAAGACAGCAATTCTGTTCTTGGTCAGAGTTACTAACCATAGACAATGGGGAACAGCTTTAAATATGATAAAAATGAAACAAAGGTTGGGTGTGCACAGTTAGAACATAAATAATCTGATAATTCAAGATAATTATCTGCATTAGTAAAAACCATGATATGGTTGACTAGGATGAATGTCAGGAACACGCTCTCAGCGTCCCTGACTGAGTATTTTACCATATGGGGTTACACCTGATTCCAGCATTCAATCGTTCACTCACCTATCACACAAGTTATAGATTTGCTGAATCACCCCCAAACAGTGCTCTCGCACCCATACACACCTATGATCTGCTACCACCTATTGAATTAGGGCAATGTCGCCCCAATATGCTGGCACACACAAGCACAAACTTTGCTCATTATTACACACAGGTTAGCAATGCACACACCAGCAATTAAAGGGTTAACACATCGAAACTCTGTTACACAAATGTACACACTGGCACACTAGTTTTGTTAGTAAAAATGGATTGACAATTCACACACCACCATTCAAGGGTTAACATAGTCAAGCGATACTCTTCATAACAGGCTAATGGATTTGTAAGAGTATCAAGGACAACACTTATTAAATTTTAGATTTAATATAGAAAGGTACGGGGCATTTGGATATAAATAAAAAACAACAGATAATAAATAACATACAAAAAACAAATGCAATGCAGTTGTAAACACAAATGGGATTACATTTCAGAGAATAAAATTTATGTATCATAATCTGTATGCTGGGAACAAGGGAGAATGAAATGGATAGTCCTTTAAATTGGGAAACCAAGAGCTGATGAGCTGCTTTCTCCAACACATGGTATTTAAGCAGGTTTAACTGTGAGGGCATTCAGAGGGGCAGTGTATATGCTAATGTGGAGGAGGAAATGTCCCATGGGTGTCAATTGTCCAAAAATAGTCCACAAGTTTTGACCTTCCATATCTTTTCTTGGAATATTCCAGAGACATAATTCCTCCTTCAATAAACTAGTCATAAAATACCACACATTTACATATCAAATATGGTAGTTTTCTTGTTCAGTTGTTATCTATACTTCTCAACCCTTGTACAGTTTTTGCCTCTAAGTACAGAGTGGCACATTGATTTAACAAAATATGAAATATAAAGTCATCTTCTTTGAAGTTAATATTTCTTATATACATACATAGGTAGCCTTTATCTTTTGCTTTCGCCTAAAAGGTTCTTACATTCTGGGCTACTTTGCCTTTATAATGTCTTAATTAGAAAGCCTACTCTAAGTAGGAAAGAGCATGCATGATCAAAGGTAATGCATGGCTGTGGTCTGCATATGTTAAGTGAGTTTTCTGAAAGAAGGTCTGGTTTTAAACTGATTACTTGGGCTGCCTGACCAAATATTTTCAAACATTTTTTTTGGACGGGAAATCAGATACATTCTTATTTATCAGTTTATTATTTTATTTGGGCACTCATCCTGACAATGAGCAGTTGGAGTATTGTATTTGTTAACAGGGACTTATAGAAACAAATCTACAAAAATGAAAATGAAAGAAATCTGAAGCAGGAAAACGTGATTTGTTTTTCTTTAATATTTAGAATTGAACTAAATCTAAAAGTGAAATCATTTATCTTTCGACATGTATGTGGCATCTGTACATAGATTGAAAAATGTGTGACCCCTTCCACTGATTAAAAACTACCCTGCAATTGAATGACCCATTTTTATTACTGCAAATAAGTGTGCTGAATTAATTGATGAGAAGGGTGTTTTATTTTTAAACAAATGAATTAATTCAGCTGTAGAAACTGAAATAGTAAATTAAGTGGGAAATTCTGAGAGTATATTGCGCAAGGTGGCAGGTTTCATGTTGGGGGAATGTAAAGAGATAACTTTTATCAGTTTTTATCAACCTCATCTGATTTGAAGCTGTAATGATAAGTCTTTCTCAAAGTGGTTGGTGCTGTTCCTTAATGACTACATTCCCTTGCTGGAATGTTCAAAAAGGGATCTATCTGTGTCCGTTTCGGTGTGTGTGTTCAGTGAAAATGTTCAAATGATAAAGCATACAGTTCTTTGCTAAATTACAGACTACTGTATATTGTGTTTAAATCCTAATATATAGCCCCTTGTGCCCTGCTCTCAGAACTACCCCAGATCATAAACATTATTATGTAGTAATCACTGTCTTCAAAGCTATGCTGTTTCCAAGAAGGAGAACTGCTATGAGAGCAGAGTCATGAGGACGGACCAGAAGAAAAATGAGCTGCACATGAGCATTAAGTCTTTGCCCATTGGTTTAGTCAAATGTAGCTCTGATTGGTTGGTTCAGTGCAATGTACCCCCTCTCCCAGAATGTCCACCCTGCTCAAACAGACACTTGATTTATATTATTGTATTTCAAGTGCTTATCTGAATTATGGTATGTGTGGAGACTGCATTATCTTGAAATTTTGGATGAATCATCATTACCACATACAGTTGTAAGAGCCCTTGTAAGAGCTACTTGTGGACATTAAACAACACTTTTAATACAAGACCCTGCATGTTGCCAATCATCTGCTGTACTACTGTGACCCACAGAAAAGAGCTAACACTCTAATCCATTATCCAGCTATCCTATGTTGACCTCTGCACCCTGAGTCAATACTCTACATGCTACCCTACAGTTCTGATCCAAAGTAATCGGTTTTGGAAGAACCAGCCACAGTCATAAGCAAAAAGTTCAGTACTAGGTATACATTCAGGGGCGCACGTAGTTTAAGATAAACGTACAGATAAACACACAGGATATCTGCAAGAGCTGCTAGCATCTGTAGGTAGTCCAATCCTACTATAAGCCAACACAAAACATATAAAAGATTCCAGCGCTAATATGTGTGAATTAAAATAAAACTACATATAGTTGAAATATGAATGAGTCAATATGTCTCTTTTATTATAATGAATAGGCGTGTGTGTGTATAATTGAATATTTGATTATAATGAAAGTACAGATAAACTATGGGCTGGATATATAAATCAGTATTAATTGATCAATAATGGGTATATAAATTAATTTAATCACAATAATCCAACAATATAACAACCATGTTAGAACACAATAAAAACAATATGCAGAAAAAAATAGGGCTGATTGTCAATACTCATAAATATGTTCAAAATTACTCTCAGTACAAAAGGAAGGTCCAAGGCAGAACTCAAAATCAAATATAAAGCAAACGGCGTGGAAATTCTCTGTCCAGTGGTGAGTTGAGAAATAAGAGGATGGCGACAATGAACAAGTGTTTTGCAAGGATGCAGCTGATGGCATGTTCAGTGGGATGCTTATTATCAAGATGTGGTACAATATGATGTGCCAGTCTAACAGTCAGAACATTAGGGGGTATATTTACTAAACTGTGGGTTTGAAAAAGTGGAGATGTTGCCTATAGCAACCAATCGGATTCTAGCTGTCATTTTGTAGAAAGTACTAAATAAATGAAAGCTAGAATCTGATTGGTTTCTATAGGCAACATATTAATTTATTCATCACCCAAATTTGGTCTGTTTGAGTTCAAGATCATGCTATTTGGGGTGAAGAACGTGCCTACCACCTTCCAGGTCAATGTGATAAAAATCTTCATACACACAGAAGTGACATATGCAAGAAGACAACAATCCTTATACCCATTTACACTCAAGATTAATTTAAAACATGGAGGTAAAGGTAATGAAGGTAAAATAAACAGTTATTAGTAGAAAAACATACAATTTAAAATTAATTAAAGGGGTATTTCTAAAGTAGAAGCAGGTTGGAATTTGCAATGATGTTTTTACTGTTTTCACCATATATATATTTTCTGGAGCATCTTGCAAAAGCTGCAAATGAAAGCATCCATTTTACTGTTATGTTTCCAAATACCTAGAAATGGGTATGCACTTTGAAATGCACTTGGCAGAGAATTAGGCATACTTGTGTAAATATAAAAGTGAGGATATCAGTACTGACCTTGCTCAGTTCAGTCTGAGAATCTATCTCCAGCCGTTGCACTTTTTGCCTGAATTCCGTTATTTCCCTCCTGTTCTTTTCTAATTCACTGGTGTTATTATGTGTCTCCATATTCCACTCTTCCACCTGCAATGGAAACAGTTTTACATTTGTGTGCTGAAAATTGTATAATATGGATTTTGGGGTTATACCATGAATGAGAATGGTTTAAGGGGAAATAAAAGAATGTATGTTTCCTGATGAAATTGTTGCAGAAATCTTTGTTGATCTACCAAATTCATTTACTACATGTAACCTGTCCTAATAAGAATACTTATTTATGTTATCAGTGAAACTGAAATTATTTAAATAATGTTAACACTAATATCAAAACACAGTGTTGACATTAGAAATGAGTGTGCATGAGGAATGTGTTGAGATAAAGGTGGGAATTCAAATAGCCATGATGTTCCCCAGAACATCACAGCCGTAGGATTTTTACAGAAATCTCTGCTGATTTTTAGAGGTGTGAGGAAATGAGCAGAGATTTTACCATAGCAACGGTAAAAGTTGTGCAGCTAATTGAATTGAGGAGAATTTAGCAATAAAGTATATATTTATATCTCAAGTATTTATCTTAAGTGTAGGATAGATTCAGATGGAGGCACCAACTGCTCAATTAAACCAAATAAAGGGGGTTACATATAGCATAAAAAAATTGGGATGATATAAAGAAACCAATACATACATTGCAGTATCTCTAGACCAGTGGGAAGTGGCAGTAGTAGAAGCATGATCTCCAGAGGAGTTTTATAATACAATATATGAGATATGCTATAAATGGTGGAACTTTCGCCTACTCTCTTCTACATGTTTTACAACAATTCCAACCATGGGAGCATTCATGTTCATTTATTCATACTTGGTAAGTGATAATGGAAGTAGTCATGATGATACCAAGGTATGAAAACCATTCATTCATTAGATGGGGTCATATAGATCACTGTAACATTTAAAATCTAAATTACAGATTAATGTAAATGTATTGTGGTTAAACCAAAGTGTTCATCTATATATGCAGAATACATATGAGATCTTTTATCTGGAATACTTGGGATTTGGGGTTTTTGGATAAGAGTTTTCTGGAATTAAACCTTAACTTAAGTATACTAAATTATATTTACACTGACACTTGTCTTACTCCAAAATAACAGTTGCAGTCTCCTCCTGGGTAAATTGCCTATTGGTGCTCCTCACAGTGACAATAAGAGGAGAATGGTGATCATATCTGTGTATGACGTTATTATAACAGAGTGGCAATTATTTCGTTTTTTCTTTCTTGATTTCAAAACTTCATAATAATAGGTTTCCAAATAAGGGATCCTTTACTTGTACATTATATAAATCTGCTGCTTTGAAGGTCGTTTACCACAGGCAAATGAATGTAGCCCCAAAGTAGGAATTAGGCACAGTGCATATGTTCATGTACACAGTCTTAATGCATATGAAGGCCATGCCCTTAAGCTTGCCTAGTCTGCACGATAAATATAAGACAGTCTCACCTTTTTCTCAAACAAAACTTTGGCTTCCAAACGATGTTTTTCCACCAGCTGCTCATACTGTGTTCTCATCTCTTCCATGACTTTGCCAAGATCTGCAGAGGGAGCAACTTCCATCTCCACAACTATGGAACCATTTGATAGTTTATGTAGTTCATCTATCTCCTGGCCCAAAGATGAAAAAGTAAATAAATAAGTTTAGCATCAGTATTCTAGTCACCAGCATATAGCTCTTAATGATGTATTGCTAGTTAGACAACAAACATCTCATTGGTTGGTATGGGATACTGAGCATTTACACTTTTCCACTTTTTTAGTAGAACCCCTGTGGTATCTACACTTACCTCACTGTGATTCCTCTTGATATAAATTAATTCCTCCTGGAGGTTCTCTATCTGAACCTCTAGCTCTGCCTTCACGATGGTGTATTGATCAATGACCTTTCGTAGATCAAATATATCTTTTTCTATTGAGACTCTGGCTGCTTGCTCATTCTCAAACCTAGAGAAGAAGTTGGGAAGAATAATTTAAATTAAAGCGCGTCTACCATCAGTGTTGTCTTCACCATATAATTTTATTGAGGTTTATTTATGACAGACATATTCCGAAGAGAGGAAAAGCTTGTTTTGTGTGTTTTTGACACTATTGTGCATTAGCATACAGAAGGGGCATTCATTGACTCAAAAATGTTTGCTTTCTGGACATGCATGCATTTTGGACAGAAAATGTGTGGATTATAGGTGTAACAAAAGAATAGGGTGGATATTCTGAGTCTGATATTTAAGCAGTGCTAGAGCTGTTTTAGAAATGTATCAAGGTCGAAAACACATATTAATAGACAGTGAATGCGTAGGACCAAAATGAGTCTGCTCACTGAACATCACATTGAAATCATAGCAGATAGAAGCACATGAAAACAAGTGTGACATAAGAGCTGGGAAACTGATTAAAGGCAGATATGTATCTCACAAGCTTCTGCCTTGTACGTTTTAAACCCCAGGGAGAATGAAATGTTTGGGAAAACTTTCTCAAAGTTTGTTTTAAGCATTTGGAAAAGCTGGTAATGGTCCCTGGGGTATAAATGGAGAGAGAGGGGTAGGCTCCATTTATAAGGCCCATTTCGAATTTTTGAACCTGCAAGCAAGTTGCAGCTCAATCAGGCAGCTCAAACAGTCTCTCACAATCTCGGGAATAGTTGGATTCTACTGAGAGGCACTTCAATTTATGGCCAGTAAGTGCTGCTGTTTTTTATGTGTGTCTGGAACACTAGGTCCTTCACTTCAGAGATGGCGATTTAGTGTATTAGTTAGATGCCTGACAGGCTAGGACTTTTGTTTATGTTTTGTTTGCTTTGAACATGGTGAATAAAACTAGCTGCGACTAGTTGAACCAAAATCAATTGACTGGTGTGATGTCCTTGGCTGATCTATCTGAAGTAGGGCCGCCTACCTCAGAAGACGGCAACCCAAATACGATCTTATGACACAAGGTAAAAGTTAAAACTATGCTCCTCACCTGCAGAAATTAGACTCATATTATTCTAGGTAACAACAGTCATTTTCCATGGGTAAAACCCACATGGAAAAAAGTATGGTTTAACTATATGTAATGGATCAGGTACCTTTTGTAATCTGATTCTCTATATAGCTGTCATCTGCTGAGTCTTCTATAATTTTCATTTGGTGAGTGACACTTTCTTCTGTTTTGATATAGATGTTTTAATATATATGATACACTAGAACTATTGCAAGTTGAATAGTGTGAACTATTTTCCGTCCTTGATAGAAAATGTTTTAAAAGCAATGCTTGTTATATTACATAGAAACACATAAATTAATAGCAGAAACATACTGATTGATCGCTCTGATCTGCCCATAATGGTATCTTTTTTGTTTTCTTATATGTATTACTTTTGTTATGTGTTTTATTTATTTCAAATGCTTTTTTTTATCTTTAATGTTGTTGTTGATTTTGTTGAGGCAGATGTTAATTTTTTTAGTGACAGGTCTTCATAATGTTCGGTTTTCCTCATGTTGGAATTCTTTAACTGTGTGAGTACCCACCAGATCTGCTGAATTTTATTTTGCCACAAACCCCAACAAAGGGCCTTATGTAAAATTAGATGCAATTTACTTTTACACCGTTAGCATAAATTACTTTCCATACTTTAATCTGTATTCAGAGCCGCATGAATCTTAAGACTCTGAATAGTACGAAAAATGTGTACATTTTAGTAAGACACTTAATTTGTATCCTGTGTTAAAAGCAAATTATATACTTTAAAAGTATAATAGGCAATAAGCCATAAGGCCAAAAAAGAAACCACCCTAAAAAATCCAAGCGAGCCCCAGGGCTGTCATCCTAGGATGGTACTGGAAAAATGGGTTATGAGGGTGGCTTCAAATCATGGGAAATCCACATGGTTATAAATATGTCATAACCGCTAACAGCATATTTCTGGCGGGAGTACTGCAAAGTCAACTATGATTTCAAAATGCCAGTGGTGCCAGTTTAAAACTAACTGTAGCGAGTTGTCAGGTGTTATAACAGGCAGCCTAATTGTAGATTTCATTTGCCACTGGCAACGTTAGTAAACTAATGGTAGCAGGAACCCAGAGTTGTGACCAGCCATAGGGGAACATTGTGGAGTTGGATGGAAAGTGCAGGGTAGAATGGTCTCAGAAGAAATTTAGGAATCAACACAGATAAAGATTAGAGAAGATCATTTATTCCTTACTTTATTTTGAAGTCATTCGTTGCCAACCTGGCATTATCTATCTGAAGTAATATGCTGGCATTTTCCATAGTGGCATTTAGAACCTGGAAAAATATTAAAATGATTGTCATATTAATATGACAAACTATATGATATACTAGAATATAATTGATATAGAGCAAGCCAAGAAATGGTAAACTAGCACAACTTATGCGTTTAATAGTTTTAGCTTAAATAAACTGTAACTGCCAATGTTAAAGTCTTTCTGGTAGATACATCCTGGATTAGATAACCTGCTATGCATGTCAAATAAAAGTGACACTGTGCCTATTGCTGGAACACAGACATATCATTTCGGAAACTGTAGACATAGTAAAGCGAACTGTAGCAATAATCAATGTATAAATTCTATATATGCATCATACAAAAAACTCTTTTGTAGGGTGACAGAAAGGTTTAGGAGGGTAACAGAAAATTAGAGTAACTGTTATAAATTATTATACATAGATGTAACAATAACATACTTAGTGTTAACATGATATGAACTATCAAAAGAGGAAACACATAGTGTATCCTGTATATGAAAAAAGGGGATGTTAATATATTGGGATGGGAATATCATGGACCAATCATGTTTGATGCGTAGCTGATTCTTGTAATGTGCTGATCATAATTTTTTTTTTATTATTAACCCTGTTATGAAAGATTTTATAAGCACCCTTATCATCACAAGTTGTATGAAGAATAAATTAAAACAAATTTATAATAAGTTAATACATATTTAAAATAGGAATAAAGCGTTAATTAGTGAACTTGTGAATTTTAGTTGTCACTTGCTGGAGATAAGACGTATAGAGTCGCATATGGGTAGCAGGGTTGTTGGCAGTTTCCAGTGCAGTTGGGCAGCGTCATAGCTAAAACAGAAATAGGAGGGATAGCAGTGTTCTTCAAAGTGTCACTCTCCAGTGTCAGTCATGATGATACTAATCCCTCTAAGTCATGTGCTAAAACTTATGTTCAAGTGCATAGTGTTTCTAGGTCAGGGAAACAAAAATGTAAAAAAAAAAGCTTCTATCTTTTTAAAGAAAAAAAACTTCTCTAATAAAGGTGAAAGTTTACTGTAGAAAAACATAAAATTGTCAAAATGCCATTATACCCAAACTATTAACAAGCATATCAGCTAGCTTCCTTCTCTCAGCTAGATCCCAACTCCTGCAATCTACACTGATATCATCCTCATCCTCATTAGTGTGTACATTCTCACACAATACTAATTAATCACTGCTGGAATCCACCATTACAGAAGTCTCTATACTTTGATGTAATTACCGGTAATGGCCTTCCTTGTGGAATTTGTAGTTAATTTAACGACAGACCTGTCATGATTTTTGGGCAATTCTTTTAAACCAGACCAAATGTCAAAATGTTGTGCTGACTCATCTGCATCACCACTGGGTGTCTTGTGAAAACTAAGCTTTTTCCCAACAGCAGTTGGCAAAGAAACTGAGAGAGGAGACGTTGTCGTATCATGTACCACTTGAACTGTCAGCTTGCTGACCAGGAGCTCATTGTTTCTCTTGAGATCTTAGTTGGAAAGAAAGAGTAGACATAGCTCTTAAACCTAGGATCATGCACAGTTGAAAAAATGCAGTGATCCAATTTCAAAATGTTGATAACTCTCGGATCCTGGCAAAGCGAATAAAGTATATAGTATATAAAGAATAAAGCGCTCTAATGAGCAAGGTCCTCTACACTCTTTGTTTTCATGTCTGCATTTATTTTGTCTGCCTTGTGTGTCCTTGTTTTATGTATGTTCTGTTTTCCCTTCTGTACGGCGCTGTGGAGCACTGTGGCGCCTTACAAATTTACAGTAATAATAATAATAATATGCTGTATGATCTTATGCTATATATTTATAAGGAGGTAAAAGCCGGAGGGTATAGTCAAACCCCTAGAAGTATGTACATACACATATCCATAGATAGAGAACATACACAAAAATTTGCATAAGACATCCAAATACTGGCATCCCCAATAAGAAGAAAATAACTATACTAATCTTGCATAATACATTACCATAGCTTGATTTGGCTCCACTAAAGCTTTGATAATATAAACTTGGATTAAAATCTCTGTATGGTGATTTATTACTACAAGATACATGAGAGTGTAATGTTTTAATGTTTAGTGTACATGGGAGGGCTAGCACTAGACTCGACACAGCAGCCTATTAAGAACATTTTAAAGGAAAAAAATGCAGGTGACTCAGTGACCCAGCCCAAGGTAGCCCACTATGGGACTGCCCAGTAGGCAGATGCCCCCCTGCCCTTCAGCCCAGCCTGCCCTGTTAGTGTATGTGTCTACTTCTGTACTTTCTGTGCCAAACTAGTTGTTTTTCGTTGTTTGGCAACCAAGTTAATTTTTAGACTCTGAGAATTTTGCTTTGGATGACATTGTTACCAACATTTTAAAGTAGCTTAAATGTTGCTGTTAAATTGATGAATCAAAGCATATCACACACACGATGTTATTTTGGAGAACTACAATTCAAACCATGACAAGTCTGGTGAATTAGTTTTTATCATTTTAACAAAGTATCTTAAATAAATATCACATGATAAAACAAAGAGAATTAGAATATATAAGAATTACATCCAAACTGCTGAAAATCAGGAATGCATTTGGTCTATGCAAAAAATAGGGACAATACAAGGACAATCATTTCAGAGAAAAGTCTTAAAAATTTGGGACTGTCCATGAAAATAGGGACTGTTGTCAACTATGGAATGGCTGCTTCAAGAATCTGCTGTTCGGTGTAACCCTGCATAATACATTTTCTGTAACAAGTACAGTTTCCATCACTGTACTTTGTAGATCACTCAGGTCAGGAACAGTATCACTTATTCTTATAAAATATTTATTGCACCTAGATATCAACGATACCTTTTTTACCCGTTGATCAGCAATTGTTTCTATTTGTCAAACATTTTTTTTGCAACATTTACCAAAACATAGCTTAACTTATGACAGTGGGGAGTGTGGAGCAATTAACTTGAGAAAAGCACATGAAATGCACTATACATTTGTCCAATAAACATAGTCATTAAGATGATGAGCTCATAAAACTGTCAAATGAACAAATCATATTTTGGCAATAGCTTAACAGGTTTTCAAGGCTAAATTTGCTGAAAGCATTTACTCTGTATTATGCTAAAACATTATGACACTCAAAACTAACGTATTGTGCGTTTTTTTAAGAGCGGACATGAAACGGGCATATGTACGTCTGTATTCAACAAGGAGCGATGTAAAGATACGACTGTTGATGAACATGGATCTAGGTCTGCTCTACTCTAATAGACACAATACGCTCCAGGATACGTCCAATACATATGTGTAATATAAAGTCACAAAAGAACACACACACAAAAATAAATGCAATTAATGTCTTCTGTTAATAATATATCATTAATTGAATGTTTTATTTCAAATAAAATACATTTATTAGGATGTTATAAATATATACTGTACATAAAATGCACATTAACAGTTACTCCGGATTGCAAACATATGTTCTAGCATACATATAAGATGGTCACCACTATCACTCTGCACTTACACCAGACCTGTAGATGGTGCAAGTGATATGATAGGAAAACATAGCTGTTAGATGCCCAAAGCTTGAATTGGACAATGTTTTGTGCGCTCGAGCTTGGAACTTGGGGGGCCCTTACCATACATTGACTTCATGCATACAACCGGTCCCCTCTCAATTCTGCCCCTGAAGTCGTAGGCTATAGTCAGGGCCAGATTAAGGGAATGGAGCCCCCTGGGCCTCATGAATCAGGCCCTATAACTGTACCTAATTAAAATAAACAAATCAAGGAATGTTGCCTTGTAGAAAGCTATGTACCAAATACAAGGGAACCACACATAGTTTCTTCGTTTAGCTGACACCCTTGTAAGCTAGAAGTAGGGATGAGCGCACTCGGATTTATGAAATCCGAGCCCACCCGAACGTTGCCGATCCGAGTCGGATCCGAGACAGATCCGGGTATTGGCGCCAAATTCAAATCTGAAACTGAGGCTCTGACTCATAATCCCGTTGTCGGATCTCGCGATACTCGGATCCTATAAATTCCCCGCTAGTCGCCGCCATCTTCACTCGGGCATTGATCAGGGTAGAGGGAGGGTGTGTTAGGTGGTCCTCTGTCCTGGTAGATCTCGTGCTGTGCTGTTTAGTTCTGTGCTGTGCTGTTTAGTTCTGTGCTGTGCTGTGCTGTGCTGTGCTGTGCTGTGTTCTGCAGTATCAGTCCAGTGGTGCTGTGTGCTGTGCTCTGTCCTTCTGAGGTCAGTGGTGCTGCTGGGTCCAGTGCTGTGTCCTGTTCAGTCCAGTGGTGCTGTGTCCTGTGCTCTGTGCTTCTAAGGGCATAGTTATTTCCCCAATATTCCCCTGTGTTTAAAAAAATAAAAAAAAGTTATTTAAAAAAATACCAAAAACTAATTTAATTTTTTTTAATTACCACAAAATTTGCACAACCAATCCTGCAGTATAAGCCCATTGGTACTGCAATATTACCAAGTTCACACATTCAGCAGTAAAAGTCAAGTGGTACTGCAATATTACAAAGTTTACACATTCTGCAGTATCAGTCCAGTGGTGCTGTGTCCTGTGCTCTGTCCTGCTGAGTTCCGTAGTGCTGCTGGGTCCTGTGCCGTGTCCTGTTCAGTCCAGTGGTGCTGTGTCCTGTGCTCTGTGCTTCTAAGGGCATAGTTATTTCCCCATTATTCCCAAGTTTTTAAAAAATAAAAAAAAAGTAAAAAAAAAAAAAATATATATATAATAATTATAACCAAATTTGCAAAACCAATCCAGCAGTATTAGTCCATTGGTACTGCAATATTACAAAGTTCACACATTCTGCAGTATCAGTCCAGTGGTGCTGTGTCCTGTGCTCTGTCCTGCTGAGTTCCGTAGTGCTGCTGGGTCCTGTGCCGTGTCCTGTTCAGTCCAGTGGTGCTGTGTCCTGTGCTCTGTGCTTCTAAGGGCATAGTTATTTCCCCATTATTCCCAAGTTTTTAAAAAATAAAAAAAAAGTAAAAAAAAATAAAAAAATTTTTTAAAAAAAAATATATAATAATTATAACCAAATTTGCAAAACCAATCCAGCAGTATAAGTCCATTGGTACTGCAATATTACAAAGTTCACACATTCTGCAGTATCAGTCCAGTGGTGCTGTGTCCTGTGCTCTGTCCTGCTGAGTTCCGTAGTGCTGCTGGGTCCTGTGCCGTGTCCTGTTCAGTCCAGTGGTGCTGTGTCCTGTGCTCTGTGCTTCTAAGGGCATAGTTATTTCCCCATTATTCCCAAGTTTTTAAAAAATAAAAAAAAAGTAAAAAAAAATAAAAAATTTAAAAAAAAAAAAAATATATAATAATTATAACCAAATTTGCAAAACCAATACAGCAGTATAAGTCCATTGGTACTGCAATATTACCAAGTTCACACATTCTGCAGTATCTTGTGCTACATATAATGGAGACCAAAAATTTGGAGGATAAAGTAGGGAAAGATCAAGACCCACTTCCTCCTAATGCTGAAGCTGCTGCCACTAGTCATGACATAGACGATGAAATGCCATCAACGTCGTCTTCCAAGCCCGATGCCCAATCTCGTAGTACCGGGCATGTAAAATCCAAAAAGCCCAAGTTAAGAAAAAGTAGCAAAAAGAGAAACTTAAAATCATCTGAGGAGAAACGTAAAGTTGCCAATATGCCATTTACGACACGGAGTGGCAAGGAACGGCTTAGGCCCTGGCCCGTGTTCATGACTAGTGGTTCAGCTTCACCCACGGATCTTAGCCCTCCTCCTCCCCCCCCCTACAAAAAATTAAAGAGAGTTATGCTGTCAGCAACAAAACAGCAAACAACTCTGCCTTCTAAAGAGAAATTATCACAAATCCACAAGGCGAGTCCAAGGATGTTGGTGGTTGTCAAGCCTGACCTTCCCATCACTGTACGGGAAGAGGTGGCTCGGGAGGAGGCTATTGATGATGTAGCTGGCGCTGTGGAGGAACTTGATGATGAGGATGGTGATGTGGTTATTGTAAATGAGGCACCAGGGGGGGAAACAGCTGATGTCCATGGGATGAAAAAGCCCATCGTCATGCCTGGTCAGAAGACCAAAAAATGCACCTCTTCGGTCTGGAGTTATTTTTATCCAAATCCAGACAACCAATGTATGGCCATATGTAGCTTATGTAAAGCTCAAATAAGCAGGGGTAAGGATCTTGCCCACCTAGGAACATCCTCCCTTATACGTCACCTGAATAACCTTCATAGTTCAGTGGTTAGTTCAGGAACTGGGGCTAGGACCCTCATCGGTACAGGGACACCTAAATCCCGTGGTCCAGTTGGATACACACCAGCAACACCCTCCTCGTCAACTTCCTCCACAATCTCCATCAGATTCAGTCCTGCAGCCCAAGTCAGCAGCCAGACTGAGTCCTCCTCAATACGGGATTCATCCGAGGAATCCTGCAGCGGTACGCCTACTACTGCCACTGCTGCTGTTGCTGCTGTTAGTCGGTCATCTTCCCAGAGGGGAAGTCGTAAGACCGCTAAGTCTTTCACAAAACAATTGACCGTCCAACAGTCGTTTGCCATGACCACAAAATACGATAGTAGTCACCCTATTGCAAAGCGTATAACTGCGGCTGTAACTGCAATGTTGGTGTTAGACGTGCGCCCGGTGTCCGCCATCAGTGGAGTGGGATTTAGAGGGTTGATGGAGGTATTGTGTCCCCGGTACCAAATCCCGTCGAGATTCCACTTCACTAGGCAGGCGATACCAAAAATGTACAGAGAAGTACGATCAAGTGTCCTCAGTGCTCTAAAAAATGCGGTTGTACCCACTGTCCACTTAACCACGGACATGTGGACAAGTGGTTCTGGGCAAACGAAGGACTATATGACTGTGACAGCCCACTGGGTAGATGCATCCCCTTCCGCAGCAACAGCAACAGCTGCATCAGTAGCAGCAACTACAAAATGGCGGCTCGTGCAAACTCCTCTACGCAGTCCAGGTACATTTATTGGTGCGAATCATACAAGTTGATGGTTTTCTTATTATATATATTGTGGTGACCCACTCCTCTACGCAGTCCAGGTACATTTATTGGTGCGAATCATAAAAGTTCAGGGTTTTTAATATATATTGTGGTGACCCACTCCTCTACGCAGTCCAGGTACATTTATTGGTGCGAATCATACAAGTTGATGGTTTTCTTATTATATATATTGTGGTGACCCACTCCTCTACGCAGTCCAGGTACATTTATTGGTGCGAATCATAAAAGTTCAGGGTTTTTAATATATATTGTGGTGACCCACTCCTCTACGCAGTCCAGGTACATTTATTGGTGCGAATCATACAAGTTGATGGTTTTCTTATTATATATATTGTGGTGACCCACTCCTCTACGCAGTCCAGGTACATTTATTGGTGCGATTCATAAAAGTTCAGGGTTTTTAATATATATTGTGGTGACCCACTCCTCTACGCAGTCCAGGTACATTTATTGGTGCGAATCAAACAAGTTGATGGTTTTCTTATTATATATATTGTGGTGACCCACTCCTCTACGCAGTCCAGGTACATTTATTGGTGCGATTCATAAAAGTTCAGGGTTTTTAATATATATTGTGGTGACCCACTCCTCTACGCAGTCCAGGTACATTTATTGGTGCGAATCAAACAAGTTGATGGTTTTCTTATTATATATATTGTGGTGACCCACTCCTCTACGCAGTCCAGGTACATTTATTGGTGCGATTCATAAAAGTTCAGGGTTTTTAATATATTGTGGTGACCCACTCCTCTACGCAGTCCAGGTACATTTATTGGTGCGATTCATAAAAGTTCAGGGTTTTTAATATATTGTGGTGACCCACTCCTCTACGCAGTCCAGGTACATTTATTGGTGCGATTCATAAAAGTTCAGGGTTTTTAATATATATTGTGGTGACCCACTCCTCTACGCAGTCCAGGTACATTTATTGGTGCGAATCATAAAAGTTCAGGGTTTTTAATATATATTGTGGTGACCCACTCCTCTACGCAGTCCAGAAAGATACCTTGTTGCAACGTTTTGGACTAATAACTATATTGTGAGGTGTTCAGAATACACTGTAAATTAGTGGAAATGCTTGTTATTGAATGTTATTGAGGTTAATAATAGCCTAGGAGTGAAAATAAGCCCAAAAACTTGATTTTTAAACTTTTTATGTTTTTTTCAAAAAAAATCCGAATCCAAAACCTTAAATCCGAACCGAGACCTTTCGTCAAGTGTTTTGCGAGACAAATCCGAACCCCAAAAATAACGAAAATCCGGATCCAAAACACAAAACACGAGACCTCAAAAGTCGCCGGTGCACATCCCTAGCTAGAAGTACACCTAGGTTTGTGGAGAAAAGGTGCGCTTGGCAAATATATAAATGTCACATCTAAGTCCATCCTCTCACTGCCTAACATTTTAGGAACACTCCCTCATTAAGCTAAAGTTTTCAGTATTAGCCTCACTTATGGTCTTATGGTCGCCAGGACTGTTTTATTACATGTGGCACTTTTGTGTGTTTGAAGCTTTTTTTTTACATTTCTGGGAGTGGACCTAAAAATGCGCTTCTCTTCAGAAGTGCATATGGGAAGTGCAAAGTGAGTCTCATTAATGTTATAGATTAAGACCCAAAAACTGCCAGTCCTTTTATGGAATGTGTTTGTGCTCCCACTGCACTGCAAGAAATTATTATTATCCTTTATTTATAAGGCACCACAAGGTCTGCAGCACTGTATAGAGAATATAAAGTAAGACATAAAATAGAAGAGCAAGGCAAAATATTACAGACAAGACAGTACATTGACTATAAAAGCATATCATTACAAAATGGACAGAACAAGGTAACCAACACTGAGGAGGTGGTGGTGGGGACAACCTCTCCCAAAAATGTTAAGGCATGGGAGGAGGGGGAAATAAAAGGGAGTAAAACAGCACTAGCTGAGCCTGTACCCTGTATAGTGGGTGCAGCAAACAGGATCAGAATCTTTAAAAGAGAAGGGGAGAGAAGACATAGACATTCTGGTGGTATCAAAAGTGGATGAAGGAGGACAGAAGGGAAGAGGGCCCTGCTTATGAGCAGGGCCATCTTTTCCATTGGGCACGATGGGCAGCTGCCCGGGGGCCCCACGGGCAAAGGGGCCCCATAGGCACGGCTCTTAATGAGAATAAATAATCCTGCAAAAGAAAAAAAACTGCAAAAAAACCTTCAAGGGTCACTGAGCAAGTACATCTATCTATCTCTATCTCTATATATCTATATCTATATCTATATCTGTATCTGTATACAGCTATATATCTATATCTATATCTATATCTAGGGGCCCCGGTGCACTGCTTTGCCTGGGGGCCCATAATGTTGTTAAGATGGCCCTGCTTATGAGAGCATACAATATAAAGGGAGAGGAACAAATGGGGGTGAAACAGAGATGTGAGACAAAGGGAGCAGGGGTGAGTTAGGAGAGGAACTGATATGCTGTGATGAAGACGTGGGTTTTTAGAGCCTGCTTTGGAGGAATGTAGAAAGCCTGACTGGAGGAGGGAGTGAGTTCCAAATGAGAGGAGCAGCACAGAAGTTTTGGAGACTGAGGAGGTAATAAATGAGGAGGAATGGTATATTAAGTTGGCAGGAGATGAGGTTGGAAATATAGGGTGGAGAGGTTTGGGTTACAGCTTTATAGGTGGGGGTAAGAAGTTTGAACTGGACTCTGTAGCACTGGGAGGCAAATGTGGTGTGGTAGGAAAGAAAAGTTAGATGGGCAGCAGCATTGAGGAGGATTGGAGTGGGGAGAGGCGGAAGAAGAGGAGACGTGAGAAAGTGAGAAGGAGGCCGCAATAGTCCGACAAAAGATCATAAGCGAGTCGATAAGGGTCTTAGTTGCCTCCAGGGTGTGAAAGGGTCTAATCCTGGCAATGTTTCGAATGTGGAAATGGCAAGATTGGAAGAGGGATTGAAGGTGGGTAGTGAAAGACAGGGATGGCTCCTAGGCAGCGAACTTTGGGGACAGACGATAGGGAAATATTGTGAACATATAGAAAGATGAAGGGAAGTGAGTGGACAAGGGGAGTGGAAACATGATCAGTTCAGTTATAGATATGTCAATTTTAACAAAGCAGTGAGACATCAAAGAAGAAATAGCAGAAAGACAGTAGGAGGCACGGGACAGAAGAGAGGGGAGAGATCAGGAGAGGAGATACAGATCTGGGTATCATCGATGTATAGATGATACTGGAAACTATAAGACTTGATTAGGTCAACAAGTTAGGAAGTATCAAGGGAGAAAAGAAGGGGACCAAAGACGGACCCCTGGGGGACACTGACAGGAAGTGGGGTGGAGGAGGCATTAGGGTTAGAGACAAAGAATGAGCAATTAGAAATGTATAAGGTCAGCCAGGACAGTACAGTGTCATGCAGGCCAAAGGAGTGAAGGAGTTGCAGGAGGATAGGGTGTTCTACTGTGTCAAAAACAGTGGAGAGATACAATAAGATGAGTAGGGAGAAATGACCCTTTGATTTGGCAGTGAAAAGATCATTAGTGACCTAAAGGAGGGAATGGGAAGAATGGAATGAGGCAAGGCAGGTGTAGACAGTCTACTCAAAGGAGCTTTGAAACAAATAGGAGGAGAGAGATGGGGCCATAGTGGGATAGAAAGTCCAGGTCAAGGAATGATTTTTTGAGGACGCATGCTTGAACGAAGCACCTATAACAAGGGACAGGTTAAAAAGATGAGAACAGGCATTATGGGAGAGGTGGTGGAGAAGGCAGGATAGGCTCAAGGGAAAAGGGCCTTATTATGTTTCCGGAGTCATTTGAGTAGGAGGACAGTGAGGGCAAGCTGGAGAATGGGGAGGAGGGGCTAGCCTGAAGAAGCCAGATGGGAGGCGATACCCCGATGAATGGAGTCAATTTTAGATGTAAAATGAATGGCAAAGTCAAGAGTAGAGACAGTGGGTTGCAAAGGAGGGAATTGAAAGTAGCAAAAAGACAATGGGGGTTGAAGGAGAAAAGAGAACTGTTTAGAAAAAGATAGGGCAGAGCTGTATGAAGAGAGCATAAATTTGAAGTGAAGGAAGTCTGCAAAAAAGCGTGACTCCTCCAGTGCTGCTAGCCAGTATGAGAGCATTTCTGAAGGTGTCTGGTGCATTTAGAGTGCCAGAGTTATGGTATAGATCCATGAAGTGTAGATGTAACAGCAGGTGCAGCAGAGTCAAGGACAGAGGAGAGGGAGTTGTTATAGAGTTGTTATAGAGGGTGACAGCCATATCAAGGTGTGAAAGGGAGGAGGTGGGGGAAAAAATGCATCCAGCAAGGAGCAGAAAGTAACAGGGTCAATGGCATCAATGTTGCGCTTGGTAAGGGTTCCCTTGGGTGGAGGAATGCGCAGTTTGAGAAATCAGAGCTGTTACAGTGATAAGTGAAGATTAGATAAAGGGAATGGCCATTAGTGAGGGAGAACAAGGAGGTCTAATGTGAGGGGTCAAGAGTTGATGATAAAGAAAGGAGTTTGGTGGTAGTGGGGTCAGTAGGGGAGTCAACAACGAGGTTGAAGTTGACCAAGATAAGGGAGGGGAGGTCCAAAGAGAGAAAGTGAGGGAGCCAGGCAAAATAGTTATCTAGGAATTGGGGGTAGGGCTTGGTAGTCGGTGGAAAATGCAAATGGAGTGGACATGAAATGAGGAGAATGAGAGAGAGGGCTTGGGAGGAATAAGCCGAAAAATGCAGCAGAGGGAGAGAAGGACACCCCCACCATTACCTTGTTGACCGCCATGCCTAGGGGTGTGAGAGAAGAGGTCACCGGTGGAGAGGACAGAGGGAAAGGTAGTGTCAGATGAGGAATTCCAAAACTCAGTGAGTTATTTGGTGATGCAGATGTCACGGATGGAAGACAGTTTGTTGTAACCAGATCTGGCATTCCAGAGGGTGCAATAGAAGGGAAGGGAGTAGAGAGGGGAAATGAGAATGAGATTAGCTAGGTTGCAGGGTGGAGGAGGAGAAGAAGGTATGGGGCAGTGAGTGGAGAGAGAGTAGGGATAGAGCGGAGTACAGGTATAGGAAGGAGGTCACCAGGTGCAGGGAGGAGGAGGGGAGGAGAGGTGCGAATGTGGGGCTTAGGGCGAGGGGAGCTAGAAGGTGGTATGCAGGGCAGGTGGAATGGGGCAAAGAGAAGGGGAAAACAATGGAGGAGGGAGGTAAAGAGGCGGGGATTAGGACACGGGAGGAACAGAGTCTGAGGATGGGAGCAAGGAGGCCGGGGACAGGAAGTAGGGCTGAGGGCAAGCGGGAGTCAAGAGTTATAGAGTGTGAAGAAAGGACAGGGGCTAAGGGATGAGGGATCATGTCAGGCATGAGAGGAGAGAAATGTCCCAAAAAGATGTCCTGTTCAAACCTGTGCTCCAAAGCAAATGCTATCTTGCTCCACATAACTATGCATCTTGGTGGAATCTAAGTATACTTGTGCAAATCAATGTGCTAAAAGCATAACATTCTTTAATGTTTACAAATGGGGGTCTTTATGGTCAATGTATTCATGCACTGGTTCTCCAGGTGGTGTAAATTATTCTGAAAATTTTGGGTGAATTTTGACTGGTTCACAAATTAAATTGTGAATCATGAATTGCTGAAATCTCTAATACAATAAAATCGCTAGTGCAAATGTGACATGTATTATAATACAGAGGAATATACTGTAAAGACTTTATTTAGCTACAGATTTAATGCATCACATGTCTTTCATACAAATAAATGTTGTTAAATTATTTCAATATATATATATATATATATATATATATATATATATATATAATATATATATATATATATATTAGTACATTTTTGTAATGAGAACATCAAACTATTAATTGTGGATTTAATGTGATGTTTTTAAATCATTATGTGCATATAAACTAGTAATTTAAGTTAGCAGTGTCTCTGGTAGAGGCACTGTATATTTTTTTTAGCTTTGATCTATTCATTATTACAAAAGTTTTAGGTGACATTAGTAACTTTGCCAACATGAACATTCCTATCTTGGACCACAAACCCACAAAATGTAATTTAAAGTGGCTGCTTGAAAGAACATAAAAAGAGGATTGAATGCATGCACCAGTATATGAACCTGGAGAACAAATATGCATAATCGGCTGTTTATAGTTGGAGCAATACATTTATAGTATGAACAATGCATTTGTAACATATCAAAAAGTTCTTATTAATGAATATTTTGATTTAATCTTAAATGCTGATGTTGAGTTACCTGTTTTTTCAGATCTTCAATTGTTTGAAGGTAATGGTTGTCATCTCTTTTCAAGTTTGCAGCATTCTTGTTGTTCCATTCCCTGATTTGTACCTCTAGCTGGGCATTAGCCTTCTCCAAAGAATGCACTTTGTCTATATAGGTAGCCAGGCGTTCGTTCAAGTTCTGCATGATCTCCTTCTCATTCCTGATGATCCGTATCTCCCTACTGCTATGCTGTAGATGGCTTCCTTTGACTATTACATTTTGTGAACTAGAAGAAATTCTGGTGCCCAGACCTCCAGCTCCCGCATAAACACTGGAAGCATAGTCACCTGTTGATACTTTGCTATAAGTTGCACCGCCAATGCTGCTGGCCTGTACATGGCCCGCTTTTACAGTGTTTACCTTCTTGACAGTAACCTGACTGTACATTTTGCAAACCAACTCAAAACTGGATGCTCAGCTCTTGTCTTTTATATGTCAGAAATTACACAGTGACACTGAATTTTCGCAGCTAGTTTGCAAAGGCCAAATTGTATATTTAAATAGCAAAAGTCCAATTTGATGTTTAAAGAGTGATAAGCTGGCACACATCTGCAACCTTCAATGTCATCTCCGCTAGGTCAGTGCTCTGTTTCAGAAATATGTAGCTTTCTCTTCATTTGCAGAACTCATTCAGTCATGGCAATGGAATTTAAGAGATCAGCCCTGGTGATGATTCTTTACTGGCAACTTGTTTAATCTTTACTAAACTGAACTTTTGCCCACCCCTTATGGTCACTGGAGCTTTACCTTAATAAATAATTACTAACACATTAACCAAGGGACATTAGATTATTGGACGATCCCCTGAATTTGTAAGTTTATTTCATAATTATTATTATTATTATTATTATTATTATTATTATTATCCAATAATTTGCATAAGCAGAATGGAATGCAGTATACAGGACAACACATATTAAAAGAAGAGCAGGTATAACAAACCAACCACAGCTACACCCCAAATACAAATAACACAGTCTTGGACTTTCAGGCAGAACCTTACAATATGAAATGTAATTTTTTTGTACTAAATTCTAAGCAATCCATATGATGTAATTGAGTAAAGCTGGGTAAACACCAATGCAATTATCATTCAGGTCATATGATTTATGACCATTTGGTCTGATATTGCAAAAGAGATAATGTTCCCATGATCATGTTTTATCGTATGAAAACATTTTGCATCTGTTGATTTGGTTTTATAACCAAAAATCAGGATAAACGATGGACTGATGTCTTTTCAGCAATTGGTTATAAGAGATGAAGATCACAGGTCAGTGAAATCATTTGAGACATTGCATCTGAAGCATGAATGCACAGGTGCGTACCCAACTGTAGAATGTAGCCCAGATAATAAACAAGTGTGAAAATTATAGAACTACTTCTCACCAGGTTAAAAGTTATAGGTGACTCTTGAAAACCATTAATCAGAGCATGTATATGAACCTGTATATTATATATATATAAATATATATATATATATATATATATATATATATATATATATATATATATATATATATAGTATCCAGGTGCATGCCACTCATAAATAGCATGTGTACATTACCCTGTTGCCTTCCTCGGTATTTCACTTGTATGGATAGTACAATAAATAGATTCCAGTTGGGGTGGCACTCTAGGATTTAAGACAAACTGTAGTTTGTATCGAAAGGGTGTATTTAATCCAGTATAAAATTTTCAGTATAGTACTTCATGTCTGTCTCTCTCTCTCTCTCTCTCTCTCTCTCTCTCTCTCTCTCTCTCTCTCTCTCTCTCTCTCTCTCTCTATATATATATATATATATATATATACACAAGTATATATATACAAGAAAACAGGGATACTCTGCACTCTCCAAACACATAATTAATGCTATACCAAGTACAGTTCTATATTAAAAACAAGGAATGTTAGTTCCACATATTGCAATATATGTTAAGCTGACCAGCTGACGCCAAAGTCTTCCCATTCTGGTCAGTCCTAACATGATCAAATGCTATGCTATTTTATCTGGGCTTAAGGCTTACCTGCACACAGCTTTTAAAGGTAAGGCTTTCCCAAGCACTAGCAGCCATGAGACACCTGGGACTCACCTGACTCAAGTTGGAATTAATAAATGTTAGGGATGAGCGCACTCGGATTTATGAAATCCGAGCCCACCCGAACGTTGCCGATCCGAGTCGGATCCGAGACAGATCCGGGTATTGGCGCCAAATTCAAATCTGAAACTGAGGCTCTGACTCATAATCCCGTTGTCGGATCTCGCGATACTCGGATCCTATAAATTCCCCGCTAGTCGCCGCCATCTTCACTCGGGCATTGATCAGGGTAGAGGGAGGGTGTGTTAGGTGGTCCTCTGTCCTGGTAGATCTCGTGCTGTGCTGTTTAGTTCTGTGCTGTGCTGTTTAGTTCTGTGCTGTGCTGTGCTGTGCTGTGCTGTGCTGTGTTCTGCAGTATCAGTCCAGTGGTGCTGTGTGCTGTGCTCTGTCCTTCTGAGGTCAGTGGTGCTGCTGGGTCCAGTGCTGTGTCCTGTTCAGTCCAGTGGTGCTGTGTCCTGTGCTCTGTGCTTCTAAGGGCATAGTTATTTCCCCAATATTCCCCTGTGTTTAAAAAAATAAAAAAAAGTTATTTAAAAAAATACCAAAAACTAATTTAATTTTTTTTAATTACCACAAAATTTGCACAACCAATCCTGCAGTATAAGCCCATTGGTACTGCAATATTACCAAGTTCACACATTCAGCAGTAAAAGTCCAGTGGTACTGCAATATTACAAAGTTTACACATTCTGCAGTATCAGTCCAGTGGTGCTGTGTCCTGTGCTCTGTCCTGCTGAGTTCCGTAGTGCTGCTGGGTCCTGTGCCGTGTCCTGTTCAGTCCAGTGGTGCTGTGTCCTGTGCTCTGTGCTTCTAAGGGCATAGTTATTTCCCCATTATTCCCAAGTTTTTAAAAAATAAAAAAAAAGTAAAAAAAAAATTACAATTAAAAATTAAAAAAAATATATATATAATTATAACCAAATTTGCAAAACCAATCCAGCAGTATAAGTCCATTGGTACTGCAATATTACAAAGTTCACACATTCTGCAGTATCAGTCCAGTGGTGCTGTGTCCTGTGCTCTGTCCTGCTGAGTTCCGTAGTGCTGCTGGGTCCTGTGCCGTGTCCTGTTCAGTCCAGTGGTGCTGTGTCCTGTGCTCTGTGCTTCTAAGGGCATAGTTATTTCCCCATTATTCCCAAGTTTTTAAAAAATAAAAAAAAAGTAAAAAAAAATAAAAAATTAAAAAAAAAAAAAATATATATAATAATTATAACCAAATTTGCAAAACCAATCCAGCAGTATTAGTCCATTGGTACTGCAATATTACAAAGTTCACACATTCTGCAGTATCAGTCCAGTGGTGCTGTGTCCTGTGCTCTGTCCTGCTGAGTTCCGTAGTGCTGCTGGGTCCTGTGCCGTGTCCTGTTCAGTCCAGTGGTGCTGTGTCCTGTGCTCTGTGCTTCTAAGGGCATAGTTATTTCCCCATTATTCCCAAGTTTTTAAAAAATAAAAAAAAAGTAAAAAAAAATAAAAAATTTAAAAAAAAAAAAATATATAATAATTATAACCAAATTTGCAAAACCAATACAGCAGTATAAGTCCATTGGTACTGCAATATTACCAAGTTCACACATTCTGCAGTATCTTGTGCTACATATAATGGAGACCAAAAATTTGGAGGATAAAGTAGGGAAAGATCAAGACCCACTTCCTCCTAATGCTGAAGCTGCTGCCACTAGTCATGACATAGACGATGAAATGCCATCAACGTCGTCTTCCAAGCCCGATGCCCAATCTCGTAGTACCGGGCATGTAAAATCCAAAAAGCCCAAGTTAAGAAAAAGTAGCAAAAAGAGAAACTTAAAATCATCTGAGGAGAAACGTAAAGTTGCCAATATGCCATTTACGACACGGAGTGGCAAGGAACGGCTTAGGCCCTGGCCCGTGTTCATGACTAGTGGTTCAGCTTCACCCACGGATCTTAGCCCTCCTCCTCCTCCCCCCCCCTACAAAAAATTGAAGAGAGTTATGCTGTCAGCAAACAACTCTGCCTTCTAAAGAGAAATTATCACAAATCCACAAGGCGAGTCCAAGGATGTTGGTGGTTGTCAAGCCTGACCTTCCCATCACTGTACGGGAAGAGGTGGCTCGGGAGGAGGCTATTGATGATGTAGCTGGCGCTGTGGAGGAACTTGATGATGAGGATGGTGATGTGGTTATTGTAAATGAGGCACCAGGGGGGGAAACAGCTGATGTCCATGGGATGAAAAAGCCCATCGTCATGCCTGGTCAGAAGACCAAAAAATGCACCTCTTCGGTCTGGAGTTATTTTTATCCAAATCCAGACAACCAATGTATGGCCATATGTAGCTTATGTAAAGCTCAAATAAGCAGGGGTAAGGATCTTGCCCACCTAGGAACATCCTCCCTTATACGTCACCTGAATAACCTTCATAGTTCAGTGGTTAGTTCAGGAACTGGGGCTAGGACCCTCATCGGTACAGGGACACCTAAATCCCGTGGTCCAGTTGGATACACACCAGCAACACCCTCCTCGTCAACTTCCTCCACAATCTCCATCAGATTCAGTCCTGCAGCCCAAGTCAGCAGCCAGACTGAGTCCTCCTCAATACGGGATTCATCCGAGGAATCCTGCAGCGGTACGCCTACTACTGCCACTGCTGCTGTTGCTGCTGTTAGTCGGTCATCTTCCCAGAGGGGAAGTCGTAAGACCGCTAAGTCTTTCACAAAACAATTGACCGTCCAACAGTCGTTTGCCATGACCACAAAATACGATAGTAGTCACCCTATTGCAAAGCGTATAACTGCGGCTGTAACTGCAATGTTGGTGTTAGACGTGCGCCCGGTGTCCGCCATCAGTGGAGTGGGATTTAGAGGGTTGATGGAGGTATTGTGTCCCCGGTACCAAATCCCGTCGAGATTCCACTTCACTAGGCAGGCGATACCAAAAATGTACAGAGAAGTACGATCAAGTGTCCTCAGTGCTCTAAAAAATGCGGTTGTACCCACTGTCCACTTAACCACGGACATGTGGACAAGTGGTTCTGGGCAAACGAAGGACTATATGACTGTGACAGCCCACTGGGTAGATGCATCCCCTTCCGCAGCAACAGCAACAGCTGCATCAGTAGCAGCAACTACAAAATGGCGGCTCGTGCAAACTCCTCTACGCAGTCCAGGTACATTTATTGGTGCGAATCATAAAAGTTCAGGGTTTTTAATATATATTGTGGTGACCCACTCCTCTACGCAGTCCAGGTACATTTATTGGTGCGATTCATAAAAGTTCAGGGTTTTTAATATATTGTGGTGACCCACTCCTCTACGCAGTCCAGGTACATTTATTGGTGCGATTCATAAAAGTTCAGGGTTTTTAAGATATTGTGGTGACCCACTCCTCTACGCAGTCCAGGTACATTTATTGGTGCGAATCAAACAAGTTGATGGTTTTCTTATTATATATATTGTGGTGACCCACTCCTCTACGCAGTCCAGGTACATTTATTGGTGCGATTCATAAAAGTTCAGGGTTTTTAATATATATTGTGGTGACCCACTCCTCTACGCAGTCCAGGTACATTTATTGGTGCGAATCATACAAGTTGATGGTTTTCTTATTATATATATTGTGGTGACCCACTCCTCTACGCAGTCCAGGTACATTTATTGGTGCGATTCATAAAAGTTCAGGGTTTTTAATATATATTGTGGTGACCCACTCCTCTACGCAGTCCAGGTACATTTATTGGTGCGAATCAAACAAGTTGATGGTTTTCTTATTATATATATTGTGGTGACCCACTCCTCTACGCAGTCCAGGTACATTTATTGGTGCGATTCATAAAAGTTCAGGGTTTTTAATATATTGTGGTGACCCACTCCTCTACGCAGTCCAGGTACATTTATTGGTGCGATTCATAAAAGTTCAGGGTTTTTAATATATTGTGGTGACCCACTCCTCTACGCAGTCCAGGTACATTTATTGGTGCGATTCATAAAAGTTCAGGGTTTTTAATATATATTGTGGTGACCCACTCCTCTACGCAGTCCAGGTACATTTATTGGTGCGAATCATAAAAGTTCAGGGTTTTTAATAAATATTGTGGTGACCCACTCCTCTACGCAGTCCAGAAAGATACCTTGTTGCAACGTTTTGGACTAATAACTATATTGTGAGGTGTTCAGAATACACTGTAAATTAGTGGAAATGCTTGTTATTGAATGTTATTGAGGTTAATAATAGCCTAGGAGTGAAAATAAGCCCAAAAACTTGATTTTTAAACTTTTTATGTTTTTTTCAAAAAAAATCCGAATCCAAAACCTTAAATCCGAACCGAGACCTTTCGTCAAGTGTTTTGCGAGACAAATCCGAACCCCAAAAATAACGAAAATCCGGATCCAAAACACAAAACACGAGACCTCAAAAGTCGCCGGTGCACATCCCTAATAAATGTAAAGAATGTAGAAAATGGGGTGCATGAGTTATGGGACTTACATATAAACAAAAACAGACATAGATCCTCTGCACTCACCATGTACAAACAGGGGTGCAAGAGGGGGTTGCCCACATTTTATAGACAAGAAAACAGGGATACTCTGCACTCTCCAAACACATAATTAATGCTATATGTGCCAAGTACTGTTCTATAGTAAAAACAGGGAATGTAAGTTCCACATATATATATATATATATATATATATATATATATATATATATATATATATATATATTATTGAGAAATAAATGAATGTAACAACAGCGTCTGCAAGTTCTAAAATGTAGAAGGTCTCATTTACTAAGATTGCAACTGATAATTAACTTTCTTCTACCTAGGGCAGATTAGACAATGAGAGCAAATGTCTGATTGGATGCTATGGTTTAGGGAAAAATGTGTACCTAAATGCCATGCTAATATATTGGCCACAGAGAGTAAATTCTTTGGAAGAGGTTTGGATAGGACACTTATTATAGAAAAGAAAATCATCTAATGACAACCTGAGATTACAGTCATAAATTCAAAAGAATTACCTGCTCTGCTATAGAATGGTCAGATACAATAAAGATTGATGAATAAATATTACAGGCTCATGATCATATTTTTCTGAACTGAACCGTTAAATTAATTTTACTGAAACCAATTGGCTATATATTTATAAGGAGTTTGTAAGACAATTGATTTCATTGAGTAGATCATACCTACTATGGTACGAAAAGTAATTATTTACTATGGTAATTAATTAAAAGTAATTTATTACTTTGGTAAATAATTACTTTTCACTCAGAATAAAGAAGGAGGCAGTTTATTTAAGACATTTTATTTGGAAAGACTTGTCAAAAGTATGCTTTTTTTCAGGACATATTGCATCTGTCTGTGTCCCTTTACTGATATGTACTTGGCAGCTTCTCTTCAATCTCTTTAACTTCAGTGGTTACAACTTTCCCGTCAATTATCTCTTCTACAATAGTCTTTATCTTCCTGCTTCTGTTTTGTTCTGTAAGAAAAGGATGGATTGTTGTCAGTATGTTGTATTAGTGCATATCTTATGCAGATGTCCAAGAAACAGGCCAACTTGGCTAACTAAATTTGGCACACTGCCTATTTAACAGTTCATAACACATTTTATCCATTTGCATGAAGTCAAACTAATCACAACAATGGAAACACGTATTAAATCTCAATATAATAGACAGAATCTGATAATGTCTTATGTATCAGGCATTATTTGCCTGCTAAAGAGCTAAGTGGACATTAATTGATCCAAGTTAGTGACTTGAAATGTGGGATCAACATTCACTGAAATTTGTCACAGAACAGGTGTCCTACTATTCAACTCTAGAAAACACAGACAATTCATGTTCCTTTTCAATGTATTAAAATTAGTTTTTTTCAGGTTTGAGTCTTACAACTTGAGCAAGTTAAATTAAACCTTAGGAATTAGTGCAATTAGCTTAAAAAATAATGCAATTGTTTATTATAGAATTTATTAGTTTCATGTTTACTTTGTGCCATCTAGTAATACAGCTATTGATTATACTATTATTAATATGATGATTATTATTATTACAAGAAGGAACAATCCATAACACATTTCCTAATATATATATATATATATATATATATATATATATATATATATAAATAATACAAAGGCCAGACATCTACTAATTAACACATTACACAGAGTTAACTTGGTAATGCAGATCAAGTTATTTATAGCACAGAGAGTGATAGTGATGGCAATGTCCAACATGAAGTAGGCATAGGCTCAAAAAACAGGGCTAGGGAAGCAGGACAAGATTTATCTACCTATCTATCTATCTATCTATCTATCTATCTATCTATCTATCTATCTATCTGTATATCATTTATTTACCTATTAGCTTCTGTTCTTCTTCGACCGTTAATTGAAACCTGAGAAATAAAAAAGATATTATAATATGAAATTTTGGATATTATATTTAAAAGCATTAGTGTATTGTACAACAAACACCAGGCCTAGTCACCGGTAAATTTCTTATGTGTCCCTATATTATCGCTGTACCAGCTATAATTTAATTTGCACATGCATATAATAAAGTAAAATAATAAATCATTTTAAGGCAAAACCCAACATATGTAAAATATTTAACAATCTCTACTCCTCCTTTCACACATAATAGTGCTTCGTGCGCAAAAAAGTGAGGGCATTTTATTTTCACCCCCTTCAATTTTTCTTATTTTCTGTCTCTTGAGCATTAAAGGGATTTTATGCCCACATTATTTCCCTAAATAAAGTATAGGTAGAGGCAAAGTTACCTATTCATTGCACAGTAACATGCAACAAACGTGCATCAACTGAATGTCCTTGCCAAAGTGAGAGTGGCAAGCATATTAAAAGATAATGAGATTCAAGCATGTGTGCTTCAATCCACAATAATAAGCATGTATCTATATGTACAAAATAGAGATGCTGGTTTGTAATGTTATTGAATTCCACAATTTCAAAGGCCAAACCTTCTTTGCAGCATAAACATAAATAGGTCCCAATTTGAATCTGTGGTTCTAAAATGTCATGTTCCCCTTTCACAGATCGCTTGCGCTGTTCAGGATCAGGATACGCAATTTGACTTTGTGTTTGCAGTTTGACTTTGCGATAAAACTAGTATTTCAAAACAATTTGCCTTTTTTTATTTGAACAGTGAAAACTAAAGTGTTTGCAGTTTGCATTCGCTGTTCAAGGTCCACCATTAAAATGTGATAAAATGTATCAATTTAAGCTGGAAACTTATGAGGTGAGTCACATATGTGCGAACCAGCTTGAACATTGCAGATCCAGCTTGAATATGGGCGAACCTCTTTGACTTACTCAAATTTAGCTTGATTCTTTTAATCAATCTAACTTTTAAAAATGGTTGTACTGATTAGATGAACCTGTTGAGAAACAGTTTGCAGCTTATTCGAGCATATCTATTATAAAAATGCCTGCAGCTGTTTCTTCAGCCCTGCTTCAATGTTCACTTGTTTGGAAACAACTAAGCAAAAATGTGCCAACCCTGCCTACAGTTAATTGAATTGCTTTGCAGGATAGACAAGGTTGTTATGTCTAGCCTGACAGGCAATGTCTGTATTCAATAATTGGTGGTAGTAATGGTACTTGAAACAGTTTGGCCACAATGAGCAGGGAGTCCCCAGGACTCACCTTTAGCTGGCAGAAAATCACATGCATTTTTCCTAATCGCCTGCTTGTGATTGGCTGAGTGGTGAAAGAAACTCTAGGTAGCAGACATTTGGCAACAGGCGCTCATAGCAAATGGTTACACTATTTTTTATGTGCACTTTTCTAGGTATTATTTCTCCCTTTGGACTATAACAGATCAAGCGAGAAGAAGATTTGTTTTCTAATAGAACACTGTGGACCAAAATGAAAGTAGTTATTGTTTTTTCTTGATCCACTGAGCACTATTAGCAAAAAAAATCTTCTTTTCTCTTGATAAAATTTTTCTCATTGCCAATGGTGAATCAATAATGAAGATTGCATTTTATATATAATTAAGTGGTAAACAAGTGTTTGCTGTGTGTTTAAGTCAATTAAATTTGTTTTGAAAATTGTGTGTGTTTATTTTTTTTACTATTTTGGTGTACTGAACAGGGTTCTTATTGACGTCAGTCCATTATACTGAGACTACTATGATGCCTAAGTCACCAGGGGGTCCACGATCTTCTTCATTACCCTGACCATCAGAGCCCAGATGGGGATCAGAAAGGGTATCAGAGCTTTTTAGCAGTGTTCTGGTAAAACTGAGATGCCTGGATGCCTCAAGTACATTGCATTATGTGTGCACTTTTCAAAGAATAAATATAATTTCTGTATTGCAAGTAGTGTTTGGTGTTTTTGTTATAAGTAAAAAACTTTTCTCACTCTGTTTCTTCCCCCTCAAGTAGACGGCGGTAAGTGGCTATCTCCATTTCCAGGCGTATCTTGATATTCAGGAGGACCTCGTACTCTTGAGTCTGACGCCCAAGGTCTGATCGGATCTGCTGCAGTTGTGCTTCGATATTACTAATTGCTCCCTGCATCTGAGCCAGCTTTGAGGTGTACTGAGCGTTTACATTTTCAAGGGTGGCGATTAGAGCATTTTTCTGCAGGAAGAAACAGATACATCAGGTGTGTTGTGAGTAGTAGGAATAAAGATTTTTCTTGAAGGAACAATATATATTAAAAGTTCTATAATGCTGTCGTATGGTTTGCACTTTCATACTGTCAACACTCATTTGTCAAACTAGAGACAACCATCCCTTGAATAGTAAATTAAATGAATAATTTATTATAACAAAACAATTATTCAGTTTTATTTAGTAGTGGGTTGCTCAGTGGTTGAGGCCACTGACTATTTAAGGACAATGAGAGACTTCTGGTTACTCTGGTTAAAATCCTACTGTCATCTCCTTGTGACCTTGGACAAGTCACGTTGCCTTTCCAGACACCAAAAATTACATTGTAAGCTTGCCTGGCCAAAGAAATTGTGCCTGAACAATTTGGTGTACAGTATGAAAAATTCATATGATTTTACAATTTTTAAGTTTGTTGTAGATTAATATGATCATATTACTAAATATTACCTATATTAGAATGGCAATGATTGGTAGTTTGGCAGCCATACAGTACCTTGCTCTGTTCCGCTTGTAGCTCGATCTCCAGTCCTTGTACACTGCGTTGCATCTCTATAAGTACACTCTTGTGTTGTTCCAACTCATTTGTATTTTTGTCTATATCCACACTTATCACTTCAAACTAGAAAGCAACAAAAAAAATTGTGCATAAAACTGGAAAAACTATATTTTTTAATAATTCTTCCTGTAGCAAGTTAATAGGAAACATAAATATTTCCTGTCACTTTCAACTTGTTGGTGCTCTGTGTACACTGTCAATTAGCAGTAGTTACTGTGGACCTAAAGACCTGTTATATCACATGATTTAGGCAGACTATTTAAAATTAAGCAAGTGATTACATGTAATAAGCTGTAAAACAATATGCATTTTAGCTTAATGTGGAATGTTAATGACAGAGAACACTTTTATAATTAAAATAATAACATTGATTTAAAGAAGATGCCCTTATTACCTAACTAGTTTTGCTGCTTCACACTGTTGGGTCATGGCTTTGATTCCAACCATGGTCCTGTGTGGAGTTTGTATGTTCTCCACACACTTGGGTTGGTTTCCTCCAAATGCCCTTGTTTCCTCCTACTCTCCAACTTGTAGTTTGAAATATGGACCTTAGAGAGTGTGTGTGTTAGGGAATTTAGACTGTAAGCTCCAATGGGGCAGGGACTGATGTGAATGACTACATATCCTCTATATAGTGTTGCATAATATAATATATTTACATAAATATTATTATTATTATTATTATTATTATTATTATTATTATTATTATTATTATTATTAATAATAATAATAATAATAATAATAATAATAATAATAATAATAATGATAATAATAATAAATCATAGTCATGGATTTTATTTTATTTTTGTAAGTACTTGATTCTCTCATAAGCTTTATGGCTCATGGTACCATTCTTTATTTGACAGTAAACATGGCAAAGTGAAATTTATATTAAGTGAAGTAAAAAGCCTAGAGTCCATCCTCGAAGCCCCCTACATTTCCAATGTGTTTGCCATAGCATGCTCTACACTCCAGGCTTCATAAATTCGGAAGTGAGCAGCACTGTGAGATGTCTGAAGCAGTGTTTCTCACTTTCAAAAATTCTCTGGATTCTCTGATGCCTGTGAGGTACATGATAACCATGAAGCCAGTGAGGACTACATCAGTAATAGCAGGTATTCTGTTCTGCTAGTTAAGCTGTAGGGGGCTACTGGTGCCCCACTTCGCCCCTTGCATTTCGATTTAAACCCAACTAGATCAATGGAAGGCTACTGTTAAAATAATTAAAGTGATCTGTTATAGCTTGATAGGGTTATCATTATTGCTTTTACTTAATTATTGACAGAATTATTTATTGGTGAGTATTGTAGTGTGATCTCCCAGTAATATTAAGAAGTACAAACAATACTAAATATTTATAGAAAGAGTAAAATTAACCCCTGCTTAAAAATACCTGTAACAATTTATATTTATTTTTTAACAACCATTAATTCCCCATATTATGTCAAAGTGTGATTCAGAAAAAGTTATTCTCTATTGATCAAACTGTGGGAATCAAGATTAAAACTACAGTATATGTTTATCCTGGTCTAGGCTTATATACAGGGCTCTGGAATCCAGTATTTTTCACCCAAAATCTATAATCCACATAAACATTTCCCCCCAAAATTTGAACTACTGATGGACTCAAATTAACACCTTATTTGAGATACCAAAAAGGAAGTATGGAAAGGATTCACTGGATTCAGGTCATGGGGATGTCTTTTTCATTTTCAAATAATAGGAACCCTTCTTAAATGGCGAATGTTGGCCTTGATGAGCATCACTAATTAGTGTATCAACACCTGTTTACCAGAGGTGAACGAGATGCAGTTCAAGGCCCGATATTGAGTTGAAATTTGTGTCTGTGACGGGGAGTTTAGTGAGGGGGGAGGGGTTAATGCGTTCCATTTTTATTATTTAGAGTTTTATTTGCTAATTATGATATGTTTTCAAGCAGTAGAAGTATTGTTGTACATGCTATTTCATGCAGGTGCCTCTTCTGAGAATGCAAGGTGAGCCCCTATTTAGGTGGGAATAAGGGCCTCAGAAGGCATGACAATATGTCCACGCCCTCCCCAAGATTTTGCTATGGGGCAGTGTGGTGATGTTGATTTTCCTTTCACACTTCATATCCAGTATTTATTTAGAGTTACATGCACGCCCACTGCCTGAATAGCATACATACCTGGCCTTCAAATTGGTCCTTTGCATCTTGCCTTATTTTTTCTACTACGGCTTCACATTGGAGTCTCATGTCAGCCAAGACCTTGGACAGATCCAGAGATGGAGCTGCATCCATCTCTACACTGACTTTGCCACCAACTTGCTGGCGAAGAACTCCAACCTCCTGTGCACGGAGAAACAGAAATTAATCATGAGTCAGTAATATCTAGAACAGTTTCGTACCTTAGAATCTTTTACAGATTGCATTTGTGGACTCATCATTATCTCTGCAGCACCAGACAATTGGTATAATAAATCATACAAAAAAATAACAAACTATGCCGATAATAAATTATACATAAAGACAAAGAATATCTAAAAACAGAACAAGTACATATCAGGTTGACGAAGATGATGCAGATGTGGGAGAGAAGGCAGAGAGGGCTCTGCTTGTGAGCTTACAATCTAGAGGTAATTACATACCACAAATATGTGATAAAGCCATGTCTGCTTAAAGAGTCACTATCATGATATGTTATTTGAAATGTAGGGTAAAATCCTATAATTCATGTTATAAAGTAAAAATGATATCACCTTCAGTACCTAGTGTTTTACAGCACAGTGAATAGTGAGACATCATCAGGGCATGTCTACAGTCTACCTGTCACCTATACTTTAGAAATGAGGCATTGCATACTTCATGCCGCACTAATGACTGTAGTTCTTAGTGAACTGAAAGGGTAAACATTGTTTCAACCCAATTAATAGGTGCCTCTATTGTGTGATAATTTTTATATATTTTTTTCATAATTTATATAAATATAAATGGTACCCAGTCTTAAAGACAGTGTCCCGATAAAATGAAACTCACGTCTTCATGGTTCTTCTTGAGATAGGCAAGCTCCTCTTGCAAGGACTCAATCTGCACCTCAAGGTCTGCTTTAGCCAGGCTTAGATCATCAATAACTTTACGCAGTCCCATAATGTCTGCTTCCACACCCATTTTCAGATGCAGTTCAGTTTCAAACCTATAACATATTAACACAGATGAAAAAAAAAAGAAGTTCGATATCATAGAGATGCAGCAAGCAGTTTAAGACTACTATCGGGAGATGATACTTTTCAGTATAGAACTGTAAAACAGTGTCCATATTTTCTGCAATTACTCGGAGAGATTATCAATTAGTTTTTCTGCATCCCAGTTTTCTGGAATTTCAACCAGTTTTCTGGAATTTCAATTGGATGATGCCCCATTGTGGGGTTGATCAGCGAAGATCCATGATTGTTCAGACACCTTTATTTTAGTTTACTACTTAGGTCGCTTTATAGACTACAAATGAGGTGCAATATTTCAGTTTCTGTCCATAGTAAAAAAGCATAATTTGTTCTTGAAAAACACAGAGAAGATTGATGGAGACCTCAGGTTGGTACTCACTGTAGGGCTCAGCTGGTATATCATTTTATTTTACAGTATCTCCAGCATTAAATTGCACAATGAAGAGGTCATTTACAAAGTGCATTCAATGTGCAGTGCAGAAATACCTTAGTTTCTTACTAGTATACCTACTCTTTAATATTGTTAGATGCCACTACAACATAAAAGTGCACCTCTGTAGAGAAAGAAGTGGAAAACTCTAAAGGCACTCTGTGCAAAAGTGGAAATTTCACATTAAAGTCCAACCTCTTGCACTTTAGAGCCAGTCCTTAAATAAAACTTTTCAGTTTTTCCTTAAAAAAAATACTGCTTGGCCTAGTCTCATTTAGGTAGCTAATTAATAATGACAGTAAAGACACACCAGGGGGGAAGAGGGGGGATTAAATGTATTAAGTGCCGATTTTTTAAACTCAATGCTATTCTGCGAGTTTACAGTGAAAATTTAATAAGCTGTTCAGCGAAACGCGCGTTGGCGTTTCTTAGCTCAATGTTCATAATATGTAATATCATCTATTCACGCTCTCACTATTTTCTCCTACCCTTGATTGACCAAATTAGCGGTTTTAGAATACACAGGGCATTTAGGGAGAAATAGTGCAGGATATTTAGCGTTACTACCATCAGGGTTCTCATGCTGTTCCCTGAGTCTATTTAACAAACACACCTTGTTCTCATATATAGACCTCTAGGAGACTTATTATCAGAGTTAGTAGATACAGGACAAACCTGAGATTTTCTATACTAGTGACCACATGGGGGACTGCTTCTAAAGGTTCACAGGCATCTCTCCCAAGTTACTCTTTACTATTTAATAACCAACTATACAAATAGGGGCTTACTCTGAAATGTTATTCAATCTCCTAATAATTTTGACTATGATATATTAGTTAGTCACTACTATAACCCTTATCAAGGGGCTTCTGTTGATCTACAATGGCATCCATTTGATCCTATATATCATTTAAGATACCTAGAGGTCAATATTGTTAATAGGGAATTCTTCTTTAATAGTGTAATTTCTATATGAACTCATCTATATCAATCCACTGAGCTAAGTTTGCAGTGGATCTGCAATTTTAACAATTATTGTTTTGTTTTTTGTTTTTAAATATTTCGCTAGCTTTGGGGTTTAGGATGAAATGTTAATACATAATTTTTAAGGCATATCATTAAAAATTGATTTTATTTCATATACATATTCATACATCGTCTCTGAGTGCCCCTCAGTCACCTACTTTTCCTCTCTTTGACACTCCAGTGAAAATTTAAGACGGCAATGGCTTTATAGGCAAAACAATGCCTATAAAGCCATTGCCGCTTTAAATTGTCACTGCAAACTCGCCGAATAGCGCAAGTTTAAAAAAATCGGCACTTAATACATTTACCCCCGGGACTGTCTTTATTACAAAGTGTGGCAATTTGTGTACATGAAGCTTTTTATTACATTGCTCCTTGAAATAATGTAGTGCAACATGAAGACACAAAATGCATCTCATTAAACGCATGGGACGTGCAAACCACCAGCTCTGAGCTGGGGAAAAATTCAAGTCCGTTTGTGTAGTGGAAAAGGCTCTGCACCCCTTCTGTACAGCAAAAGATGTTCTTAAAAATGTGTCCTCTCCACCCCTTTATCTCATTTCAATAGTCTTGCACTACAAACTGAAATCTTGTTTCTGCAGCGCTCTGCAAACCTAGATGAACGGGCAATGCCCAGTGCATGGATCGCTTCCACTCCACCCAGCTTCTCCCCTCGGCATGTGTAAACTTCTGCTCCTCTGCAGGATCCAATGTCTTGGGCATAAACCCATTCACCATGGTGGAAACCTGTGTACATTTGCGCAAAGCGCGCCCCAGAGCAAGTCCAAAGGTGATTTTGCACTGCACAGCAGATGTTTTGCAATTTGTAAATAGTTTTGCTTTAACCAATTTCTTTTTCTTTAAATACGTTTTATTAATAACATCTTATATTGAAAAGTGTAGCAAACATTCTTGAAAGACCAATTTTAAAGCATAAGCAAGTACTTTTGAACATAAATAAATCTTAAAAAATATATTTTTAAACTACCAAAGGCACACTGCATGTGCTTGATTATAATTTACTGGCTAACATGGTAAAACAATGATTTTGTTTTAACTGAAGATATGTATACACAGATTTTAAATAGAGGTTTTTTTCTATATTATTATTTTTATGTTTCACTTTAAAAGGAACCAGATCTGTACATCAAGTAGGAGGTGGCCACAGTGTTTATTGCCTTTTATTATACACTAGGCAAATAATAAGACACATCATCAGATGAATAGTCTGAGTACTTTGTAGGTGTTTTCCTGTAAGATTAGTTTGTATGCTCCATAGGGCAAGGTCTGCCTGGGCCTATTACCTGTGACAAGAGCTGAGCTGGAAGTTAATGTGTCAGCTGTAATATAATATGACCAGTATTGTGTCAGCAATGATCACGTATTCATTTGTTGAAAATTGTACTTCCAGTCATCACTGTGGTTGCCACTAGATGTATAATACTTAGTACAGTTATACTTCACAATATTTCAAATATTCTTATAAAACCCATAGGTAACATGTATTATATATATATATATATATATATATATATATATATGATTCAATCTCCCCATAGTAATAAAATAAAGGCCAAGCTATTGCTGATTCTTATACAACCTATGTTCAACCTGATGGTCTCTGCAGCAGAAACAGCTTTGTAAAAAGCTATACAGGAGCAAATGGTATGTAAAAATTTACAAGGTTATAAATTCAAGGAATTGGGCTGATGCCCTGGGGATCACTTTTTCAATGTTTTGTATTTGTTCCAGAGAAACAAGGTGAAAATCATGTAGTGTATGGAGATTACACTTACTTGAGTCTGAAGTCGTCTGCTGCCAACTTAGCATTGTCTATCTGCAACAGTATTCTTGCATTGTCCAAGCTGGAATTCAGTATCTGGAAAAAAAAAACCCAACTAATTATTTATTTTTTAAAATATTTTTTATTTTGAAGACAGCCTCATTAAACTTTAAATTGCTTGACGACTCTCAGTCGAGTCACAAGCCACATTTGTATATCAGATGCCCTATACTGTTATTGACAATAAGTTATAGTGAGTACAATTCTTAAAGTGTATTAGATATCAGAAATGTAAGTTTAATGTACTGATATGTATGCCTGTAGCTGGCCGGTTTTAATAAATGAGCCATTTGCTTTGTGCCAAGCGCGACAGCGAACGCATATTAGACTTTCTAGTCTTGGTAAGTGGGAGATGACTCTCTAGTGGTAAATTTGTCAAGCTGTTGGTTTGAAAAAATGGACATGCTGCCTTTAGCAACCAATCAGATTCCAGTTATCATATATACAAAATGACAGCTAGAATCTGATTGGCTGCTATAGGCAACATCTCTACTTTTTCAAACCCGTAGCTTCATAATTTTACCCCCTAGTGTCCAATTAAGCAAAATACTCTCCATTTTTAGGGGAGGTTTCACTCATAAATCAGTTGCTTATCCATAGAGACCATAATATCTCCTGTCAATAAATATCTCAACCTTCACCAACCTTTCAGCCTAGACCTAATTTTATACCAAGCCCTACTCCAAACCTAAATCACAGCTGTGAAAGTGGCACAAGTTCTATATCTATCTGGAGTCCTAAAATGCTCTGATCTTTCCTTCCTAAATGATAAAAATGTAACAAACCCAATAATAAAGACATACCATATTATATTTCCCTGTTCCATCATCTGCCTTGCTAAGATGACAATTTGTATTGCATCAAAGCCTCTCCATAAAGATCAATGAGCTACATATAAGGTCCGTCTCACCTCCATTCTGATTCACTTGTTAAAAAATCGAAAGGAGGAAAGACAGAATGACCTCACACCCTTATGTTCATTGACTAATCTGCAAACACAAAAAGATAACAATTGTTTTGCTGTCATTTTCTGCTTATTTGCCAAAATGTCATACACTTTGCTTTTTATCTGCAGCAACAAGTTATCCCCTGTATTGTGCAAAAGAGGTATAGGGCCCACAATGTGATTATTGACCTGGGCCAACTATATCCTTCCGTGGCCCTTGTAGTTCACAATATGTTCTGTTTTTAGTTTATTTTATATAGACTTATTTTTATGTATAGCAAGTAAAAAAGAGTAATGACATAAATCCAGCAAGTAGTACAGTAAATTAGACCTTATTGGGAGAAAGCAGGAAAATGCAAAATCTATGTTTGTAAAACAAACTTAGCAAAAGGCCGATGTGAAAATAGAAAATTGTTTACAATTAGGCTTCTGTAAACTATAAAGCTTTTATACCCAGTGGAGTGGTTTTATTTTTGGGCGGCAGAAGTTTTCCAGTAATTATTATTAAATGGTATCTTAGAGCAATGCTTCAGAGATAAACAAGAGCATAATTACTTATATAATTAGAAAGTGGTTTATTAATTAAAGAGAAAGTATCTTCCTTACTGCAGGAAACATGTGAGAGCGTTCTTATTACAGAACAAACTCAATTGCCAAAAATAAATTATATTTGTCTAACACTTTAAAAGCTGGCACACACCAACTGGCACAAAGCTCTTATCAATGATGCAAAATATAAACGCACCGGATCAACTCCTGACAATGATTTCTTTGTGACTTTTTCTTTTAGTTATTTATGTCTGAGGTGGGATGAGGTATGGAAGGGTGTGTTAATATTTCTCTAATTTTACTAAGGTTTCCTCATACAATGATCTTTTCACAGAGACGGTTCCCTCCCTTAATCATTCATTCTTTGTATTCTGATGTCGTATTATTTGACTGCGATTGATCATATATCAAAGTGCAACGTTTTCGTCTCCTGAACATATTGTTAGTCATGCAATGTCAGTGATTGTTTCTTCTGTAATATGTCATTCTATATGGGAAAATATCACAGTCATCTGGGAGATATTCCCTAAGCATTGTAAATGTAAAGACATGTTATTAACATGGTGTCATTTACATTTTCAAAGGGAATTTCTTTTTACACAAGTAAATAAGCTTAAGAATTGACGTATCACCCCCCCCCCCCCCCCAGTGTTACATAACAAGTTTCCTCATGTTTAGAAGATTTCAACAAAGCTCATGGTGTCTGCTGGGGATATACCTGTAGCTCCTAGGTGCAGGTTGCACCCTGTTTATTTGAGTTTTGGACTAGAATTGCTTAATAGGAAACGTACATTTTTTTGCATAAATTTTTTTATTGCATTTTATACAGTAGAGGGAGTTTTGACACATGTTGCTCATTACAAATTCTCTTATGATCTAACTTCATGAATGTAAGCTGAATAGCCTCTAGCAAGCATCTTATGCTACAGAGATTCAGCAGATGCACAGTATGACATATTGGATTTATGTATAGAATTAAATAAGTATGTGAAAAAATGATCT